>NW_020837947.1:56448263-56965877 GCF_003676395.1 Aethalodelphis obliquidens | reverse complement strand
TTTCTTTCTTTCTTTCTTTCTTTCTTTCTTTCTTTCTTTCTTTCTTTTTTCTTCTGAGCCATGTGGCAGACAGGGTCTTGGTGCTCCGGCTTGGTGTCAGGTTCTCCCTCTGAGGGGGAGCCAAGTTCAGGACGTTGGTCCACCAGAGACCTCCTTGCCCCATGTAATATCAAATAGCGAAATCTCTCCCAGAGATCCCCATCTCAACGCTAAGACCCAGCTTCCTCAACAACCAGCAAGCTACAGTGCTGGATACCCTATGCCAAACAACTAGCAAGACAGGAACACAACCCCACGCTTTAGCACAGTGGCTGCCTAAAATCATACTAAGTTCACAGACACCCCAAAACACACCACAGTACGTGGTCTTGCCCACCAGAAAGACAAGATCCAGCCTCATTCAACAGAACATAGGCACCAGTCCCCTCCACCAGGAAGCCTACACAACCCACTGAACCAACCTTACCCACAGGGAGCAGACACCAAAAACAACGGGAATTACGAACCTGCTGCCTGTGAAAAGGAGATCCCAAACACAGTAAGTTAAGCAAAATGAGAGGACAGAGAAATACACAGCACATGAAGGAACAAGGTAAAAACCCACCAGATCAAACAAATGAAGAGGAAATAGGCAGTCTACCTGAAAAAGAATTCAGAGTAATGATAGTAAAGATGATCCAAAATCTTGGAAATAGAATGAAGAAAATACAGGAAACATTTAACAAGGACCTAGAAGAACTAAAGAGCAAACAAACAGTGATGAACAACACAATAAATGAAATAAAAAATTCTCTAGAAGGGGGGCTTCCCTGGTGGTGCAGTGGTTGGGAGTCCGCCTGCCGATGCAGGGGACATGGGTTCATGCCCTGGTCTGGGAAGATCCCACATGCCATGGGGCGGCTGGACCCGTGAGCCATGGCCACTGAGCCTGCGCATCCAGAGCCTGTGCTCTGCAATGGGGGAGGCCACAACAGTGAGAGGCCTGCATACCACACACACACACACACAAAATTCTCTAGAAGGAATCAACAGCAGAATACCTGAGGCAGAAGAATGGTTAGGTGACCTGGAAGATAAAATAGTGGAAATAACTTCCGCAGACCAGAATAAAGAAAAAAGAATGGAGTCTCAGAGACTTCTGGGACAACATTAAATGCACCAACATTTAAATTATAGGGGTCTCAGAAGTAGAAGAGAAAAAAAAGGGGGGCTGAGAAAATATTTGAAGGGATTATACTGGAAAACGTCTCTAATATGGGAAAGGAAATAGTCAATCAAGTCCAGGAAGTGCAGAGAGTCCCATACAGGAGAAATCAAAGGAGAAACATGCCAAGGCACATGTTAATCAAACTATCAAAAATTAAATACAAAGAAAAAATATTAAAAACAGCAAGGGAAAAGCAACAATTAAATTTCAAGGGAATCCCCGTAAGGTTAAAAGTTGATCTTTCAGCAGAAACTCTGCAAGCCAGAAGGGAGTGGCATGACATATTTAAAGTGATGAAAGGGAAAAACCTACAACCAAGATTACTCTACCCAGCAAGGATCTCATTCAGATTCGACAGAGAAAATAAAACCTTTACAGACAAGCTAAAGCTAAGAGAATTCAGCACCACCCAACCAGCTTTACAACAAATGCTAAAAGGAACTTCTCTAGGCAGGAAAAACAAGAGAAGGAAAAGACCTACAGTAACAAACTCAAAACAATTAAGAAAATTATAATAGGAACATACATATTGATAATTACTTTAAATGTAAATGGATTAAATGCTCCCACCAAAAGACATAGACTGGCTGAACAGATAGAAAAACAAGACCTGTATATATGCTGTGTACAAGAGACCCACTTCAGACCTAGGGACACATACAGACTGAAAGTGAGGGGATGGAAAAAGTTACTCCATGCAAATAGAAATCAAAAGAAAGTTGGAGTAGCAATTCTCATATCAGACAAAATAGACTTTAAAATAAAGACTATTACAAGAGACAAAGAAGGACACTACATCATGATCAAGGGATCAATCCAAAAAGAAGATATAACAATTGTAGATATTTATGCACCCAACATAGGAGCACCTCAATACATAAGGCAAATGCTAACAGCCATAAAAGGGGAAATGGACAGTGACACAATAATAGTAGGGAACTTTAACACCCCATTTTCACCAATGAACAGATCATCCAAAATGAAAATAAATAAGGAAACACAAGCTTTGAATGATACGTTAAACAGGATGGATCTAATTGATATTTATAGGACATTCCATCCAAGAACAACAGAATACACTTTCTTCTCAAGTGCTTATGGAACGTTCTCCAGGATAGCTCATATCTTGGGTCACAAATCAAGCTTTGGTAAATCTAAGAAAATTGAAATCATATCAAGTATCTCTTCTGACCACAACATTATGAGACTAGATATCAGTTACAGGAAAAAAATCTGTAAAAAATAAAAACAAATGAAGGCTAAATAATACACTACTAAATAACCAAGAGATCACTGAAGAAATCAAAGAGGAAATAAAAAAATACCTAGAAACAAATGACAATGAAAACAAGACGACTCAAAACCTATGGGATGCAGCGAAAACAGTTCTAAGAGGGAAGTTTACAGCAATAAAATCCTACCTCAAGAAAAAAGAAACATCTCAAATAAACAACCTAACCTTACACCTAAAGCAATTAGAGAAAGAAGAACAAAAAATCCCCAAAGTTAGCAGAAGGAAAGAAATCATAAAGATCAGATCAGAAATAAATGAAAAAGAAATGAAGGAAATGATAGCAAAGATCAATAAAACTAAAAGCTGGTTCTTTGAGAAGATAAACAAAATTGATAAACCATTAGCCAGACTCATCAAGAAAAAAAGGGAGAAGACTCAAATCAATAGAATTAGAAATGAAAAAGGAAAAGTAACAACTGACACTGCAGAAATACAAAGGATCATGAGAGATTACTACAAGCAAATCTATGCCCATAAAATGGACAAATTCTTAGAAAAGCACAACCTTCTGAGAGTGAACCAGGAAGAAAAAGAAAATATATACAGACCAATCACAAGCACTGAAATTGAAACTCTGATTAAAAATCTTCCAACAAGCAAAAGCCCAGGACCAGAAGTCTTCACAGGTGAATTCTATCAAACATTTAGAGAAGAGCTAACAGCTGTCCTTCTTAAACTCTTCCAAAATACAGCAGAGGGAGGAACATTTCCAAACTCATTCTACAAGGCCACCATCACCCTGATACTAAATACAGACAAAGATATCACAAAAAAAGAAAACTACAGGCCAATATCTCTGATAAACATAGATGCAAAAATCCACAACAAAATACTAGCAAACAGAATCCAACAGCACATTAAAAGGATCATACACTATGATTAAGTGGGGTTTATTCCAGGAATGCAAGGATTCTTCAATATATGCAAATCAATCAACATGATACACCATATTAACAAATCGAAGGATAAAAACTATATGATCATCTCAGTAGATGCAGAAAAAGCTTTTGACAAAATTCAACACCAATTTATGATAAAAACTTTCCAGAAAGTAAGCATAGAGGAAACTTAATAATAAGTTCCAGAAAGTAAGCATAGAGGAAACATAATAAAGGCCATATATGACAAACCCACAGCCCACATCATTCTCAATGGTGAAAAACTGAAAGCATTTCCACTAAGATCAGGAAAAAGACAAGCTTGCCCACTTTCACCACTATTATTCAACATAGTTTTGGAAGTTTTAGCCACAGCAATCAGAGAAGAAAAAGAAATAAAAGGAATCCAAATCGGAAAAGAAGAAGTAAAACCGTCACTGTTTGCAGATGACATGATACTATGCATAGAAAAGCCTAAATATGCTACCAGAAAACTACTAGAGCTAATCAATGAATTTGGTAAAGTAGAAGGATACAAAATTAATGCACAGAAATCTCTTGCATTCCTATACACTAATGAGGAAAAATCTGAAAGAGAATTTAAGGAAACACTCCCATTTACTCCTGCAACGAAAAGGATAAAATACCTAGGAATAAACCTACCTAAGGAGACAAAAGACCTGTATGCAGAAAACTATAAGACACTGATGAAAGATGCGAAAGATGATACAAAACAGATGGAGAGAGATACCACGTTCTTGGATTGGAAGAATCAACATTGTGAAAATGACTATACTACTCAAAGCAATCTACAGATTCAATGCAATCCTTATCAAACTACCAATGGTATTTTTCACAGAACTAGAAAAAAAAATTTCACAGTTTGTGTGGAAATAAAAAAGACCCCAAATAGCCAAAGCAATCTTGGGAAAGGAAAAAGGAACTGGAGGAATCAGGCTCCCTGACTTCAGACTCTACTACAAAGTTACAGTAATCAAGACAGTATGGTACTGGCACAAAAACAGAAATATATGGAACAGGATAGAAAGCCAGAGATAAACCCACACACATATGGTCACCTTATCTTTGATAAAGGAGGTAAAAATATACAACGGAGAAAAGACAGCCTCTTCAATAATTGGTGCTGGGAAAACTGGACAGCTACATGTAAAAGAATAAAATTAGAACACTCCCTAATACCATACACAAGAATAAACTCAAAATGGATTCAAGACCTTAATGTAAGGCCAGACACTATAAAACTCTTAGAGGAAAACATAGAACACTCTATGACATAAATCACAGCAAGATCCTTTTTGACCCACCTCCTAGAGAAATGGAAATAAAAACAAAAATAAACAAATGGGACCTAATGAAACTTAAAAGCTTTTGCACAGTAAAGGAAACCATAAACAAGACGAAAAGACAACCCTCAGAATGGGAGAAAATATTCGTAAATGAAGCAACTGACAAAGGATTAATCTCCAAACTATATAATCTGCTCATGCAGCTCAATATCAAAAAAACAAACAACCCAATCCAAAAATGGGCAGAAGACCTAAATAGACATTTCTCCAAAGAAGATATACAGATTGCCAACAAACACATGAAAGGATGAGCAACATCACTAATCATCAGGGAAATGCAAATTAAAACTACAGTGATGGGCTACCCTGGTGGCGCAGTGGTTGAGAGCCCGCCTCCCGATGCAGGGGACATGGGTTCGTGCCCCGGTCCAGGAAGATCCCACATGTCGCGGAGCGGCTGGGCCCGTGAGCCATGGCTGCTGAGCCTGTGAGTCCGGGGCCTGTGCTCCACAACGTGAGAGGCCACAGCAGTGAGAGGCCCGCGTACCGCAAAAAAACACAAAAAACAACAAAAAAACACTACAGTGAGGTATCACCTCACACCAGTCAGAATGGCCATCATCAAAAAATCTACAAACAATAAATGCTGGAGAGGGTGTGGAGAAAAGGGAACGCTCTCGCACTGTTGTGGGAATGTAAATTGATACAGTCACTATGGAGAACAGTATGGAGGTTCCTTAAAAAACTAAAAATAGAACTACCATATGCTCTAGCAATCCCATTACTGGGCATATACTCTGAGAAAACCATAATTCAAAAAGAGTCAGGTACCACAATGTTCATTGCAGCACTATTTACAATAGCCGGGACATGGAACCAACCTAAGTGTCCATCGATAGATGAATGGATAAAGAAGATGTGACACACATATAGAATGGAATATTACTCAGCCATAAAAAGAAATGAAACTGAGTTATTTGTAGTGACATGGATAGACCTAGAGACTGTCATACAGAGTGAAGTAAGTCAGAAAGAGAAAAACAAATACTGTATGCTAACACATATATATGGAATCTAAAAAAAAAATGGTTATGAAGAAACTAGGGGCAGGACAGGAATAAAGACGCAGATGTAGAGAATGGACTTGAGGACACAGGGAGGGGGAAGGGTAAGCTGGGATGAAATGAGAGAGTGGCAGTGGGATATATACACTACCAAATGTAAAATAATTAGCTAGTGGGAAGCAGCCACATAGCACAGGGAGATCAGCTCAGTGCTTTGTGTCCACCTAGAGGGGTGAGATAGGGATTGTTAGAGGGAAATGTAAGAGGGAGGAGATAGGGGATCCATGTATGTATATGTATATGTATAGGTGATTCACCTTGTTATACAGCAGAAACTAATACACCATTGTAAAGCAATTATATTCCAATAAAGATGTTAAAAAATAATAATAAATAAATAAATAAATAGATTCCCAAGTTGTTATCAGAATTTGCGGCTAACTGTAATATTTCTTCACATCTTACATCAAGTAAGAAAACATCTAGGAAAGAGGAGAAATTATAAAGACAATTTGGTAAATTGGCTAGGAGCAGCAATTGTGGCAGATGGGGATAATCAATGAAAATATTTTAGAAAGTAGTGAGGAGTACAGCCTGCTACATTCTATAAAGAAGCGTACCATTAATAAGGGTTTTTTATTGTTTTAAAATTTCTTGGGTTATGGTTCCCATCTGTAAAGCTTCTATTACTATTTTCTCTGAAGTCAAACAACAGGGAAAGCCAATTATCATCTTCTCTTCCCATGGAATTTATCCAAATTAAAAAAGTCCTTTGGCTTCCATGAAACAAAGAGAAGTTAAGCAGCAGACTCAGAACCCAAGAAACAGACAAGCACTTAGAAATCCCATCCCAGTACTAAACCACTAATTTGTTTTATGTCTTTAAAATGCCAGAAAAGCTTTTACAAATTTCTCACTAGTTTCATCCCATTGCTTAGATACTATGTTGACACAGTCTTGTCTCATCATATTGTCCATTCTTTCCTTTGAAATTTGGGCAATAGACAAGGAGGGTGAGAGAAGGCATACTCGGTATAATCAAAAGTAGGAAAGGGATTCTAGTTCAGGAAACATCTTGTACTTGCTCCCAGCCATTTTAAACCTGTTGAAATCTAGGATGTATTTTTTCAAATACTCTGCTCTTAATTTAGAATCAAGATCTATTTTCTTGAAAATTAATTCCACATGTTTCCATTCACTTATACTTATCTTATTAAAGACACCGTAAAGATTATTTGAGGTCAAGTCTTGCTTGAGTCTTTTAAATGTATTCAACTTTTAGAACATGGGTTAAAAAAGAGGTGTGGGAGGGAGAAAAACCTCTTTTCTTCCTTAACTAACCCTGAATACTACTGTCCATCTACTCTGTACAGAACTATTTTATTCTTCACAAAACGAAACAAACTGGTTTGCTAGCCAGAATAATCACCAAGGCAAAAAGTATCTCAATAAAACTGATTGACTTAATTTAATATTATAATTTAAAAATAGTACAGAAATAGAATTAGGAAAATTTTGTGTGTAAGGATTCTCCATAAACACAGAGCAAGAAGCACATTGTTTCAATATGATGCTTTCATGAAAGACTTCATGATTAGTCAGAATCTTCAAGAAACACACTTTCCCTGCTCTTACTCCTCAAAGTTCTGAGGCAGATTTAGAGACATTTAGTGATTGTTAGAATCAACCATGCTTGATTCTGATAATATATGTTTGGGACCCCAGCTCTTGAAGAAGTGCATTGCTATCACATCACCCTACAGTGGGGGAAATTTTGGTATGTACATCCATGAGACACACCTTCTTTACCTCCATTTCACATAAGTGTTCTGGAAATGTGGCTAACTAAGGGGGCCCTAGGGGAAAGAGGAGATGGCCAGCCAGCTGTGCTGTTATTCACACTTTCTTGGAGAACCCCTTTCTTAGATTCCTCATGGCTTTATCAACATCCAACACTTCGATGAGAGGCAGATGTGAACCAAACTAAGCGAAATAAATCTCCTAGTAGCAAGTATTCTGAAAGCAAAGGGGAGGTGATCTCAACAGAGGTTAATCCACCATAAATGAACTCAGCTTTGCTTCTGGTAATTAGAACTATATAGCTTTATAATTTCTCAAGTTCCAGTGTAGGAAGAGATCATATGAAGGAATTTAACTCTCAGCTTTTCTCAAATATCTACCATGGGTTTAACAAAGATAATTGTGGGGAACAAATTATCTGTTCTAATTTTAAATTTAATTTCAGAGTGAAAGCTATCACTTCTTATTATTTATTTACCTATACCTCACTTGTGCTTGAAGGGTATTTGAGTTAAGTTTACCAAAGTAGAGGATAAAATCTTTAAAAGAACTCAGAAAATTGGGCTCTTTACCTTCCTAGAAATCCAGTAAATAAGAAAAGTATGATTAGTTATAAAATGTGTAATATCCGTAAGTAAAAGTGAACTACTGTAACTCTCAACGGAAGTTCAGGTCTTTTGGGTACAAGAACCTTGGGGTGCTCATTTGTTAGACAGATATGCTTTAGACAAAAATAGTAATAATAATAATAATAAAGGAGAAAGCTTAGTGAATTTTATTCTGAATTTTAGCCAAATACTTCAGATTTTTAAGGTTTAATTTCGGTTATTATTCATTCAACAAATATTTTTGTACCCACTTTTGCCAGGCATGGTGCTAAGCACTGGCAATGAACAATAAATGACATAGTTACATTCCTGTCCTCATGGAGCTTGAAAACGGTCAGGGAGACGAAAAGTTAAGTAAATGTTAGTGGAAAATTAACTAACAAGACTTACAGTGAGTGCACAAAAACAAAGCACTGAGGGCTGCCTTTAAAAGAGGCACTAGCCTGTTTGCTAGGTCAACTTTCCTGAAAAAGTGACACAAAGGATGAATGAACATCAGCCAGCTTATAGTGGGAGGTCAACATAGAAGGGACATTACAGGCAGGGGAAAGAGCATATGTGAAGGGCTCGGGGGTCTTTAAAACTATTTTAAGGACACACACACACACACACACACACACACAACTGTACTTATTATATTGTGTTAGAATATAATACCATATGGGAACATTCCAGAAAGTAAAGGCACTATTGCTGTGAACATCTGTTGTTTTTTGCCCTGCCTTGTCATAATAGGACCGTATTTTTCCTTTAAGGTACCTCCCCTACTTCAGTCCCTGTAGCTTGGTGGGTCTGACTGTACCACACCCTCCTTCACTGGGTCAAAATCTGGCCCTTCAGAGTGTCCCATCCCTCCAGAATGCTCAGTGATAGGACTGTGACTCAAACAAGTGAACCTGAGTCACCCAGGGCTGCTGAGAGGCTCATGGGGTTAGTATGGGGTTTCTGGGGCCACGTTCCCACCTTCTGGACAGAGTCTGCCTAAACAAGCCCATACAAAGACAAGCAGAGTGAGGGATGGAGAGAGACCAAGTCATGAACTCCTAACTCTAGATATGCCAAACTTCAGTTAAGTGAATCAATAAATTCCTCTTTCCCTCCTCACTTTTTTTTCTGATTTATTTAAGCCATTTTGAATTAAGTTATCACTTGCTACCAAAATAATTCTTATGTTAAAACTATACCCTAAAAAAAGCATTTATTTTTCTTTTACTAGATTCCACCATTGGCTCATGCACCATTGCTCTTTTTCCTTCCTAATTTGATACTATTTGTTCTGTTAGGTCATTATTCAGTATACCTTTTCCCATCTCCATTGGGTCCCAGAATAACAAAATTAGGTTTGGTTCTTCCAAGTCACAATTAATCCCTGCTTTAAATTGTCACTCAAGGCTTACTCCTCCAGGAAATGCTCTCTGATTCCTCTTTGTACCCATTTCCAACATGTTCTCTGCACTCCCACACCAGTCCCATGAAGGGCTGGCCTTGTCTCCTATTCTCGTCCTACCAGAACGGCAGCCCCTCAGTGCCAGGACTTTATTTCATCTTTACTTTTTAGTCTCCAGCAAGTAGCAAGTACTCTGTGCCTGAAGGCTACATATAAATGTCTATTAATTAACTCAGAATCTTTAGAAGAATTCAAATTGTTGGTTGCATTGTGGGAAAGAGAAAATAAAAGGAATTCAGGGCTTCCCTGGTGGCGCAGTGGTTGAGAGTCCGCCTGCCGATGCAGGGGACACGGGTTCGTGCCCCGGTCCGGGAGGATCCCACGTGCCGCGGAGCGGCTGGGCCCGTGAGCCATGGCCGCTGAGCCTGCGCGTCCGGAGCCTGTGCTCCGCAACGGGAGAGGCCACAACAGTGAGAGGCCCGCGTAAAAAAAAAAAAAAAAAAAAAAAGGAATTCAGAAACCCTATGGTTTTTCATTTGCTTGTTTTTTGAGCTTGCAGGAGGAGGGGTGCTTTCATCAGAAACTTTTCAAATTTACCATTTGAATCAATAACAAATTATTAACTTTTCCTGCTTATTGTTTCAAATTTTAGCCACACTTCCAATCATCCTCATAAGGATCATATAAATTCTCTCAAGTATGTAGTTGATAGAGCTATGAATAAAAGCAAAGAAATGATTCCTGTAGCTGCCAGGAGAGTGGTTTCCTAGGGAGTGTTTATCAGGAAGGTAAATGCAAGTTCTTCTGGGGGTTGGCAGCGTTCTATGGTGTTACCTACATAGGCATGGTGACTACATAGCAGTTTTACTTTTCTGTAAGTGTGTTACATTTCACAATAAAAATGTTTTTAAAAATTAAAAATAAATAGATAATAAAATTATCTCAAGTATGCACCTCCACTGGGAGAAACCCTAGGTTTTCTGGCTATACTTAGAACTCTAAGGACAATCCTAGAGACAGCATTTCCTCTGCCCCCAGCAACAGTTTCCTCTTTTATCAAAGCATTTAAAATTAATTCAACAAATCTCACAGTAGTTAGGCATATGGTCTCTGGAGGGAGACTTCCAGGTTTGAACTCCAGCCCTGCCATTTACTAACTCAGGGAAGTTATTGCCTCTAGGCCTCAGCTTTTCATCTGTAAAATGGAGAGAAGAAATGTACCTGCATCACAGGGAGTTTACGGAGGCTCAGTGAATGTCATCAGTGAGGTGCAGAGCCCTGTGCTCTGTTCTTTACAAAGCAATTCAGTGAGGGTTGTGTTTGCATTCCTGTCCTTAGGAACTTTACCCTCTAGCTCACCCAACAGCAACTCTCCTAAAACTGAAGATAAGCGGAATGAGACGGTCCCACTACAAAGTCCCAGAGCTGTGGAGAGCACGTAGGATGTGTCTGTGGTTTCTAATTAAATGCCCTCTTCACAGTAAAGCCTAAAGAGGTGGTCATAGCAATGAGAAGAGCCCAGGAGGTCATGTGATACATGCCCTTGGCCCCAAAGCCTTAACCACTGCCTTTAACCAGCAAGGAACCTCTACAACCACCTTAGACCCCCAGAGAGAGGGGTCTTGTCAGAAAGAGCACCGCTAAAGTGTTCTCCATGCTTTTGAACTCACATTCCTCCAATCACTTCTTCCACTGCCCAGCCCACCTTCAGTGTTCAGACTGGGATCAAACCCTTTTCTTACCATGGAATACTTTTTCTTCCATTGACTTCATTTGGTCACCTTCCAAAGATGAGGAAATCTGGAACTTACCTGGTTATTACCCAGTGCAAACCCTTTCTGCACATGTTTTACTTGCAGCCACATGACTTACTCACTTAAACATTTCACAAACCCTTCCTCACGAAATTGCTCATTAGTGCATGGCACCAGCCACTCATAGCGTTTCCTAGCTTTTAGTTAAAGGCATGCCAAAACACAAGTAAAAGAGGAAGATACGTTAAGTCGAGAACTGGGTAGGAAATGCTAACTTCCTAGGTGCTCCTCCACACACAGACACACACTTTTTCTTTAGCCACATGACTTGGTAGTAACTATGTACCTGATAGATTTGCTGTGGAAATGTTTTTATGAGTATGGATTGCTGTAGGTGAAGTTTTTTTTTTTTTTTTTGCGGTACGAGGGCCTCTCACTGTTGTGGCCTCTCCCGTTGCGGAGCACAGGCTCCGGACGCGCAGGCTCAGCGGCCATGGCTCACGGGCCCAGCCGTTCCGCGGCATGTGGGATCTTCCCGGACAGGGGTACGAACCCGTATCCCCTGCATCGGCAGGCGGACTCTAAACCACTGCGCCACCAGGGAAGCCCCTATAGGTGAAGTTTTAAATAAAAGATTATTTTTCAAATTAGATATATTCATATATATTACAATTTAACCTCTAGATACTACTTATAATGTTGATAAAGACATTAACTAAAAAATTATTTTCCTTTCTTTTAATTTATTTTTTATACAGCAGGTTCTTATTAGTTATCTATTTTATACATATTAGTGTACACATGTCAATCCCAATCTCCCAGTTCATCCCACCTCTCCCCCCTCCCCACTTTCCCCGCTTGGTGTCCATACGTTTGTTCTCTACATCTGTGTCTCTATTTCTGCCTTGCAAACCGACATTAACTAAAAACATTAAGTACAAATTAAGGATTAAGATAATGTCCAGAGAGAAAATTATCTACTGTGCTAAGTTAAAAACCACTTGTGAAGACAGAAGCCTGATTCTTTGAGGAAGATGGATGGGGGTCCCCACAGTCAGATGGGTTGACAGAGCAGCGAGGGGAGGAAAAAAACAATCTTCTAAAGACGATTTTGGCTTTTTGTCTCTAAGGGATGTTGGAGGAAATCTTATGTGTTAAGAAGGAAAATATTAAGAGCTTTAACTGTGCTTTTGTAAATTCCATCCCAATGCATTATACAAGGATGTTTCTAGCAAAGAAATACAAGGCACAGCCACCCCAAAAAGTGTGACAAGGATGTACTGGTTGCATAAAAAAAATCACTCCTATAATCTAAGACAGTAGTAAGACTCAATATACATGTAATCCTCTATCTATTATGGTAACAAAACTTCAGATTTCTTTTCTTGAAAAGAGAGATACCCAGAGACAAAGATTATTTCAAAGAGTTTAAGCAAAACAGCTTTCCACCAAACTATAAAGTTTAGATTCTAGCCAAGCAACCAAATGAGAAATGGCTCTGTTCACTGGGAAAATGAATTAATAGAACATGTCCAAATTCTCTAAATGGGGGCACACAACTGTTTTTATTTTGCTTTATTTTCAGCCAGGAAGAAATCACGGATTCATTGGTGTATAGTCAAGAAAATTGCCACTGTAGGGACACAAAATATCCAACTTGTAATGTAACTTGCCTGAACTGAGAGAAGAAAGATTCAAGGGCAACATAAAACCGGCAGGAGTGAAAGAGCTGTAACTCTGTGGGATTCCACGGTATCCGCCTAGAATAAACCGTCTTCAGGATTGCAGGCCCTGTTGTTCCTATGTTGCTTTGTTGTCATAATGACAGACTTGAGCTGTTTGGTTTGCCAAACTGCCTGGTAAATTCAATTTTCAAATAGCAAGGTACACTGTATGGCATAGTGCCTTTACCACTACTCCAGGCTGGGAAGTAACTTTATGTGTGGATTACTCAATGGAATAAAGCAGATTTGGGATCCTATCCTCACAAAGTTGTCCACTTCCCATCTTCTTCTGCTTCTTTCTCTACTAGTAGCGTCAGCAGCTTCCAGGTGGGATGCTTTTACAAGTATAGAGATGTGTCATGGAGATCCCAGCAGAGCAACTGATCCCAACTGATCCCAAGACATCAAATTCTAGAGAAAAGTGTGACATGAATTGTCATTTGCAGTCTCTTTTTCCTTGCCATCTGCTCCAGCTCGGCGCTGACCACCATCAGACTGAGCATATGCAATAACCATTGCATCTTTAACACCTTCGTCTTAATTCCAAGCACTCCTGATTCCCAAGCCTTCTCTCTGCCAAAAAAAAAAAAAAAGACTGCTCCCAACTTCTCTCAGCAAAGATCGCATGCTGCTGTACTGAGTTTTCAAAGTCTGCATCCCATCTGCCACCTGGCAGAAAAAGACCCTTCAAAATGTGTGACATCATCTGGGGTGAAGCTCCACTATTATCCTGGATGAATATAATGGCAATTTAGATGGTATGTTGAAGACCCAGTCTTCCAAGTTCTATTAATGTTTTGATTCTTCCTTCATCTCCACTTTATTTCTGCTATACAAACTTATCTCGAATTTATAAGATTAACTTACGTTAATCATATAATTAACATAACTGACCTTATGCAAAAAAAAGAGAAAAAAGTAACAGAGGAGACAAATGGAAAATGTATATAAAAAATGGAAGATTTAAACAAATATATGCTAGTAATTACATTGACTGTAAATCAAATAAATACCCTAATTAAAAGGCAATAAATGTGTGTGTGTACACGTGCACAAATATATATAATATATATATTATACTTACAAGAGTCACACTTTAAATACAATGACACAAAAACTTTCAGTGTATAGATTAAAAATAACATACCATGTAAGTATCAATCAAAAGAAAGCTTCCATACTATAATAATATCAAACAAATGAACTCTAGGGCAACAAGTATTATTAAGTATTACTAGAGATAAAGAAGGATATTTTATAATGACAAAAGGGTGAATTTAACAAGAAGACATAGCAATCCAAAATTTATATATGCCTAATGACATCAAAACTTGTAAAGTAAAAATTAACACTGAAAGAAAAAATAAACCCATGATCAACATATTTAACATGCCTTTCAGTGATTTATAGAAGAAACAGAAAAAAAGAATCACTAAAGCTGTAGAAGATTTGAACAATATGATTAACCAAATAGACTCATTGACTTGTAAAGTGCACAGGAAGTATTTACCAGAAGAGAGCATATACTAGGTCATAAAGTCCAGTGAATTTCCAAGCACTGAAATACAACCAAAGCAGTCTTGAGAAAAAGGAACAAAGCTGGAGGTATCATGCTCCCTGACTTCAGACTATACTACAAAGCTAGTAATCAAAACAGTAATGGCACAAAAAATAGACACAGAGTTCAATGGAACAGAATAGAGAGTCCAGAAATAAACCCATGCACATATACTCAATTAATCTGTGACAAAGGAGGTAAGAAAATACAATGAGGAAAAGACAGTCTCTTCAGTAAGTGTACTGGAAAAACTGGACAGCTACATGTATAAGAATGAAATTAAAATATTTTCTCACTTATATGTGGAATCTAAAAAGTAAAACAAACAAATGAATATAACAAAACAGAAACAAAACTCACAGATACAAGAACAAACTAGTGGTACCAGAGGGGAGAAGGGTGGAGGAAGGCGCAAGATAGGGGAAGGGGATTAAGAGGTACAAACTACCAGGTATAAAATAAATAAGATGCAAACATGTAACTTGCAGCACAGGGAATATAGCCAATATTTTATAATAACAGTAAATGAAGTATAATCTATAAAAATATTGTATCACTATATTGTACACCTGAAACTAATATAATATTGTAAATCAACTATACCTCAATAAGTAAATAAATAAATAGTATTGAAATACACAGAATATGCTATCAGACTAACAATGACACATGTTTAGAATTTAAAGAGTATTCTTCTAAATAATAATGATTAAAGGAGAAATCACAATAAAAGTTAGAAAATGCTTTAACCTTAATATGATGAAAATGCATTCTATTATAAAAAAACTTGAAGAAAGCAGCTAAAGCTCTGCCTTTTTCTTAATCAAGGACTAAAATTCAGGAAATCTAAAAAATTGAAAGGGAAAACATACAACTTTATTTCTATTAATCCCAAACTGAAAAAGAACAGTTATTTCCATTATGTATAGACAACATACTATATTAGTAATAGTAGGTTTGGGAAAACTTACAAATGATGACAAATTTTATATGGAAATGCAAATACAGAGATAACAATCAAGAAGAAGAAAATTTGGAGGACATACACAATTAAATATAAAGACATCATAAGTCTACAATAATAAAATAGTGTGGTATTGGAACAAAGATATATGAATAGACTAGTGGAACAAAATGGTCACGAAAACAGACCTACACATGTACGGTTATTTGATCTATTATAAAAGTGCCACTGCGGTGCGATGGGGAAGGGATAGTATTTTCAGTAAATGCTGCTGGGTCCACTGGATAGACATATGTGAAATTTTAAAATGCAGCTTGACCCCTACCTTATAATATAGAGAAAAATCAATTCCAGATTATCATAGATGAAGTTTATAGAAGAAAGATGGAAAAATGTCTTCTTGCTTGAGAGAGGCAAGTATTTTTTAAACAGAACACGAAAAGCACTAACCACAAAGGAAAAGATTAATAAAGTAGATTTTACTAAATTTAAAACTTCTGTTATTCAAAAGACATTAAGAGAATGAAAGGCAAGCCACAGATCAGGAAAATATATTCCCAACGTAGGTCCAAAAAAGTATTTTGGGGACTTCCCTGGTGGCGCAGTGGTTAAGAATCTGCCTGCCAATACAGGGGACATGGGTTTGAGCCCTGGTCCGGGAAGATCCCACATGCCGCGGAGCAACTAAGCCCGTGCTCCGCAACTACCAAGCCTGTGCTCTAGAGCCCGCGAGCCACAACTACTGAGCCCACGGACCACAACTACTGAAGCCCACGTGCTCTAGTGCCCGTGCTCTGCAACAAGAGAAGCCACTGCAATGAGAAGCCCGTGCTCCGCAACAAAGAGTAGCCCCCGTTCGCCGCAACTAGAGAAAGCACACACACAGCAACGAAGACCCAACGCAGCAAAAAAATTAATTAATTTAAAAAAGTATTTTCCAACAAGGGACCTATATCTAACATATAGAATCAATTCTCAGCAATCAATAAGCAAAAGACAGATAACACATTTTTTTAATGGGAAAGAGATTTAACAGGTATTTTACAAATGGCCAGTAAGGTTTGATATCTAAAAGACCAGCAAGCATACGGAAAGGTGGTGAGCATCATTAGTCGGCAGAAAATGTGAAATAGAACTACAACACCCCACAACACAACCCTCAGACTGTGAAAAAAATTTTCATCTGAAAATGCCAACTACTGATGAGAGTATAGCATACCTGAGTCCCTTGATTAGTGTTGAAAAGAGTGTGAACTTGATACAAACACTTTGGGAAATTATCAATATTTGATATATCTACTAAGGCTGAACATACAACTCATGAACCAGCATTTCCTTTTTGTGTTTTTTTTATTGAAGTGTAGTTGACTTACAATGTTATACTAGTGGTTAGTTTCAGGTATAAAATTTAGTGATTTGATATTTTTATACATTACACACCATACAAAGTTATTACAATATTATTGACTATTTTCCCTGTGTTGTACATTCCATCTCAGTGACTTATTTTTTTTATAACTAATTGTTTGTATCTCTTAATCTCCTTCACTTATTTCGCCCATCCCCCATCCTCTTCCCTCTTGCAATAACTAGGTTGTTCTCTGTATCTATATAATTTTAACAGAAATGTATATATATATATATATATATATATATATATATACACCAAAAAAACATGTGCAAGAATATTTAGGCATCACTAATTAAATTAACACAAAAATAAAGACAACCCAGGGGTCACTCAATAATAGACAGGCGAAATACATTGTGATATATTCACACAAAGGAATACAAGTATAACAGTGAATAAAGAGTAATCTACTGCTCTGTGCAATAACATAAATGTTGAGGAAAAGAAGCCATACCAAAAAAAGAATACTGTATGATTTTATATAAAATTCAAAAACAACCAAAACTAACCTCTAGTAACAGAAATCAGAACAATTGTTACCTTTGGAAGATATCTAACTGATCATTTAGTCATCTCCTAAGTAGCTTTTAAACTTATCCTCTCTTCTCCATTTCCATTTCCATTGTTTTAATTCAAGTTCTAATTATATCTCACCAGGATTGCTAGAACCATTTACAATCATCTCCTAACTTGGGTCTTGCCCCACAGCGTTAAAACCTTCATTACGTGTCTGAAGCAATCTTTCTAAAACACAAATCTAATTGTTTCCTCCCCTACTTAAATCTTTAAATTGTTCTCCATGATCTTCAAGATAAAATCCTAGGTCCTTAGAACAGTATACAAAGCAGTTTATTTTACAGACTTTATTTCCCAGCTTCATTTCCTATGATCCATGCTCTAGCCATGACGTTTCCAAATCAAGCCCTGCTATATGTCTCTGTACCTTTAAGTTTGGTGTTTCTCTGCTTTCAAGGCCCTCCAACTCCACTCCTTCTCTGCCTCAAAAACTTTTACACATCCTTCTAAATGTATGCAGCTCAAGGGTCACATCCTCCGGGAAGCCTTCCCACTCTCCCTCAAACTAAGGAACGTAGGTGATCCTTTTCTGTGAACTTAGATTTGCCTCTGATCTAGTCCTGCTCATACTGCATCTGATTATCTACTTACTCAACTGATTCCCCAACCAAACTGCAAGGAATTGAGAGCAGGAGTCGTGCCCTCACTTCTAGATATCAGTAGACACATAAAGCCAGCAATTAAAAAAAAAATTATTATTCTCCATTTGTTCAATCATGCCCTAATTAGTTATCTGCAGCTTCTTTCTTGAATCTAAAGAGGCCACACAATTTATTTTTTTCTGTAAATCTAAAGCCTACCCATAGACAGAAAAAAAATTTATCAACAACAAACCATTTTTTTGCTCATAAAATTGTGTTATTACATGAACAAAACATAAAATGGAAATTCAAACTTTCGAATTGATTCGAATCTCATGTCTATAGAATTTAAGGCCTGGACTCTGGCATCAGACTGCCTGGGTTTCAAATCCCAGGGCCGTCATTAGCTAGTTATGAAACAATGACCAAGTTACTGAACCTCTCTGTGCCTCAGTCTCTCTATCTGTAAAGTAAGTGTCTCTGTCTCATGCAGTGTTTTAAGGATTAAATGGGGTGATACATGTAATGCATTAAGCATAGTGCCTGGAAAAATTTAAGTGTTTGATACTATCTATTGGAAGTAATAATAGCAACAGCAATGGCAGTAATTTAGGCAAATGTCTTTTTATAAAATGGAAATATTCTAAAAAATTGTATGACAGAAATTTGTGGCTATAGGCAAAAAAAAAAATCATTCTGTTGACGCATTATTCCCTGAAAAAATCTTCAACCAAACCATAACTTAGATATTTGTGTAAAAAGTATTGAATCACTGTCATAGTAATTATGCAAAGCAAACTACACATATCTCAAAAATACTAACTTATGTTTTTTAAAAAGATGAAGATAAATTGACACCACAGATCTTTGATAACATATTTTAAGTCACTAAGTTGCTTTCTCAATATTATCAAAGTTTTAGAAAATATGAAATCCGTATTGATTTAAAAGTAAGATGATGATGAAAATGCTGCTTCAAGAGTTTGACTCTTTTTTAAGAATAAACCATTATTTTATTTTAAAAATTAATTTATATGGTGCTTAATTAAAATGATCTACAAATAAAATAACTTTCTAAATCCTGAATCATAGATACCTTTTCTTCCGGTACCCAGTACTAAGCATTGTGTCTCTACACTGAATAAAATTTTCAAAGGCCAATAATCTCATTACCATTTCTAGCAGTTCCTTTTATGACAATACAAAAAGTTGAGTACAAGATATATATTTAATCTTGGAAGGCCACATGGTATCTATAAACTTAAAAACAAATCTTCTGTCTTTAAATCCAGGTAACAATTTTTACCACATCCTCGTTATCTGTATGATGTGAAATTTTTTCACTAATTATTTTCTGCATTTTGAGACAGAAATAATAATATTATTTTTATTTATTTTGTAGTATAGATTTAATATAGAAACGTCATTATTTTTTGTTTTATTTTTGCTTCGATGTGATAACAGAAACACTACTTAACTGAAATATTCAACGGGCCAGTCGTTTTTTTGCTAAAAATTTTCTGACACTTGTTTCAAATGACTTTGTTACTAAACTTACTGTTTTGACATCTTTTAGACATAAGCTAGGACTACATAATTCTGTCCTTTTTTTGCCAACGGCAGAATATATCTTGGAACTAAATGAATTATTACCTCCCATGTATATAGCTCTAATTATAGGAGTAGATGAGTATTATCTTTGAAAGTTGACATTGCTTTTAATCTTAAAAATCCTATTTCAGGGACTTCCCTGGTGGTGCAGTGGTTAAGAATCTGCCTGCCAATTCAGGGGACATGGGTTCGATCCCTGGTCCGGGAAGATCCCACATGCCCCAGAGCAACTAAGCCCATGTGCCACAACTACTGAACCTGCGCTCTAGAGCCTGGGAGCCACAACTATTGAGCCCACGTGTACAACTACTGAAGCCAACTTGCCTAGAGCCCATGCTCCACAGCAAGAGAAGCCACCACAATGAGAAGCCGCACACTGCAACAAAGAGTAGCCCCTGCTTGCTGCAACTAGAGAAAGCCTGCACGCGGCAATGAAGACCCAAGGCAGCCAAAAATAAATAAATTAAAAAAAATTTAAAAAAAAATTCTATTTCCATGTAGGGCAAAATTAATTATTTCTTCCAGATACTAAAACTATAACTATGAAATGGAGAAGACAAGGAATAATAGTAGACATTTATTTAATTACACCCAGATGGATGTTTAGAATTGAAAGACACTCTACTGTCCACTGAAGACCTACCATACTGCATGCAAAGTCAGACCAGAATGATATGCCAAGCAAACATAAAATTCCAAACATTGATAGAGAAAATCCTATCACTTTAAAGAACACCGATTACAGGCAATCCCTACAGACTTATACAGGACATTCCACTTCCGCCTGGCAATGGTTCCCAAACTTGTGAGTGGCAACTAGGCAATGTCACAGAAAGATCTCAGTATTGATTTTTTTGCTATAGAAAATCAACAGAAAAGCAACTAACTCTAAATCAAGCAAAGCTATGATCATCGAAATATTCAGATGTGAAACTTTGTAGCAAGAAGTGGAACAAAAGCAAACAAAATTAATTTAAAAGATATTTTTGACCATGTGTTTTTTCCCATCAAAATAACCTATTAGGGATTAATTAGAAAACACACTAGGTGAGGCAGGGTTCCTTCAAAACAACCACAGGAGGAATTACGATAATTTGAAAAGAAATCCTTCCAACACTGAACTGACAACATTGCCAACCCGCCCAAGTGGGAACAGAGCCCAACCCGGGGGGTGACCCTATTTAGCCTATTCCTAAAAGCAAAGTAATAAACCTGCTTAATCTTTTTAAAAAATATACTTAAATCCTGCTCATTTAAAAAAAATTATTAGCCAAAAAATTTTTACACAGGAAAATATAAAGAAAAAAGAAGTAGCACGTAATTCCATTTAACATATTTATTGTAATCATTGACTTTAAAAAATAAAAGTAAAACACACAGAGTTAGAAAATTCCAGCTGTTCAGAAGGGCATAAAACGGAAAGTAAAAATCTCCCCACTTCTCTCACAACCACCTACCCCTGTCTCTTTCTAAAATTGTTTAAAACTTTTTAATATATCTATCCAGAAATGTATGTTTACATTTGTGCCCACATTTACATATACTCACCTACCATTGTACAAATATTTTTATAATGTTCTTCCATTTTAAAACAAATGGGAAAACTATTCTGCCTTAATCATTAAAATACCGGTGTAGAAAAGCATAAACACCATCTTTTTACATACTCCACTATATTTTGTAAGAAACATGATTTTAACATAAATTCATCAATTGTATGTGGTTTGTTTCATGTTGTTTCTAGTCCCTGTAACTAGTTCTAATGACTCATCATATACAATACATCCAAACCTACACTACAAGTGATAGGGAGAATTATCCACACAATTCTATGTAGTCCCAAAAGAAAATGAAATCAAAAAACAAATAAACAGAAAACTTTCAAATATTCACATTTAAAAAAATCAAAAACCCTAAAAGAGAAACAAGTAAGGAAAAAACCTAAGCTAATTTGTAGGATATAAAATTTCTTTTGTAAACTGCTACTTAAAGCAATCTAAAAAAGCCTAACTTCATCTGCCATTGCTTAGACTGAACATTAAAAAATACAGAAATTTAGGTAAGAGATGAAGATATTTTTTAAAATGTATATTCTAACATTCACATCTATTTTATATCATGTGTATGAAAATAAGTAAAATACTCCAAAAAGTTACATTTAGATCTTTTAAAAGGCAGCTAAAATTAGAAAAATGTCTCAATTTTACAATTTGTTTTGAAATCTCATCAATTGTAACTTTAACGCTGTCTACTATATCTGAACATATTTTGAATATTTTAATTAAAGTAATTCAGTTCAGTTCTTTATTTTTAAGTCCTCAAAAAAATCCCAATTTTGAGAAAGACAAATATCATATGATATCGCATATATGTGGAATCTTAAAAAATATTATAAATGAGCTTATTTACAAAACAGAAAGAGACTCACAGACTTAGAGAATGAATTTACGGTTAGCGAGGGTGAGGGGAGTTTGGGATTGATATGTACACACTGTTATATTTAAAATAGATAATCAGGGCTTCCCTGGTGGCGCAGTGGTTGAGAGTCTGCCTGCCGATGCAGGGGACAGGGGTTCGTGCCACGGTCCGGGAAGATCCTACATGCTGCAGAGCGGCTGGGCCCGTGAGCCATGGCCGCTGAGTCTGCGCCTCCAGAGACAGTGCTCTGCAGCGGGAGAGGCCACAACAGTGAGAGGCCAGCGTACCGCAAAAAAAAAAAAAAAAAAAAAAAAAAAAAAAAGATAATCAACAAGGATGTACTGTAAAAACTAAAAATAAATTAAAAACAATTTTTTAATCCCAAATTTGTTCATTTACATGAATAAGGAACTATTCGTTCACCTCAACATATTCTGACCTGAAATAGAATTATCTATTAAAAACTTCCTTTTTAATTAGAGATATAAAAAATAAAATTCCCTTCTAGTTCTTCTACAACATAATTTATCTCATATGAGAAAAACACTCTCCAAGTAAAGCTGTATTTTTTTTTTATTAACTCAGAATTATTGATCAAGCCATCTGATAACCCTGTTGCAAATCTTGTCAATATCAGTAACGACTCACGATGGAGTGAAAATCCAACTTCTAAATTGGCTCTCATATTAAGAAACGCTTGCGGAGGAAGTTATTCAAACTGATCATCTAATGAATGAGGCAACTTCTGTCAGAGGAAGATACAACTCTTCAGTTGGAAGAGATGCTGTGAAATTCATAATAAACAGACAATTAAAAGTAAAAGTACTGTGTTGCAGAATAGTTTTAGGAAGCAGTTTATGTGCATTTGGTCTGCATAGTTCAGAAAAAGATTTTGAAATCTCTCTCTTGATTAGTAATGGCTTGCCTTCTGTCAAAATGCCCTTGAGGTTTGAATACAAGCCCAGCTGAAAGTCAGAACACTTGCTTTTCAAATTGATAACTTTTCCTCTCCATTGCCTGTCTCTCTGGCAGCCAGATCCGGCAGCTTCCTCCAAATGCTGCCATGGAGGACCACACTGAAGAAGGGAAATGCAAGAGGCCAAGGTAATCTACCAGTTCGACCCCTCTAGGCACATTCACCGTTATGAGTTCCGGCAGCCTCTTTTGATTAATATTGTCATTTGTAGTCAATGAAATCGATTCTTTTACCACCTTCAAAGCTCTACAGAAAAAGAAGACCATAGGATGTGTGGGAAGTGAGGGGTGATTTGTCTTTTATGATTTACAGAAGTGATAAAGAAATTTAGCAGAAGAAAGGAAATATTTATCAGTAAGTTAGGGGGCTTCTGTCACAGGGCAAGTTGAATCACCAGGTGTTAACAAGTCCCACACTAATTCTGCCTAATTACATGACATAGTATTTCCAATTTTGACCCAGTCTTGTACAGATTCCCTGCTGCACCTTAGCTGGTTGCATCCCTGAGCAACTTAGAGACTATTTGCTTTGTATTTGCCATGAACCATGTTACGGGTAATTTGTCATCATAGTTTAAAACATCAGTCTCTTTGGTTTCTCTCAAGAAGAATCGTGAGTTGAGAGGAAATCTGTAACCCCATAAACCAACATTGTTTACTGATAATCTGAATGTCTTTGTTAATTAATAGTAATAAAGCACAGTGATTTAAAAAAAAAAAAAACTTTCCCACTTTTCCATTTACTTCCCCTCTCACCTCTGTTTCTTCTCTGGGGACATAAAAGTCTTCTCTCCAGGGGGCTTCCCTGGTGGCGCAGTGGTGGAGAATCCACTTGCCAATGCAAGGGACACGGGATCAATCCCTGGTCTGGGAAGATCCCACATGCTGCAGAGCAACTAAGCCCGTGCACCACAACTGCTGAGCCTGAGCTCCAGAGCCTGTGAACCACAACTACTGAACCTGTGTGCCACAACTACTGCAGCCCACGTGCCTAGAGCCCGTGCTCCACAACGAGAGAAACCACCACAATGAGAAGCCCGCACACCGCAATGAAGAGTAGCTTCCGCTCGCCACAACTAGAGAAAGCCCACGTGAAGCAACGAAGACCCAACACAGCCAAAATTAAATAAATAAATTTATTTAAAAAAAAAAAAATCTTCTCTCGGGTTTAGAGCCGTTCTCAAAAATCAGCCCTTACCTTCATTCCTTTGCCTTTTCTCCTTTTTTGTCCTGAGTGAAAAATTCCTCTGGAAAACAACCTTTTCTGCCTGAATTGATAGCCCAAGCTTTCAATTCTAACATTTCAATACATGGACTAAGGGAGATTATATACGTGTCTTGTGTTTCATGGACTTAGGGTTGTGATAATTTAGGTCTAGATTGCTGATAATATTGGGGCATTGTACGATATATAGTCTGACAGTGGCCATAAAATGGACATTTGTTACTGCACTAGGTTTTGTGTTTCTTAATGGTGTTCACAAATATTTGCAAAACATAAAAAATACTGATATTTTAATGATGCTGTAGGATTATATCAAATAAAAAGCTCTTTAGCTATAGCTGTGTGACAACGAAATTTACTGCACAACAATGGCTACAGAATTTAAATGAAAAGTTCTATGGAAAAAAAATAGCCTCTTTTTTGAGGTTTATACGTGTGTGTGTTTTTATTGGTGTGCTAAATTGATTCTATACAGTAAATGGCATCATTGCCTTTACACAGCATTTTGATAATTTCCAGATGGTCTGTGTTTTCATTTTACATTGGAAATTATGAACATAGAATTATTTTTCCAAAGTTTTAAAATGTGACACGGTTGCAAATCTCAAACCTAGGTAAACACCAGGACTATGTGAAAACAATTTTTCCACATAAATGTAACGCTTATAGACATATCCTGGCTTAACTGTACAAAGTCCCCTGCACTTAAAACTAACAACACTGCTATGACCATACTGAAGACAGCCATTGGTAGGCAGACTATTTTATATTCCACCCGTCCACTAATAATATCCCTTCAGTCAAAGCTAAAACTTCAAAAAATTTTTCTTTCATTCTTTATTCTCTTCCCCTTCCCCAGCGGGCCTCTTGGCCCGAAAGGAATTTTTCCGTTGCATATGATTTCCCAGAAGCCCACCTCTGCAGCCTATCATTTGATATTCACGGTGTTTCTTCTGCCCACCCTGCTCATGGCAATCCCGTTTCAGCCCAGTGCAGAGCCTGCACTGCCATCCATTCTCCACATATGTCCTTCCCAAAGACCTTGTGTTGCAGACAGCTTGTATTGCAGACAGGGTAGACAGCCTGGCTGAGAGCCAGGAGCATGCTGTGGGTGACCCTGCTTCTCGTTTCATGTTATGTACTGCTGGTGGATACTGCTGAAGGAATGGCTCAAGAAGCCAGATGTGACATCTAGGGAAGGCTGGACACTACCATCATCTGGAGTACTTCCATTTGGTATGGAGCTGGATGCCATGTTGGTTTCTTGCAGTCTTCTGTTTTCACAAAACACTAGCAGCTAATGTTCTTGATGTGACGGTCTTTGCTAAGGAAACTGAATTAATCCAGGTAGTAAAATTCATACTGTCTCTAATATGCTAAATAATATCATTTGTTTCATATTTGCATTTTAAATCATAAAAATATATGCTTCCAACAGACTGAAAACACTCATCCAACTAATATTTACTGAACCGTTTGCTTTATGCTGGGATCTGTGTTAGGTATGAGGGATAGAATGGAGAACAAGACCTTTACCACTTATAGACCTTTACCACTTATCCCTGGATTGTGTCTGTATTTATTTCCATCTTCAATTAATTGTTTTGGCGTTATAGAACCAATTCCAGAACTGTCTTCAACTGTGCTGTCAGTAGGAATAGCTGTCAATAGCTTGGTATGCATGTCATGCCTTTATATACATGTGTGTTCATATCTCAATTACATTTCTTTTTTGTATAAATGGGATTATACAATACTATTGTTCTTGCATTTTTCACTTAAAAATATGTTTTAGAGATCTTGCCAAGTCAGTATGTGTAAACCTACCTCTTTCTTTTCAATAGCTGAGTAGTATTCTTTGCTAAGGATGGACCATATTGGATTTAACCCAGGTCCCTATTGATGCATCGTGGCACCATTTCTCAGCTTGAAGGAATAGTACTTTATTGCCAATTTTTTTTCTGTTTTAAGGAATTCCTGAGAAAGGCTACACCATACATATGATCTCCATTTTCAATATGCTATTCCTTTTCATTAGTAGTGTTTGAAATGTATCAAAGCTCCCTAACAGAATTCTGGGTCTAATTCTCTCTGGAGTCTTCTCTGAAGTACTCATCGCTTGGAGGCATAAGTTTCAAGTTATATGTTTGGTGGCAACAGTAACCTCACAATGACTTCACACTTTGTATATTTTTAAGACAATTAATTAGTTTATAGTATTACATGCCCAGCATTGAAATTTAAAAACCATACTTTGGGCAAAAAAAGATAAAGTGGCCTTGTAAGTCTTTATTTACATGACTTGGAAAAGGACATGTCTCAAAAAATGGAAAATAATAGTACAGTGCATTATTCATTGGATTGAATTTTGAAAATCTGGTCCCAATAGCAACAGAGGATGGATCAGGATTAAATCTGTGTGCTTTGATTATAACCCTCACATAGACCAAGACCCCTCAAGTTTGTCCCCCCCAAATTCCTTTTTGGTAAAGATATAAACAAATGTCAATGAAAAAAATATATTAGGGGGTAGTGATGACGATGTGGTTCCAAATAATTCTGAGCAGCAATTTCATCCACTCTGGCTGTCACTGGTTCCCCATCACAGATGATGAATTGCTCAAAATCACTCTTCTTTGAGAATTTCTCTCAGATTGGGAGCTTTTTGATATCCCATTAGGACAAAATGTGTCAGTACACACACAAGCATCAGTGGTATTTCAGAGAATGGGAGTATTACTGGCTTTGTGAGAATTTCTAAATTGAATGTTGTCATTTTTATCATCTTGTGCTTATCTTTTAAAAGATCACTGGATTGAAATTCTATCCCCCATATGTCTCTGCACATTTTACCAAGTTCTGCATAAACAATGTTTAATTTCTAGGGTATCGGAGATTAACTTCACAAAGCCTTTAGACTGGGGAAAAAGCCTCTGACGTCCGTGAAACAAACACAATGGAGACTGAGGGCTTTGGGCATGATCACTGCTGACTCAGGAGTATCAACTTTTTCCTTAAGGTCCGTTAAGCCTGCTCAGGTTGACCAATAGACTGGCTTTGTCCTTTCTACTCCCACAGACTGAGTCCAAATGGTATCCCAGTACACCAAAGCCTGAGCAAAAATTGAAAGGGAGACCATTGCCCAACAATGGCAAATATTCAACTCCATCCTCTTTTTTTCTTCGGTTTAGGAGGTAAAAGAGTGGGTCAACTGGAAAGTGGCATTTTACACTTCTTACTAACGAAACCTCTATCAGGACCATGAGAAAAGGACCCATTCAGCCTCAGGGCACTTTCTCAGGAATGTTTGCCTGCTTCTACAGGCGAACTGCAGGCGCTCTGCCTGTCTCAAGCCTTCTCCAGCAGCTCACAATGCTGTCTCTGCCTCCATTGCCCTTTCTGATGATGTACTGGGGGTCTGTTTCTTTTAAACAAATCCAAATATCCATACTTTGTGAAATCATCTTATGTGATAAAATCTATTTAATGCCTTTTTATTTCCTCTACAAATTATGTTTTTTTCCCAGCTTCTTTCATTTCCCCTTATTTTCATTACAATTCCAGAAATTAAACTTTTATTATACCTTTATTCCATTTCCCTTATTTTCAATATAATAGTAGAAATTAAACATTATGACCTCACTTTTACCCAAAACTGTAGGTAAAGATCATATGAAAATTAAGTGACCAATGACAATGAGATACCAGTTCACACCTACTAGTATAGTTAATATTAAAAAGACTGACCATATCAAGTGTTGTCAGAGATACGGAGCAATTGAAACTCCCATCATGTCTAGTGAGAATGTAAACTGGTAAAACCATTTTGAAAAATAGTTTGGTAGTTTTCTACAAAGTTAAATATGTGCTTTTCGTTATGACCCAACAATCCTACTCCTAGGTGTTTACCCAAGGGAAATGAAAATGTATGCCCACACAAAGACTGTATGCAAATGTTTAAATCAGCTTAATACATAACACCCCAACACTAGAATTAACCCACACATTCAACAACAGGTAAGTCAATTATTAAACAAATTGTGATATATTCATACAATGAAATCCTACTCAGTAATAAAAAAATCAAACTACTGATATATACAACATGGGTAAATCTCAAAAATATTATGCTGAACAAAATCAGGCAGACATAAAAAAGTATAGACTGCATGATTCCATTTATACAAATTCTAGTAAGCCTAGCAAAACTAATTTCCTGAAAGTAGATCAATGGTTGCATGGAGCCAGGATAGGGAGTGGGTTGACTGCCAAGGGGTACAGGAAAATTCTGAGGAGCAATGTAAATGTTTTATAGCTTGATTGTAGTGGTGGTTACATAGATGTATGCAATTATCAAGATCTATTGAATTTACATGGTTGCATTTCACCAGGTGTAATTATACCTTCATAAAGTTGATTCTTAAAAAAATTAATATTTTAATATTTTAAAAGAATTTTTAAATCTGGTAAGAGGACTCTGAAATAAATACATAAACATCAACTCACACTGCCGGAGGGGATGTACATTGGCAAAATTTGAGGGAAGCAATTAGACCCAAAGAAATGTTTATATCTTTGAGCCAATTATTCCACTTCTGGAAACAGATCCTAAGAACATCATGCAATCATTCAAAAAATTCATATGTAGGAAAATGTTAAATTTGTTAGCAAAAATGTTATTTTTAGCAGCAGAAGTAAAAACTTCTAAAAAGAATCACCTAAATGCCCAACAATAGGAAAAATGATTAGGGAAATTTTAACACAGCTCAAGAAGATATTATTCAATGATTAAAAATAACTGTGAAGACCATGTAGTTACATGAAAAACGTGTTTATCATGTAACGTTAAAGAATACAAAATTGTGTTTGTGCAATACATATATAAACTATTCTGTTCATAGTGTGGATAAGAATCAAAGGGAAACATGGGAAAATAAATAGTTGTATTTGTAGAGGTACTAATATCATGGGAGGCTGTTTACTTATTTCTGTTCATGTTACCACAATGTTTTTAGAACAAGTTACAAATAAATGCTAGATGACACAGGAGTGCCTGCTATGTGTCCTAAAATCATCATAAACTATTCTATAGGCTCCATATTTGAGAAATAGCAACAGGAAGACAGCTTTTTAATTTCTTATCCTTTACCTCTTCACCAGTTCAGACTTTCCAAAATGAGGTTATGAGCATGACCTTAATAAATTCTTAAACTAATGCTGTAATATAGACATTATTATAATCTTCCCTTTAAATTGGGAAAATCAAGGTCATATAGGTGACCACATCTCTTGCCCAAGATGAGAGTGTTATCAGCAGATATCAGTCAGGTCATTCCAGTTAAAACCACATTTACTATCTCCCAAGAAAGATGTGAATCAAGAAGGACTCAGACACAAGAAAGCACTTTAATAGAATCATTCAGGCTGCAAGTAACAGCAAACATAAACTGACTTTAAATAATAAAATACCTCACATAGAAGTCCAGGATGTTAGATCAGCTATGTTATGTCAGTTATGTTATCGAGGACTCAGTTTCTTTCTATCCATCTCCTCTTCTGTCCTCAGTGACAGCTTCTTCCTAAAACTGGTTTCCCTTTGTGGTCAAAAGATGGCTGCCAATGATAGTCAGGGCTATGCCTTCCTGTTCACAAGAGAGAGTAAAATTCTTCTGCATGTGTAGAGTGAAGCTTTGTTTCAGGCCTGTTGGGCTTGTAGGGTCATGTGTCCATCTCTGGACAGATAACAGTCATCAGGAAATGCCATGTGCTGAATGGCTTAGTAACCAGTACTAAGACGAGAGATGTACTAAAATGGAACTTGTAGATGGGGTCAGTTTCCCCAGGAGAACATCACTGAGTGGGGTGGAAGAATCAGAATAAAATTAAGTTTCTGTTTAGGTGGGGAAAAGAGAAAACAGAAATCAGACTGGTAACCAAAGCTGTCTGCTTTGGCTGTACCTTCTGACCACACCCATACCTAACCTCCCTCCCCAAGGCTTATAGGACCTCCTCTTTAGTTGGGCCTGGCTGGATCTTGGACCTACCAATCACAGGCACGGTGAACCACACAACATGGAATAGCAGCACCAGGCAGATTTGATAAAGGGCCCAGACACCCTGGTTGTTCTTCCTATATTTCAACAGTGGCTCCTCCTGGAGCCTGAGATGACTGTCTGTCATCAGGCCCCTCCATGGGTCATGTATTAGTTTCCTGTTGATGCCATAACAAATTACCACAAGTTTAGTGGCTCAAAACAACACAAATTTATTAACTTACAGTTCTGGAGATAAGTCTAAAATGTGTTGACAGAGGCTTCATGAGAGAATCCAGTCCCTTGCTTTTTCTACAGGCTCCCTGCATTCCTTGACTTATGGTCCCTCCTCCATCTTCAAAGCACAACTTCTGATTCCATCTTTACATTGTCTTCTTTGTCTTTCATCCTCCTGCCTCCCTCTTATAAGGACCTTTGTGCCCACTCAGCTAATCCAGGGTAATCTTCCAATCTCAAGATCTTTAACTTAATCACATTAGAAAAAAAGTTTCTTTTGCCATGTAAGGTAACATATTCACAGGTTCCAGTGACTGCAATGTAGACATCTTTGGAGGACCATTATTCAGCCTATCACACCCCAACTCCACCAACACCAGAGTCTGTCCCTGGGCCTGGCACAGGGATTCTGAAAAGGCTCTTCTCTGTCCAGGAGGTCTTTTCTCCATTAATTCTTTTGTTGAAAGTCTATATTTGAGATGAAACCACATGCTGGATTGCAAAATGAGTCCCCTGGGGATGGGTGTGATTCAAACTTACTTTACCCCAGGGCCCCTCCATTCCCCCTCAGTGGACTACAAGCCTGGAATAGGAAAAGTGTGATCCTGGTTAGGTTCAAGATAGGTGCCACAGGTACCCTCATCACCACCACCAGAGATGAGATTGAGAAGCCGGAGAGCAATATGAGAGCTGGGATGAAAAACAACATGTACGGGTATAACAGATATATATACTGCAGGTGATGCTGGGAACTTTGACTTCGGAAATTATGCAGTCTGTGGAAAACAATCTATCAGATACCTTACACTCCATGGTTCAAAATGCTTTTCTCAAAACTCAGAATACCACAGACAACACAAGTTACTGTTTTTCATAATAGTATGAAACTCACTATCTAAAAGTTAAATATACTTGTTTTAAAGAAAACTTGATACATTTTCAAAGAAACTATTTATTTAAAAATAAATAAATATTTTAACAAAACACTATGTAACACTGTAAAAATAAAAATCAGTACAATAAAGAGAAAGTATTCATAAAAGTGTTTAATGTCATTGAATTCTAGCTAGATAACATGATCTGTCAAGGCTCTGAGCCTAAGGCCCAATCTTCATTTTATTGAAAAGGATTATTAGCAAAGGAGACTTAAACACACATTATACTAGAGGACTTAATAGATATATTCATCCATCCAAAAGAATACCCATTCTTTTCAAGTGTACATGAAACATTCTCTAGGATAAACACATGTTAGACCACAAAGCAAGTCTCAACAAATTCAAGAAGATTAAAATCATACCAAGCATCTTCTGCAACCACAATGATATGAAACTAGAAATCAGTCACAAGAAAAAATGGGAAAAGCCACAAGAATGTGGAGATTAAACAACATGCTACTGAACAACCAATGGGCCATCAAGGAAATCAAAGTAGAAATTTAAAAATACCTAGAGACAAATGAAAACAGAAATATGACATACCAAAATCTGTGGGTGGAAGCAAAAGCAGTTCTAAGAGGTAAGTTCACAGCACTATTGGCCTACCTCAAGAAACCAGGACAATTCCAAATAAACAACCTAAATTTACACATGAAGGGACTAGAAAAAGAAGAACAAATGAAACCCAAAATTAGTAGAAGGAAGGAAATAAGATCAGAGTGGAAATAAATGAAAAATAGAAAAGATCAGAAACTAAACTGGTTCTTTGAAAAAAAAATAAACAAAATCAAAAAACTTTAGCTAGACTAACACAAAAAAAAGAGAGAAGACTCAAATAAAATCATAGATGAAAAAGAAGTTACAACTGATACCACAGAAATATGAAGGATCATAAGAGACTACTATCAACAATACACCAACAAATTGGACAACCTAGAATAAATAGATAAATTCAACAGTCTTCCAATACTGAATCATGAAGATATAGAATATATGATTAGACCAATTACTTGTAAGGGGATTAAAAGAGTAATCAAAAATCTCCCAACAAACACTGAGGACCAGATGGCTTCACTGACAAATTCAATAAAACATTCAAAGAAGATTTACTACCTATCCTTCTCAAACTCTTCCAAAAAACTGAAGAGGAGGGAAGCCTTCTAAACACATTTTACAAAGCCAGCATTACCCTGACACAAAAACCAGACAATGACACCACAAAAAAGAAACTTACAGGCCAATATCTTTGATAAACATAGATGCAAAAATCCTCAACAAAATATTAGCAAACAAAATCCAACCATACATTAAAAGAATCATACACAACAATCAAGTGGGATTTATTCCAGGGATGCAAGGATGGTTCAACATCTGCAAGTCAATCTATGTGATATATCACATTAACAAAATGAAGGATAAAAATCCTATGATCATCTCAATAGATGCAAAAAAAGCATTTGACAAAATTCAACATGTATTTATGATAAAAAATCTCAACAAAGTGGGTATAGAGGGAATGTATCTCAACATAATAAAGGCCATATATGACAAACTCACTGCTAACATCATAGTTAGTGGTGTATGTTGCCAACGGGCACATGAAAAGATGTTCAACATCACTAATTATTAGGGAAATGCAAATCAAAACCACAATGGGATACTACCTTACACCTGTTAGAATGGCTATTATCAAAAAGACAAAAAGAAGCAAATGTTGGCGAAGATGTAGAGGAAAGGGAACCCTCATACATTGTTGGTGGGAATGTAAATTGGTGCAGCCACTATGGAAAACAGTACAGAGATTCCTCAAAAAATTAAGAATAGAACAACCATGTGATCCAGCTATTCCACATCTGGATATATATTCGAAGGACATGAAAACACTAATTCAAAAAGATGTATGCACCCCTATGTTCATTGTAGCACTATTTACAATAGCCAAGATACGGTAACATCCTAAGCATCCAATGATGGATGAATTGATAAAAAAGATGTGGTATGTGAAGATGTGGTATATAAATCTATTGGAATGCTACTCAGCCATGAAAAAGGATGAAATACTGCCATTGGCAACAACATGGATGGACCTTGGAGGTATTATGCTAAGTGAAATAAGTCAGATGGAGAAAGGCAAATACCATATGACTTCACTCATATGTGGAATTGAAAAAAAAAGCAAAACAAATGTAGAAACAAAATAAAACAAAAACAAACTCATAGATTCAGAGAACAAATTAGTGGTTACCAGAGGGTAAGGGGATGTGGGGGTGGGCAAAATGGGTGAAGAGTGGTTTCAACCATATGGCGGTGGATGGCAACTAGACTTGTGGTGGTGATTACTTTATAGTGTATGCAAATGTCAAATGATAATGCCATACACCTGAAACTTCTATATAACTTATAAACATATATATGAAACATATATATATGGATTATTAGGAAGCAAGTTTTGAGGCACTATAAAGGCATGCTAGCACAACACTGAAACTTTCCCTTTGATATAATCAGAAGAATTGAAAAAATTTGAAAAGGAAAAAATCATCTCATAATATGATTTAGTTTTATTTCATCCATGTTGGGGCACAAACAACATCTCTTGTGCCACCAGCAGTAAGATTCCCACACTTTGGGAAATGCTGGTTTTAGATATAAAGCTGCCAAACCAAGGGACTTCCCTGGTGGTCCAGTGGTAAAGAATACGCCTTCCAATGCAGGGGACGTGGGTTCGATCCCTGGTCGGGGAACTAAGATCCCACATGATGCAGGGCAACTAAGCCCACGCGCCACAGCTACAGAGCCCACACATCCTGGAACCCACGCGTCACAACTAGAGAGAGAAAACCCACACGCCACAACTAGAGAGAAGCCCGTGCACTGCAATGAAGACCTGATGCAGCCAAAAAAATTAAGAAAATAAATAAATTAAAAAAAAAAACATAGTGGCTTAAAACAATAATTAAATAAATAAATAAAGCCACGAAACCAATCTCTCTCTAAAGGAACACAATAAGGGAAGGGGGTCCTCCTTGCTTATATTTTATGGACTATATCACATTCATTCCACATAAACAACGTATCAGCACCAATAAAGGAACTTGCCTTGGATTACACAGCTACAAAGTGGCCTAAAGAGGATTTAACCCCAGGTGGTCAGGTTCCAGTGCCTGTGCTTATCCCATGTTTGTATCACTGGAGAAAATGCAAATAAGGTAAGGACATAACTTCTTCAGGCTTTGGTTCTCTAGAGAGGATGCATGTAGGTCCTCACATGCATGTGTAAACACACACGTGCACACACATGTGCATGTGCGTGCGCGCACGCGCGCACACACACACACACACACACACACACACACACACACACACACACACACACACACACACAGGCTCTGGGACCCCAGGAACATTTAAGCTGTATTCCATGCTTTCTTACCTTATAACAGTGAGTATTATCCTTAGCAGCCCATTGAAAATACCTGAGAGGTTTTACTCCTGAGCTGTGGCCTGGGCATCCCAAGGTGCTTCTAACTCACAGGTGAGGTTGAGAGTCACCAACTTAGCCTGGAAAGGCATGGGCGTTGAAGGGGAGGAAACCAGTTCTGTGGTCAAATTAGTTCAAATCCTGGCTGCTGTGCTTTAAAAAGAAATGATCTTAAGTCAATGATTGTTAAGGTATGGTAGCCCAGCATCCCCTGGGAACATATTAGAGTTGCAAATTCTTCAGCTCCACCCTAGACCTACTGAATCAGAAACTTCTGGGGTCAGGGCCCAGCAATCTGAGTTTTAACGAGTCCTCCAGGTGATTTTGGAGGACTGAAGTTTGAGAACACCAAGTTCCTCATTTATAAAATGGAGATAATACCCACTTCTGCTGTGTTGCTGTTTGAATTCTGCAAGATAAGGTGAAAGGATCAAACATAGTTCCTAGAATACAGTAGGTGCTCAATAAATATTTTTTATTCAGAGAGTAATAGTTTTGAAGGTACAGTTCAAATAATATGGGTGGACCTGGAGCACATCCTCTGATGTGTTGATTTTTTTTAAATATAATTTTCATTTAATATCTACAGAAGATACATGGATCAGGTGGGAGGTGGGGAAGGGATAATATTACACAATAGAACATCTTAAAAATCCTCTCTTCCCATTTCTGCTACTCTCCATGGACTCCACACAGGAAGCCACCTGCTCCCCCTCAAACCCTCTCTGATTCCTTCAAAACTGCTATCTGCTTCCCCACCCTCTTTTTATTCCTCTCCATTTTTGCTCACCCTTTTATCTTTATAAAGTCCTCACTCTTTCCAGTGGACACAGGATTTAGTCTTTTTCTATTCTGGCCTGGAGAAAGGATTTCACTCTAAAGGAACCAATACATTAGTTATTCTGAGCTATTGACTTAAAATTACTAAGTCTGATATATATGCTTATATATCTGAATACATTGAGAAGATGGTGCTACTCATACTGTCCAGGTACCTACAAAACACAAGTCTTCCAAAACATGCACACAAATGTCCAATAACATGGACACACATTTCCCAAAGTATTATTTTTCTTCTTTTACAATTTCCCTATATCTGGCTTTGAACACACAGCTAATACTAATTCCTTAGATGTGTGTAGTGCTAGGTCTCACTTTCACATACAGTAACTGACCTGAGGCTTATGACAATTCTACAGAGCTGGGAAAGTGTGTATTATTACCCCAATTACTGTGAGGTATTCTTTGCTCTTACAGAGCCATGAGCATGATAAACTCATAGACTTACTATAGACTCCTCTGCAAATTTCAGCTACATGTATTGAAAGCTTTTATGTGCCAGGCACAATTAAATGATTACATTCGAGAACATATAAGATATATAAGATGTAGTTATATAAGATGTATATTATATAGTATATAACAAGTAGGTATGTAGCACATAATACACTCATAGAGATTTATACGTTAGGACGCACTTTCACATCCACTCTTCCCGGTGGAGGCTGCCATGCTTGCTTTATCCCCTGTGACCCTGCCACCCTGGGCAGCCCTGGTTAGATCCAGAGCCCTGGAGCCCAGCAAATCCTCTGGCAGAGGGAAAAACACCCCCAGATGTGCACCACCCTGGATGGTACCTCACCAACTGATGAAGATCCCAAGAGATATATTGTGAGAGGAGTTATTGGTGAAGCAGGAAAGAGAACAGCTACAAAAGTAAAGGGCAAAGGTGGAGTCAAAGGCAAGTGCAACTGACAGAGTTGTCATCTTATCCTAGAAAATGCCCCAGTCCTCGCTGAGGTCAGGCTCTTCAATCCTGGACAGCTTCCCGGCCTCTTCACCTTCCCATGGACCCTTAGAGTTGACTCCACGACCTGAGGTCCAGAACACACTCCTGTTTCTCCCCTCCTGAGACAGCCAACACACTGATTTCATGAAGTGAAATGTTATTAAACTCTCTCTGGATTAATCAGAAAAATCCAATCTCTTATCATTGAGAAAGAGACAGCAAAAAATAATCAATATCAAATGCTTCAATACTGGGAAGAAAAGGTTTTATTGTCCTGAACAGAATTCTGTTTTCAACTATGGAAGGAAAGAAAAACCTTCATACTTGGAAAGAGAAAGTGCTTTCTGCTTCCTCTCTCCTCCCCAACCTCGTTAAATCAAAATATTCGCAGCCAACAGAGCAACACGGCGTTGGCCATAAATGATCCAAGTACATGAGGTCTGTGTGTTTAACAGATTGTTCAGGTCCATTTAGGTCACTTTAGATTTTCATTTAAAACATATCACATTTTATTTACTATTTATATGTATACTACAGTGCTGCTAAAATTACTAAGTCTAGAGGGTGCTTGTAGCATGCTGGGGCCAGTCACAAGGTTCCAGCAGACCTGGAACGTGGGGCTTGATATCCAGTGGTTTACAGGGTGAATGTTTCTTTCCCAACACAACCCACTCTCTGGAATTGTGTTAGGATGAGAGCATCAGCTCCTATTTTGTGAATCCATGTTTCATTTTAAAGTCACCCTCAATGCTCTGCTGCCACTGCAGGGAAATATATTAAAAATATATAAACAAACAAATATAAAAAGAATAGACTCCTTCTTGTGGCTAAAAGTTCTATGACCCTTGTGTATGTTTTTCTTCTGTTCCGGCTAGTTGCACGTGTATTGGGACTGTGTGAATAACAAATTGGGAAGCAATGGTTCTTGCTTTAAAGGAAGAAAAAACATCTCTCCTGACTAATCTATAAATGTTGTTGCCACTTAGTTTTCTGTCTGATCCCACAACAGCAGGCAGAGTATCTCTTTTCCTCACCCCCCATGCTCACACCTGCGTGTAGTAAGCTCCTAAGTGCCATTAGCAGAAAACACAATCTCTGTTTAAAAGATGATAACTCAGTTATTCCAAGATAGGAGGCTCTCCATTACCCTCAACACCTGCATAAATGCCAGGGTTTTTTAAAACAAGTGGGCTGGTATTTATTTCCAAATACCAATAGTATTACTACTGCAGCTAGATAAATATCACATGACGTGAGGGATAACAAACATTCTGCCGTGACCTCCGATAGATATGAGTTTACAGAGATTAAGGTAGACAACACTGAGAAACTCGGGCAAGCAACGAACTTAAGATGACTTCCTCCCAACAGTGTGAAAAACAGTGGGAAATTAAAAAAAAAAAAAAGCAAATGTCAAAAGTTTTGCAAAAATGACTTGTAGAGAATACTAGTACAACTATCAGTGTTAAATTAGACATCTCTGGAAGTGGATTTTGACTCAGACAATGAGATGTGTATTTTGACACTGTACCGCTGAGATCAGTCTTTAAAAGGATGTGAAATCGGCAGGAGCACTTAAGATTAACAGTAAAGATTGGTAAGATTTCAGGGACATTGCTGCCTAAAAGGACCTCCCTTGTTGATAAGTAAAGTTCCTCCACTGCAGCTTTATTTCTGTGGGTTATAGTTTGTCTCTCATCAAAAGGCCTATGTCCCTGAGGAAAGCATTATCTACACTTTGGTGAAAATTATATTGTTATTTCCTCAGTTTAGCTTTCAACTGGAATATGGAAGAGAACAGGAGATCTTAAGAGCTATTCTTTAAGTAAAAATACATCTATTTTTATGTTGGAATCCCCAAAGTAACCATCAAAGTATAACTATGGAAGCCCATTTTCACCAAAATTTCCTTTTATACCAGATGTACATCCACAATTTCTGTTACCACATGCATAATATTTAATGGAATGTAAATGCATAATGAAGTGAAAAAAAGGTGAGAAGAATACTTTCGCTGGAGCCTGAAGACTGTGAGTTTGGCATAAGGGGGAAAAATCCAATGTTGGGAGTCAGGGCCCCTGGGGTTCAGCTCCAGCTTTGCCTCAACTGACTGTGTGACTACAGTCAAGGTTTTTGACGTCTCTGGAACAGAATCCTCTCCTCTGTTTAAAAAAAAAAGGAGGGGGGAGGCACTTATATGTCAAATCTGCCCTATCTCCCTCACAGGTTGCTGTGAGAATAGAAGTTAACACAAAGTCACAAACTTTGAAAAGTTAAAAATGCTATCCACATGAAAATGATTTTTATTAAAGTCTGAAAAGCATTACTTGGGGTCCCACACATATACACAGTGTTCCAGAGGACGATCCCCAGTTTTCACTTTCCTTCTCGCCCAAAGACAAGGTGTTATAACTGTATTTCTATGCATTTTCATCTCCTCTTATAAGAACACTGAGACAGACCAACATTTTCAGAACATTTAGAGATGATTCTCTTCTTGAATCTGTATTGACCAAGAAGTCTAAAATATTAATTTGACTCAAAATCTTGCAATGTTTTAATTTACACCAAAAACATACACAAAGTATGGCTTTCATTCTTTCAACACATGTTTTCTGAGCGTGTACCATATGCCAGGCTCGATGCTGGGCACTGGCCCCTCAGAGATGGTAGAGGAGGCGTTCACGATGTATTTGTTGCCAGTTATTTGAACCAAAACGGGAATGAAATGGGGTAAGAGGTGTTGTGAGTTAGTAAACGTCTTCATTGCAGACAAAGAAGAAAGGTTGCATTATTTTCGAATATGATAGTAACTCAAACTGAGCTTACAAAACGAACTGTTAACAAAATTAAACAGATACTGCACATGATTAGGGACCCTGCTTTTACAGGTACAAAAATGCTTCCAATATATTCAAGAAACATTTTTTTTCTCAACCATTTTACTCCTCCCCCATTTTTTCCACACTATTAACTTTTACTGTCTTATAGGTGACTGAGTAAAGGAAATTTTCAACTGTTTCTAGCTAAGTAATCAAAATTCCTACCTGGGTGGAGACCAAATTCAAAAGTTTTGTTGGGTTTCTGCAGCTCTTCTCCATTCTGCTCTTCAATTGGGCTCACATCACATTTAGAACTTTCTTCTTAGGTGTCTTCATGATTCATTGTGAATCTCACTGGACTCATAAGAAGTGTACAGACATCCAGGGCTCCCATCGCAAGATCTCCTCACTGTCCAAAATATAAACATCAGCATTCTTGCTTTGAAAAATAGAAAAGTGAGGAATGTAATTGAAAATAACTTAATGCCTTCAGAAGTTTAAAAATTTTTAGCGGTTTTAATCATTATGTTAACAGAGATCTGTAACATATTCATTAATACAAAAGAAAAATCCTGTCCTATAACATCATTATCTTATTATTAATAAACTTTTGTTTGTTGGAACTGTTTTGTATAAAAGTGATTGAGACACAGCGGCCATTTGTGATTTTAACAGAAATTATTTTGCTGATCGAGGCTTCTGCCAGGATGTTACCCACACATAAACCACACATGTTTATCCACCAGAGGAAGTAGAATAGATACCGTGTGAGGATTTACCTTCTTTTACTGCCCAAAGAAAGAGAAAAAATGTCTACTGCCTTAGCAGTTTGAAAGCAAGTGAAACAAGCTTTTCACTTCCCAAAGCATTCTTCTTGTTTAGAACACTATGCAATTCAAATTCACTTGCCAGGATATAAAATCAGATCATTTAAGAGGTAGGGGGTGTAGGGAACAATTCAAGGAAAAAAGACTGAAGGAAGCCATCTGTCATTAATTCAGTTATAAATTATTAGCCAAAAGCAGCCTCTCAGCATTTGTATTTGATGAACAAAAATTGATTGCTTCAAGGGCATTTCAGTCTTTTTGATGTTCCCATCTTTTAGCCCACCACAAATCTGAATCCTTAACAGAATGATTATAGCATTATAGTAATCCTGAGAGCCAATACTAAAGGATTTGCAAGAGCAACGGAGATCAATAGTTTGAAAAAAGAATGTCTTTTTGAATTGACAGCGCTGTCTCGCCTGATCGTGAACCTGAACAAAATAAGTGGGGGCTAAGTACACAAACAACCGCACAGGCCGCACCGAAGGGCTGGAGGGGCGCAGACTCGCTGGCTTGAATAGGCCTGCGTGCTGAATATTTCTAAAGGATTAAATGCTAACTAATGGCAACCCAAAGATATTTTGCAAACAATCAGCTTCTCCCCAAAATAGTTAAGATAATACATTATGGGTCTTGGTTTGGTATTCAAAAGACTGGGTTCAGCGACAGGTTCAACATTTGCTTTTGCATAGCGTTTGAGATTATGGGAAATTGGATTAGAGGTAATGTTGTCTTAATGGCTATCTCCTTTGGGCCACTTTGAAATAGAGGATCCCCCGCAGCATTTCAGGATGGACTGGAGAGAACCATGCCCTTAACACATAATATATTAGAAAACCCAATGGGCCAGAATTGTTTAAAGACACAATTGCCCACGTCTACGGGATTTCCAAGTTGTAACATCATTTGATACCTCAAAAGACAGCGAAAGGCAGCTGACTGTTAAAGGCTCCTTGAACAATTCAGGGATTAGCATAAAATTATACATAAAGGAGAGTAAGTACAGCCGTGGCACTTGCCCACCACGGTAGGGGCATTGTTAGGAAACGAAAATGGACTCAGTGAAAGTGTGAAGGCATCTTAACATTGTCTGAGGACCTGCATGTTTTAACATTGATGTATATATTTTCCAGTTCTTTGTTTCCTCAACAAGAGGCCAGCTTAGTCTACTGGAGTGAGGCGTCAGGAGAATTCAGATGGTACACATCTGGAGAACATCCCATGGAAAATTGTGAATGGCTAAGTAATCTCTTTCAGTACCAAGACAAGCAGTGGTAATTTATGGTTTAACAGACTACAAAACCTGCCATTAATTCTAACATAACAAACTTTAAACCAAATGATTTGGAAGAGTGAAATATACAACAGCAATTAACAGAAGGAAAGCAACTCTTCCGGATGACACGAGTTTCACAGTCTTTCAGAGACAAAAAACCTTTTCTCTGACAGAGCTTATGTTTTCGGCCACTACATGGAATAGCTTTGCTGGCATTACACTGCTAGGATGGCATTGATCCCCACATTTCTGGCATCTAAAAGAGTGGCTCAAATTAAAAGCATGTTAAAGTCACAATCCCTGAGAGTTGTGCTGGAGCAGATTAAACATTTTATTTGGAGGCTATGCATGATAACATGTGATCCTTAAAGTGAACCTTTTTCTCAAGCTGTTTAAAATGTTTTGTAGCTGTTCTTGTCTAAACGAATCAAAAGAAGGATAAGCAGGAACTGGCATAAATAATAAAAGGGGGCAGCCTTAAAAGGGGCCTTAAAAGGGGGCAGCAAAATTGATAGCTCTACAAATGGCAGCCACCTGTACCAGGAAAACTCAAAGAAAGAGAATAAGTATTTGAAGAGAAAGAATAATTGGAGATGTGACAGCAAAGAATAGAAATCACTCCCCAGGAGGTGTTTAAAAAGTTCTTCTCTCTCCTACTTAATCACTGTTCCCTTAAGCTCATAAATTAAAATGCAGTGTGTATGTTATATGCATTATAAGTATGAATACTCATGTAATCTAAAGCATCTTAACTTTGCCCAGCTTGTTTTCATACTGCCAGAGTCAATTCCATTAATGATATAAGAACAACAGAATCTTACAGTGAACTGTTCTCCATCACATTCTCTATACTTTTATTAAATTATCATACTGATGATCTGTTACTTAAGGCCTGAACAAAATTTTGATTTCCCCAACTAATAAAGATCTACCATTCTTTCCTTTAGCAAAAGTACAACAGATATTTCACTAAATTTGAAAGAAACTTGTAAAAGAGTAAAGCACTTGCTGGTAATTTATTCCCAAGAGTGAAAATGGCACGACGTGATGTAGCCAGTTCAGTTATAGCATTGATACATTAAAATAAATGTTTTAAAGGAGGCTGTTGTGGAAAAAGAGATGTGCAGTTTCCTAACTGTTGAAAAGATACCATTTAATTCTATCTCTTCAGCAAATTAATAATTCAATTCAACCAACATGATTGGCATGAACTGGCCCTGTCAGAGAGATCCCAAGATGAATAAGACACTTCACTTCAAGGGTTTTGTAATCTAGTCGGGGTAATCTATGTGCCATTCGTACTATTTTTTCATTTGTGCCAATGTCACCTAAAATCTGGCATTGATAAAAAAAAAAATCCCTATATTTCCAAAGGGACTTGGGCATCGTTTATAAATGAAAGAACTGTATGTAAGTGATAAGAAAGCAGGGCGAGCCAAACCACGGCAGGCAACACCAACTTTCCCCAAATACTTCCCTTAGTACAATGCATCCAAAGTATGTTCCATGGAACACTTGTCTCAAAAGGTGCTCTCTACAGAAGAAGGATTCCACGGTCAAATACTTTAGGAATGACTACAACCATACACCAATTGGAGAATCACGATGGGTAGCATTGTATAAAATCTTTTCATAAACCTTTAATAAAGAAATGAACTGTGTTTAATTTTCAGTATTTCACAGCATATGTGTACGTGGAACCCCTGAATTCATTACTCTCGTTAACATAACTGAAAACAAGGAATACACTTTGGGAAGCTCTGTTGAGGGCCACCCTCCTGCACCAAGTCGTTGGCTGGACCACAGTGAGGATGTTTCTGCTCTGAGACTCAACTTCCACTGATACCGGAAACATTACACAGTTTCTTTCTCAAACACGAGTTAGCACCAACTATTACAAATATTCTTTGGGCACCTTTAAAATTAAAACTGGGTTAGAAATAAATGGATTTAATTAGTAATCATGTCAAACTTTCAGCACAATTATAAAATAAGACTGTTCCAAATTTACATAACTAAACCAGAAATGTTCTGTGTTCCAAGAGCTTAAAAAAAATTAACTGTTTGAAAAACACATGGATATCAAGTTCCACTGCACAAAAAACAAATAGCAATAGAATGACAGAGGTCATAGGTGAGTGATGGGGGCCCGTGGGTGGATGGCAATGGACTTATGAACTTCATTTCGAATCATCACTGATCAGAACCAAGAGTCTTTAAGGTTGCTACTCAGGTACCTTAAGTAAAAACAGAGAATTATGTAGGCAGAGAATTCTTCATGAAATTGACGGGCAAGAATGCAGCTGGGTCTGCCAAGCCCCCAGGAATCCCATAGGTCAGCTCCCTTTAAATCTCTCTGAATCATATCTTGGCTTCTCTCATCTGCTCCATTCTTTTCTCTGGCTGCAGACAGGCTTTCTGTACTTCTCTGCACCAGTGGCCCAACATAACAGCCCTACAGCTCCCAGATTTACATATGACAGTACCAGCCACATGCAGCAACTAGAGGTCTCAGTCCCAAAGTCAAATTATTGGGAGAAAGAATGTGCTTGGTTCATTTCAGGACAGGTATCCTGACAGCCGTGACTAAAGAGACAGGTAACAGCATATAAATATGGGACTGCCAAGCGCCCACCTTGTGGAGCTGAGAGGCAGTTCCCAGGGAGCCATAGATAGCACAGGGGTTAAGAGGACTCTTCAAAAGTATCCACTGCTGATACTCTGACTATGGTTTAGCACTTTGTGTCCTGAGAAAACAGACAGGCTTTACAGTCCCACAGATATAGGAAGGTTGGAAAATGCCAAAACTAGCACTAATAATGGAAAGGCCCAAGGAGCAAATTAATAGAGCAGAACTGCAGTGGTTTATAGAGTATCAGAATCTCGCTTCAGAGGAGGCGATGTAATGAGAGTCCTTTTCCCCTCTTGTCTGACTGCAAGAACTAATTTTTTAATGAGGAAAACACCTTGAAGACGATCTTTTAGATATGGTCCCACTTAATAATTGCTAACATTTTCTGAGACACTGTTCTATGTTTTTTAAGTGAAATAATTCAATTAATAGTCCGGACAACCCTACAATTAGGTACTAGTTTCATCCCCACTTTACAAACTATGAAACTGAGGCTCAGAAAGGTTAAGTAAATTTTCAAAGGTCACAGTGCTAGTAAACGGCAGAGCCAGCTTTTCAACCAAAGACGTCACGGTGGACCCTCAGAGTAATCAGTCTGTCTGATCCAGAGTCCTAGAGAGAGGGAAACTGGTGTGTCCGGACCCAAGTGACCCAGCACCACCTCAACGGAGGTCTAGATATGACCCACATTTCTCATGAGATAAAATAAATATATTCCAATTAAAAAATGCAATTTAAATCAGTGTGCTAACAAAGGCTAGGGATCACACAAAATTTACTAGCAACCAAGACTAAAAATTATTGCCTCAGAAGGCAGTCAGGCACACATCCTGTATACCATATGTAGAGAGACACTCAATCCACAGGTCCCTGGAATTAAATTATTTCCTTAGTTCATAAGAATTGAGGAAGAAATTAAAAGAGTTTGTATTGGGGTAAAAAAGCTTTCTAACCAGGTTTGTTCACTGGAGTTAAAGGACAGTTAATTTTTAAATATGTGCACTTAAGAACAGCGTTTGATCTGCCAACAAGTAAACCAAGAATTTTCAATAAAATGGAAAAAGTTTTAAAGTCTGGAAGTGATATAAAATTGTCATGAAAAATAAAATGTTTCAGTTGTGTGATAGCAGCTTGGTGCCAAGTCTGATAGACACTGTAGGAGCCAGAGATTTTCCAAACCAGGGGCATATGGTTGAGAATTGTTCTGTACAGCAGTCAGGTCTGGTACGGTACCCGCCTTTTAGGAATCAGCAGTTAGGAGATACTCGATTGTCAGTTTTCTTCTAGCTCCAGTTGGAAAAGAGAGAGGGGTACGAGGAAAGTTCTCCCTGTTTTTCATAGTCATGGTTGCAACCTCTGGACACACTGCCAGGTGACCTGGATGTGCTCGCCTACGGTTGGCCTTCCATTGTTCTCAAACAGTGCCGATGCTGCCAGTCAATACAATAATTTTCAAAGAGGTGAGTTTGCTCTTAACTTGACAGTCCTGTTGATGGAACCATGAAGGCAACGAAAGTTTCAACAGCTGGGGTGGGGAAGAAAAAGTTGCAAGATTAAGAGAAACTAAAGTTGGAAACAAATTCAAGGCGAGTTCTGTAGGACTGAACAGGAGCATATCAGGTAAGAGCAGAAACCTGAATAGGATTATCACAGGCTTCCTAAGGAAAGAGCCTGACTGGAATATGAGAATGCAGAATGCACCGTGGGAAGCCTTAAATGTAATTTTCCTCTCTGGTCCTCAGCAAATGAGCCTCAGCTTCAACCCCAGAGACCACAGCTAAGTACCCTGAAAAGCTCCACTTCAAGACGAGAAGGAATATTAATTAGAGAAACTCAGAGTTCATTGAGTATAAACTATTCACATCCTTATTAGAAATGAAATGTCCTGGTTAATAAAATTAAATCCAGTTACCATATAGACAATATACATATGGGTCACCAGTTTCCAAAGATAGGAACGCAAAACGTTACGCTCACTGGTTACATGGAATAAACTTATCTGTCCCTCAGGCCCTGGAGGATCTCATTCTGCTTCAGGCACAACATCATTTACCACCATTTATCATTCAGCTAAAGATGTGTGAAATTGCTAGTTAACACAATTCCCTTCGACAGTCTGTCAGATTAAAAACCAGCTCTCCCTGTTTGTGATATGTGTCCTCTCTCTAAATTAATATATTATAACTGGAGTCAAAACCACATCTAAAATTGACATTGCCATATGATTAGGCAAAGGTCCATTACGTGTTCTGGAGCTCCGGGTTTCAGCCTTGCACAGACAACGTGCACAGTAACTAGGTCCACATTCCCTCCCTCTCCCACCCCTCTCTCCCCCTTCCTCTTCTCCAGGAACCCTTTGAGGACCTTCCCATTTTACCCCTTTTTCACTTGGCCTGCTTTCCTTATTCTGCCTTTCTTATGTCCCTCTGGATTGCGGTGTATCTTCTCCAGATTTGAATGTAAAAATCAGTTCAGAGAGAGTTGTTTGATAGAATTTGATAGCACTACTACTGGAAAGACCTGGGGGTGGGGAATGATTTAATGCTCTGCAGAAAAAAATCATCCTTCTCTACCAGCAGAAAGCACAACCCATTAGCATTCCAAACAGACTGTTCAAAGCTTTCAAACGAGGCTGAGCTGATCTTGCGCTCTCCCCAGGCACACACATCCCAGGGGTGCCTCCGACCTGGAGCCTCCACACGCGGCTGGCACAGCATCTGGGATTTTATCACCACTGCAGAGAGTGAGTCTGGACGGACCCACTGCTGGTTACTCCAAATTTTTTTCGTGACTGAATGGCTTGATATGCATTAACTCGCATGGTATTCTTTGTAGTTGATTTTTGCAGATATTTGCTCTTTCGACACATTTGTATTACAAAGAGAAACATATGGCCCCCAAAAAATTATTTCTATATGTATAGGTTCCAGAGTTTTCAGATCTTTTTGTTTCTAATTTAGCTTTAAGAAAAACCTTTTTTTTTTTTTTTTTTACACTTTAAAAGTGGTTTTTCTACAAGGAACCCATATAGTCATACTTAAAATTCCTTAAGGTCAATGAAGTTTGAGTGTGTACATTTTACTTCGAAGATAGAAAAATAATGTTCTTCAGGAGACTCCAACAAACAAGAAATACAAAGAATGGATTCCCATGGAACAAAGATGTACTGGGTTACCAGACCCATCTTGCCACTTCTCTGGCATTTCTCCTAGCCCCGCCCACCCAAACTCACACAGATCACCTCCACCATCACCACTAGGATTGTGACCACTGGGACTCAGAGACCATACTCCTTTGACCGTTGGAATGCACAGAGTAGCATGGGTGATGTGGAACTAATGGCAATAAAAAGTAATCCTGCCAAATCAAAAACAGAAAAGTGGGTGGACCTGTTGTGTTATGTCTCAGTCGAGGTATCCTGGCCCAGCTGGGGAAGAAAACTGTAAAGATGATACCTATGTATTTACATTGTTTCAAGTGCTGAAAGGAGTACCCGATGACCTAAGGACAGAGATTTTCAGCTATGAAAATTATAGTTGCTTATAGCTACTTAGAGCAAAAACAGTTGAAGCAAACTTCACCCCATGATTTACTTCTATAATACAAAAACAGTTATAATAAATGTTATATTTCATAGGAAAATATCAAAACAAAATGGTTAAGTGCATGACTTCAAGGTCATTCTGCCCTGCTTTCAAGGCTGATTCTGTCACTCATTAGCTCATGACCTTGGTCTAGTAACTTATCCTCTCTAAGCTTCAGTCCTTGCATTTAGTTAATATTGAACAGATGTTAGCTACTCTTACTATTTAGAGTCATTTCTATGTTAGTAAAGAAGCATTCATACTGTTTTAGTCAGGGTAAGCAATGTTAGTTTGTATAACAAACAACTCCAAAATTTCAGTGAGCTTAGTTCAACAAGAGTGTTTTCTGTTCACGTTACAGGATGAGGTGTAAGGGTAGTACTTTTATTCTTTCAAATCATTTTAATAACCTGACAGTGATTCAAAGTATGAAAAGAAGATTTAAACTTCTTCCCTTTAAAAAGGATACTACTATGATTGCCTCACAACAAGCATGATCAAAGGCAATAATGAGACCGGATTCCAAAGAGCAAGGGTCGTAGGAAAGCTTCAGGGCTCACAGATTGAAGAGCTTGGTTTCAGAAAGTCTCTTAAGGGCTAGCAGGCAGCAGAAGAGACATGAAATTTTAAGACATCCTCAGAGAATGGGGCGCGGTTGCTGGGTCATGAGCACCTTGAAGCGTTTATTGATGGTGATTTGGTGTCAAGAATATTTGTCATCTGGGGAGAAGTGAACGGGATGGGTGGAGCAGGTCTGTTGTCCCATAGGGTCAAGTTTCTTCACCGTATAGACCCGGTCCCCCTGCTCTTTGAGGTAATACTGGAAAAACATGACCACACCAAAGTCAGAGGTTCCAATTCCATCCACAGCTGCCTCTAACTGACTAATGTAAGGGTAGTTCTGCTCACCAGTGTGGGACCCAGACTCCTCCTGTCTAGTACCTTCTCCATATTCTATGGCCTTGGAATCCATCACTGGATCCTCTCCAACCAGCCTACAGAAAGGAAGCTCAAGAGAGTGCAGAAGTAGCCTGCATCACTCCCACCACTTTTTCTTGGCCAGCATTTAATCATTTGGCCCCACCTGGATACAAAGAGACTGGAGGATATAATCTAGCAGCATGCCCAGAAGAGAGGAGAACAAGGTTCTGAAAAGACATCCTCATTCTTACTAGTCATCCTTGGCACAAAGGGCGTTCGTAGGCAGGCTGCTTGAGATGTAAAGATGAAAAGAGAAAGCAATGTCTTTACAGTCTATCAAAACAATGGCATAGTTATGATGTGATATTTTACGAGCACTAAATGGCTTGGCCCATAGTAGGTGCTCAAAAATTTTTAGCTATTTCATTAATTGTGGTATATGAATTTACAAATCTTAGGCACATTGTACACCAAGTACCCTGTGTGGGACCGTACAACATCCTTTCCACAGACCTTTCAAAACCTATGTATATGTTTCGTACTGTCCCTTTACTTGACTAAGAGAAAAACAGAATATCCTTTGCAATAAAAGGATAAAACCAAAGCCCTAAAGAAACATTAAATTCCATATTTTGTAATAATCCTGCTCCTTATTTCTCCCAGTCCTCAGCTCAGTTTCTCTTAGTTATTTTTCTGAGAGTCCTCAGAGTGGAAAAGAGTAATAGTGTGAAGGTATTTTATGTGACCTGATAACACTGTTGTATTATCCATCAAGAACATGATCTTCCTCAGTTTCTCTGTCTCATACCTCTCATTTTAAAATGATCTAGAATTCCACTTTCTTTTGCAGAAGGTCCTAGAAAACCAATTAAAGAGAGAGTATCATTTCCAAGAGTAATATACCAACCAACCTTCACAAACATAGACCTGTTAAATAGAAAGAAAATATTACGTGATTCAAATCTAAAGGTGACTTGTATCTGTCAGGCCATTGAAATACACCAGCATATTTATTTCTTCCATGATGGTACCCTATAAGAGTTAACTCAGAAATGTGTCAGGAATTATGTTTATTTTACAGATGCTATCGTTATCAATGGGGAAAAACATTCCTTCAAAAAAGCACTAGTTGGTTTTTGTAAAAATTTTACCTTTTGAGTCTAGGATAGTTTGTTTCAATCACTTTCCAGCAAGAAGACTAAGCTACCTATATAATGTTGACAAAATGGAATCACAAAATAAAACTGAATTATCTTCCTAATACCTGTGATAAGACAACTCCAACTAACATATTCTGAGTATTTACCAGATGGTGGTCTGGATACTTTGAGGTAGGTTCTATTACTAACCCCATTTTACAGATGGGAAAATGGAGACCTGGAGAAGTTAAGTGACTTGTCTAAGGTGATGGTGCTGGTTTGGGGCAAAGCTAGAATTTGAATAGAGAATCTTGTTCCAGAGTCCAAGTTCTTAACCACAACCAGTCATTAAAAACTAAGGGGTGACAAACTCTCTAAAACTGATACTCAATGCAATATGTTAAATCTTTCTCATGCCAATTCTGTGTAGAAAAACAACTACTTGGTATTCCAAGCCAATGGCTGATCCCTAGTCCTGGATATAGGTGGAAAAGTGATGCAACTAAGGAAACTGTTTACTAGTTTCCTCCTGTCCCCACTCTCTACCAAAAATACCTCTCCCTGAAAGTGACTGTGTGCTCCAAGCATCAGACTGACTCTGGACAGTATGGAAATTTGATGAGGGCAAAGAGAAACCAAGAACTCCATGGTGTTATCTCCCAAAGGGGTTTAGGTGGGCCAGGATGACAGAGTCACAGGCTCTTCAGTAGTTCATGTTCTTGTGCATCTTGAAGACCGAATTTCCTTGCTCAGATCCCTGGTCCCAATTCCAACTGAGGAAGGTGGCTTTGACGTGAAGTCGCACAGCCAACACCTAGGAGAAGGAGCCCCACACAGCCAGCCTCCTGGATAGGGCTGGGGTGTCTTCTGCGGAGGATGCTGTCCCTCTCCCCTCCCCATGAATAAGCAAAGCTCAAGCTTACAGCAAGCCACAGAGGGGATGTATTTTCTCCAATTTTTACAATATGGGATAATGGATAACGGATGGATTGCAAAAGAAGATACTCAAATGTTCTTGGTCCTGTTTGCTTTTTGCAGTTGGTGTTTGCCTTGCAAAGCGTGAAAGCCTGTTGGGTGTTTTGTTTTGTTTTGTTTGGGGAGGGTTTTTTGGTACATTGAAGGGTATTAACGTTTTATGGAGAGGAGATGGATTGGTCTTTTTGAAGTGCTCGCTGTGCTATTATCGCTCAAAGAATGAAATCAGTTCCGCATTAAGCGGAGGCTCTCATGGTAGCCTGGGAGGCAGAGGCACATCATGTTTCCACTTTCTGAACTCAAGGCACACAGCTCAGAGAAAGTTGTGGGATAGCTCAGATCTGCTTAGAACAACTTGCAAATTAGTAGCTATAACTGGATCAAAACTACCCAGCTGTTGTTTGTTGCTAAATGTGTGCCACACAGAGAAGCCCCTCTTATCCCCAGTGCGAAAAAGGCCTCAGTCAGACTGCAGGTTAGACAAGACTGAGGAGCCCTCTCAGAGAGTCTGCCACTTTTACACAAACTTTCCAAATTACTGTCTAATGAGAAAACTTGAGAACCCTTCAAAAATGCACTCAGCCATAATTCAAAAAGATACATGCACCCCAATGCTCATTGCAGCACTATTTACAATAGCCAGGACATGGAAGCAACCTAAATGTCCATCAACAGATGAATGGATAAAGAAGATGTGGTACATATATACAATGGAATATTACTCAGCCATAAAAAGTAATGAAATTGTGCCATTTGCAGGTACGTGGATGGACTTAGAGACCGTCATACAGAGTAAAGTAAGTCAGAAAGAGAAAAACAACTATCGTATGATATTGCTTATATGAGGAATCCAGAAAAATGATACAGATGAACTTATTTGCAAGGCAGAAATAGAGACACAGAGGTAGAGAACAAACATATGGATGCCAAGGGGGGTAAGGGAAGGTGGAATGAATTGGGAGATTGGGATTGACATATATACACTACTATGTATAAAACAGATAACTAATGAGAACCTACTGTATAGCACAGGGAATTCTCTTCAGTGCTCTGTGGTGACATAAATGGGAAGGAAATCCAGAAAAGAGGAGATATATGTATACGTATAGCAGGTTCACTTTGCTGTACAGCAGAAACTAATACAACATTGTAAAGCAACTATACTCCAATAAAAATTAATTTTAAAAAAACGCACCCAGCCATTCAGAGTGAATGAAGGACACACTATCTTCCCTTGTTCTTCCTCATTGTCATGCTCGAAAGCTGAGCAGAGTTAAGTGCCACGATGAAACACAGCCCCTTCTTGTTCTCTCTCCTGCCTCTACTCTCTACCTCAAAACTCTCTGGCCACCCGTGTCCTCATCATGGCAGTTTCACAGCTAAGATTTGCTCCCAGTCTCACAGCAGTCTAGGATTTCCCAGGGCATTCAAGGGTCTGAGGCCCACTACTCTGCTATATGTCCACAGCTTTACCCTCAACCAAATTATTATATTTTATTTTTTACAAAACGAAAGCTTTGTAAAGTCTGACTTGTGACCCAAGTGACCTAGAGTAAATCATAGAGAAATCTCAGAGCCTCAGGTTCCTCATCTGTTAAATGAGGATAATAACGTTTGGGGGAAGAGCAAACATGAAAATCCCATGATGAGGTCCCAGCTTGTGGCAGGCCCTCTGCCCTTTGTCTATTGCCCTCGTGATTAATTTCATGCCCTGAACACCATGGAGTTCTTCATGCATGCTGGGAAAGTTATCCAACCAGAAATATTTAGAGCCATTAAGGCCACCCCCAAATTCGCACATATTTATATGAACTTAAATGTTCAATAGCTCATTTACATTTCTTAAATCTTATAATTTTATCTATAGAATAAATAACATTGAGATGGAAAATGGGTTAAAGACATTGTTACCCCAAACTTCACCCCCTCAAAGCGTTTTATTCATCAATAACATCTTGACCAAAGAGCAAAATTTCCTTAAAACACTAAAAAGAGAAGAGGAGGAAATAATAAGTGATCCACTGCCATTTCCCTACCTTTTCTTCAGGATGGTTCCCTGTTCATCACTGGTAGGAGGCTACCTCTGGGACCCAAAACCAAATCATCATATCAGTAGGGTAAGAAAACAGTAAATTTCTGTTTCTACTCTAGGCATCGGAACAGCATATTTTATAGTGGGCTACAGATGCTAAGTTATTTGAATCTTCGTTCAGATGTTCCTAATTTACATTGTCTGTGGCAAATAAAAAGATAAGTACAATCCATATTGCAAATGTATCATACCATGATAAATCTGTAGCCTTCTTTCTTGGGTCTTCTCCACCTCATGGAATTTATATTGAGGTCATAATAATGTCAGACCCACACTATGAATATCTTCCTGCTAATTAAGCCTAGTTTTTAAAACAGTGCCCATGTATTATGGTATTCTTGATTATACCCTAAATAATTCTGTAAGCATAAAACATGCTGAATAATATTGGAATTCCACTAAATAACTGCAATAAACATAAAACTATCACATACATTCCAACAGTTTTTTTTTCTTTTTATGAAGAATGCTTTTGATGAGATGCAACATCCTTTGGAAAAGAATCCCTGAATAAAAAAAAAATCCATAAATATTAATTCTGATTTCCGTTTAATCCTAGAAACAAAAATTACAGAATTTAGCTCAAAGAACAATATCAAAACAATAATGATTATAATAATCATAGTACTAATCATAACAAATAATATTTGAGTTCTGAGCTAGTTATATCCTAGGTATGATGTTTCTATGCTTTGAAGACATTACTCTTTTAATCCTTCCATCAATCCTATAAAGTAGGGACTCTTCTTATTCCCATTTTATGGTCAAAGATACTGAGACTTAGAGAGATCAAGTTCTTTGCTCAAGGTCATATTGCTGGTATAATAGAATGCAGATTAGCAAGATTCTGGCTTTGAGGTCACATTTTAAATGCTTGGTCTTATGAGTTCTTAAAATGCTTGGTTTTATTTGTTTTCTGCCAGAAATGGCAGAAAATTTCTCCAGTTAGGCTTAACCTATCTCATCAACTCTTTTTTTTTTTTTTCTTTAAAAGGACCTAGTAGACAAATTTACATTGGTGGGTCTTGTAGGCAAAGTTTCAGTAGCTATAGTAACCATGTAATGTAAATGTCCAAGAATCAGGCTCTGATTCCAGGTCAGATGTGTTAGTCCCCGGGACACAGTTGGACACCTACAACCTCTGAGGCTGGTTTTCCTCCTATTACTCCCAGCCAGCCAGCCCCACCTTACCTCACATCCTGCCACGGTGTTCAGAGCTTGTCCACTGGGAGAGTTTCTCAGAACAGGGGCGGCAACAACAGGCTCCCCATTTTAAACATGTTCTTACAAAACCAAGGCAGCTGATGGGGCAGTGTGGCATTCCAAACTGTTCTTCTGACATTTTAAAACATTGATTCAGAATCCAAAGCTTAATTTACATTCAGTTTGGCCATGTTTATGGTTCTGAAGAGCGTGTCCAGCTCTGCAGCTGTGTGACAGAGTCTGGCTGGGGGGTGAGGATTGTTACTCCCATACCTGTGATGGTCACCTGCACCTGTGACATGCACATGAATCTGGGACAGTCCCATGGGTTGATGGGAAAGTGGAGAGCTGGGTTCAGAGTACTTGAAATTGTTCAGTTTCATTCAAACGAACAATCTCAAATTTAGTGAACAAAATTAATAATTAAGATACACCCCATGTGCTAGAGACACTAAAATGCGATTTACTCACTTTGACATACAAAAAACGACAAATCAGATTTCCCTGTAATTTAAATTTTAAAAGCTAATGCTATTTAAAAAAAAAAAAAACCTAAAAGGTTGATAGCTTCATTAAACTACATTTCTCCCCACACCATCATCTCAAATCTTAATGTAATTAAGCAATCTGGTAACTTCTATGTAAAGCAATTTGAATTGTGTGAATAGCCTCTGTGTCACCCCACACCCCAGGCCATCACCACACACACACAAATCTCACACTTAACAAAAAGGAAATGACTCCTTGGAGAAAAATGGAAACATTAGCAGAGATCTGTACAAATGATTTTTTCTGATCAATTATAATTTATTAAATAGGATTTGGTCTGAAATAGATATTGCGAGGTTTGGGGTGCACTGATTTTTTTAATATTTAAAAGGTTTATATTCTTCATACCCTTCACAGAATCTTCTTTCCAGGGGATAAATGAAAAGGAAAATGCAGTTCGATTCATTTCTTTCAATATAGCACACCAGGACTTACTCATTTAGACCCCAGACAATGTCCTCTCTAGTCTCCTCATCCCCGGAGCCTGGATGGAGGGAGACTCTCTCAATGTATGCTCAGCCACCAGCTACCACAAGTCACTTAAGTAAACACAGAGGCACCTTGGTGAAAGCAATTGCATGGTCTGAATACCATCAACTGACACTTCTATTCAGTGACCCTCTCAGGTCTCAGAAATGGTCTTTTCAAATTCCAGGTCTTGAGGTATCGATTTCAATCAGCAGCTTTTCCTAAGAGCATCATTTCAAAAATAGCCCTGTCACAATTTCTACCATCTCATCTTAGTTTCATTTGGGCTTTGTATTCCTATTTGAAACCATTCAGCGAAATGACACCAGAGGCATTGATTCAACTTCATGCATAGGCAATAGAATTTATTCTCCTGTATATGAGAAAACATTGATATTTCAGTTTGGGGGAGGGAGGTTTCAGGTTTATACAGTCTAGTTACTTGTTTTTTCTCTTTTTGAAGAAATAAAAACCTCAAATTAGACCAATCTCATCACAAAATTCTCATGTTTACTGCTAAACTGGTGACTTAAATCAGTCAGCATCAATTCTATCCTTTCAGGTTCTAACAGGGATAGAATAAAAAAAAAAAATTTAAGATGTGTGGCAAAAAGGAACGAAATTGAGTTATTTGTAGTGTGGTGGATGGACCTAGAGTCTGTCATACAGAGTGAAGTAAGTCAGAAAGAGAAAAACAAATACCGTATGCTAACACATATATATGGAATCTAGAAAAATGGTACTGATGAGCCTAGTGGCGGGGCAGGAATAAAGACGCAGACGTAGAGAACAAACTTGAGGGCACAGTGGGGGAAAGGGAGGCTGGGACAAAGTGAGAGAGTAGCACTGACATATATACACTACCAAATGTAAAATAGGTAGCTAGTGGGAAGCAGCCGCATAGCACAGGGAAGGGAAATCAGCTCGATGCTTTGTGACCACCTAGAGGGGTGGGATAGGGAGGGTGGGAGGGAGACGCAAGAGGGAGGGGATATGGGGATATATGTATACATATAGCTGATTCACTTTGTTATACAGCAGAAACGAACACAACATTGTAAAGCAATTATACTCTAATAAAGATGTAAAAAAAAAATGTGTGGCAAGTGTGCACACATGTTGTTAAAGTAGAAAACATGAAATGATGAACTATAATTCCAATGTAAATTTTTTACTAATTGGCTCCTGCCATCTATATGATATTCTGTTTTTCTCAAGCTGTAATTATGAGCTGCCTAACGAGTATTTATTTGATGACAGTGATCAAAAGAAGGCTGACACCCATCCGTTCATTTTGCAGTGAGAATGTGGAGGTTCAGAGTCACCCATAATCTTATCGGTTAAAAATTCTTGGATTGCCCTGATAACTCTCCCATGACAAATAAATTCAGATTGTTTTTCTATAGCAGGGGCAAAACAAAAGGAGAGAAACCTACTTACTTTTTATGCTCTAAACACTGTAATATATACTTCTCACATGTTCTTTTGTTTAATCTTTACATAGAGCCTTTAAGGAAGTAATATCACATTTTACAAATGGTGAAACAGACTGATATTAAGTAACCGGTCCACATCATTAGTAAGAGGCAGAACTGGGATTTGAATCCAGGACTTCAGAACACAAATACAGGCATAGTTTTAGCATCTACGATGTATCAGGTGTTATGTGAGATGAGGGGCATTTACAGTTGAACAATATATGGTTCCTGTCCTCAAAGAGCCCATATTCAAATAGAGGCAAATACAAGAAAATGACTACAACTGAAAAAATAGAGGAAAAGGTCTAAGGTTAAACATTAGCATACTGAAAACAGAAGTATATTAAAAGAATAATTCTCTGAAGCAGGTTTTGGCCAGGAATGCAAAGATGTTTCAACATTTGGAAAGAATATTTCAAATTAGGAAATTAGAAAGAAATGTACTATTATCTTGAGTGCCAAAAAGGCACTTGATAAAATTAAATATCTGTTATTGATGTTTAAAAATGTATTAATATAGAAATAAAAAGAAAGAATTGCAAATATTAGAAAAGAAATGTTATTGTTTATACAGAAAATCCAAAGGGATCAACTAAATACTATTAGACATAAGAGTAAATAAAAGATAAGTGGTACAAGATATATACACAAAAATTAGCACTTTCCTATACACTATCAATTCCAAATTAGAAAAAAATAGTTATAGAAAAAGGTCCACATGTTAATAGTTCACAAAATTATTGAGTACCTGGGAATAAAGTCAAGAAATGTACAAGACTACATGAAACAAGGTAGGAAACTGTTAAAGGACAAGGATATAGTCTCATATAATATTGGGGGAAGAGTCCACTTTTACAGTGTCTTTGGAAGGCAACTGGGTAGTCTGTCTCAAAATTGAAGATACTCTTCGACCCAGCAATTTTACTTCTAGGAAACTATTCTACAGAAATTCAGTCACAGATGCAAAAAGATCTATTTGCAAAGATGTTTATTGTATGTATGTACATATGTAATGTAAAATAATAAACAAAAATTGGAAAGAAATAGATATCTATCAAAAGGGGAATAGCTAAGTAAACCATGGCACATCCATACTATAAAATATTATATATCCATTAAAGAGACCAAGAGATATATAGATACTGATGTAGAAGGATGCCCATGATACATTGTTAAATGAAAAAGAAAGATCGAAAAATTGTGTGCATTCTCTTTCTTACTGTACACATTTCTGTATTGTGTCCATTTTTTTAACTCACCTATTGCTTTTGTAGTTAAAAAAACAGGACTACAACTTACTGAACTCTTGATAAACATGATAAGAGAAGTATGAACCAAGTACAGTGAGAGCCCAGAAAGGAAGTGTAAAACGTTCCCAAAGGGAGTTGGACTTCAGGCATCACTTGAGAACTCTGTGCCATGAAGGATGAAGAGGAACTTTCTTAATAAAGAATGGCTGTGGAGCATTCCACACAGAGAACAGCCCATGCCAAGACTAGGAGAGTGAAAGGCATGGTGCATTCCAGGAAGATTGAAAAACCCAGTGCAGCAGAAACCTAGGGTGTCTGGGGGGACAGATGGAGAAAAGACCAAGAAGGTAGTTTGGGGCTCAGTTGTGAAGCAGCTAATGTGACAAGCTCAGGAATTTACACTTCCCTCAGCCTCAATAAGACACAAAGGGCCTTTTTAAGTACGTGAACAGCATAAATTCTGGAAGAAGACCCTGTCAAGAGCAGGGGGATGTATAGAATGATGGAGGAAAGTTTGAGGGGAAAGAGGGGGATTTTGGGAAGAAAAGACAAAAGTTGAATTTGTGGTAGTATCTCACACAATGACAGGGTAAGATTTGGAAAAAGTATTCTTGAAATGGATCTAAGTCATGTAATATAACTTAGAAATATGGAATATACATAAGAAGTGCAGAAAGAGGCCCTGGGAAAATTAGGAGGCAAGGTGGATTTAAGAGGGGAGCAGAGGTGGGAGGCATGGTGCTCATACCCACAGAAGCCAGAAACTGCCCCCAGGGTGTCACATACACAGCATCTCCTTCAGTATTCAAGTAACAGGGGAACATCATTTACACGGATGAGACTTCAGGTCTCAAAATCAGAAGATTGAAAGCAAGTTGCAACCCTTCCCCCATAAAGAAAACATGAAGCAGGACTTCCCCGGTGGTCCAGTGGGTTAAACTCCAGGCTCCCAATGCAGGGGGGCCTGGGTTCGATCCCTGGTTGGGGAATTAGATCCTGCATGCCACAACTGATAAGGCTGCACGCCGCAAGGAAGATCCCACCTGCCGCAACTAAGACCTGGCGCAGCCAAAATGATAAATATAGATAAAAAAATTAAATATTTTTAAAAAATAAATCATGAAGCAACTGTAATGTTTATAGAATCCAGAATGTTATTATGGGTAGCACAAGCCACAGGAAGTTTTATAATATTGACTGTAGAACAAGATGAAATAACCTGAAATACATCACCATCATTGGTGAGGGAGCGTGTAGTCACTCATCCAACAGACACTCACCTTGTTTCTATCATGTGCATGTACTGTGCTGGGGGCAGGGCTGCAGAAGGATACGGAACGGTCCCTGTGATGAGGGTCTTTGCTGTTAATGAAAGAGCCCAGATAAACACACTAGAGAACTGCTGCCAAGTTGGCTGAGAACATCAACACAGGGAGTTCAGAAGAAAAGTGAATCCCGGTCCATCGGGGGATGGGTCAGTCAAGGGGAGGCCGTGAGAGGTGGGCATCCGAGGAGGGGCAGCACAGGGGGCAGTGGACGAGGAGTAGCAGGGCATCTGGGTCCTCCTTCACCTCTTCCCCTGACTGCGGACCTCTTGACTCTGGGGCCACACGTGTTGTCTGTATTGCCAGTAGCGAGTTAATATCAACCATGGAGGCATTGGGTACATGTTAGTTGGACGCTGACTGGATGACAAATGAAGGAGATGTGGAAAACTGCATGATCGTTTTCTCAGAGGCCCGTAACAGTATACGCCAACTTCTGTCGTGCACTTGCTGTCCATGGAGGGCTCCAGGGTCATTGCTTCGTTGAATGTCCACGGCAGCTTTTTGAGATACGGAGCCCCAGCATTCTCATTTGACAGAGGAAAGTCACCTGGTTCATGAGATAAGCAGGCAAAGACGTAGATCTATTTTGAGATATTGGGAAGAGATACTGAGGTGTTTCAGGAAAGCAAGGACTACAGAGCACCTAGTCTTCAACTCAGAGTGGGATTTAAGTCGCTCTCAGGATTTAAAGCAGCAGCTGTGGGGGTTGAGTTAAGAGTAGCTGAGCAGTAAAGAGGCCTGATGAACTGAAGGCTGGCCTCATCTGGGAGACCGTGTGTGCATGTGTGTGTAGATATGTACCTAAGTATGTGTCATATGAACACTAGCACGCTTAAACATCTCCAGGAGGAGCTGAGAGGAGTCAAAAGAGAGAGGAAAAAGATGAGGGCAAGGTGATGAAGAGAGCTGTGGAAGGGCTGAAGGCTGGGAGTGTCCAAAGAGAGGCCTCAGGACTTTGAGACACAAGGACAAATTTTCATGCCTGATCTCAGTCTCTTTCTTTTACAAAATGCCACATACTAAGTGGCAAGAAGTTACTGTTAATTGTTGTAAGGTGCGAGAGTTATATATACATATTTTGTTACATATACATATTTTGTAAGTCCTCATTTAGTCATGGTCACTGAAGTAAAATGACATGATGTCTGCAGGATGAGGGGAACTTGAGAAAGGAATAAAAATTTGGAACAATACAGTATGACATACAGTCTCTAAAAAAGGAGACCTGGCCGTAAACCAACCAAAGGGGATGTGAAAAAGTGATACAATTCTCTGTCTTATTTCCTTTTGGGGATTTTAAATGGAGCAACATGGACATTTCAGTGTCCATGAAAGAAAAATGAATTTCAAAAATAAAACATTCTATCTCTTACATTAAAAGACACTTTCTACATATTTTACCTTTATGCAGAAAAAACATCAGGACTAATTACATAGCAGATGTGGGTATTAACAAGGTACACAGGTAACTGAAAGACATATTTAAGTAGTATGAAGACTTGCTAACCTTCCCACCACTCCTCTCCACCCTGCGGAAAAAAAAATTTCTTAGCTATCGATAACCTTTAATTTTGTAACAGAATTGTAAATGTTTATTAAAAAGGTGTCTCTGAACTTTTAAATTTAAAAATAGGTTTAGCGTGGCACCATAGACAAACCCCATCTTGCCAAATTAACAGGGCATGTGGCTAACACAAGGGCTGAAATTTGAAATTAGAAATGTAGAAACTCACTGAATAATGAACCTCAGTTATTTTCTGGATGATTCTTCTCACATTAGATCTCAATTCCCCATTCCTGAGTGAACTCTGGAGATCTTAACCATAGTAAGAGTCTTCAGGTTCAATGTTTTAAAAAATACATATATATATATATATATATATATATATATATATATATATATATATATATACATACATATATAAAATACAAAGCTATCAGAAAATCCTCACCAGTTACTGAGAATGATTTCCTTATGGCTTGGGAGATGCTGCCAAGATTCCCTTTAAGGTTTACTTAGATGGCACTCAAGTCAGATTCCCATATGGAATTACTCCCCACACAGGAGCCTGACCTGGGGGAAGCTGAACAAAGAGGAGATTATTTACAAACCCCCAAAGCAGGGGCTGTTTTACATTTCTCCCACCCTGGATCTAATTCCATCGGTAAATACAGCACATATTAAGTTATAAAGCATAATTATGAAAAGGCCAAAAAGTGCTACAGAGGATCGACCCTCCTGATACTGTGAGGCGGAGGCCAGGGACCAGGGATGGCTGGACAGGCTGTCTGGGTTGCTGGCACCCAGGAGTTACCACCAACACAGAGGGAGCCAGAGACAGACCGATGCCGGCAAGCTCATACCATTGCTTAAGGACACCTTACGGGAATCGTCTGTGTTCTGAGGGGCAGTCTTTCTGTCAGATAACCTTTGGGCGGTTTCTCTTCATGTGAGGAAAATACATAAGGTGGTAGCTGTAACAGCCCTCTAACGCTCTCCCTGCAGAGTACCCTTGAAACCAGGCCCTGAAATAATACAGGTAATACTGACACACAGGGGTTCTTGGTAGAGTGGGCTTTGGTTGGTCTTTATCCAAAGAGGAAGGAAAATTTTCCGTGAAACAAAACAGTATTTAATGACAATCATGAAAAAGTACTACTTTTGTTTTGGCTCGTATCTTGAAAATATTGGATGAAAAAAATGTATAGTTTTTACTTACTATTTAACCCACCTGTATTTTGTTAATTGAGAAAGACACAAATTTTTTTTTTTCAACTATCACGGGGCTCCTGTGAGGATAATTTGCCTGTAGCTTATTTAAGCCCTGGACTTTTCTTGGGATCACACTTATTTAAGAGAAACATCAGAACACTCATTCAGCAGGAAGGCAAACTATCGTGCAAGGAAGAAGCAGTCTCGGCCTCTGTCTTCTTTGGACCCATCGTCACGTGTCAGTGTGATAACGGAGAATGAGCTAGCCCAGCCCAAACACCACGCATCGGGCTACTGGAACCACTGCTGACTGGATTGAGGGATTTGTTTTCTGCAACCATTTAGACAATATTTTCTTTCACTTCCTTGATTTATTTATTTATTTGTTTGTTTGTTTGTCTATTTATATAAAGAAAGCAGAATTAGGTAAGGTAGTGTTTTGGAGTAAACCTGCCTGGGTTCATCCTTCATCTCCACCACTTACTTAAGCTGTGTCACTAAGTTACTTAATCACTCTGTCTCCCTTTCCTCATCAATGAAATAGAGCATATTGGTATTTCCCTCTGTGATGGTCTCTATCCAGATTTCAGTGATAATCTGAGCTTGGTTCAATGCCTGGCACATGATGATTCAATAAATGCTTGTCATTTTAAAGAATTTGCACTTTCAAAGCGCATCAGGAAAATCAAAGACCCTCCGTATGTGCTTTCCTATAATGTCCTTCAATGAGAAAGATTCTGGTGTCTATCCCATGTGGGGCATATAATGTGAATTCCATAAATGTTGTGAATTAATTTGGAAGTGCAGTTATTTTGAAGTGTAAAGTAGGTGAAAACAATTTTATTTTCAGAAATGAAAGCACTAAAACAAGTATTTAAAGGATCATGTAGGAAAATATCTGATAAATGCTGTAATGTTAATGGCAATACTTTGTGCAGCTTCGTCAAAAAGCTTAATGAAATACAAATAACATTTCCAATGAATTAAAACTATATCGTGTAGCCTTGTTGAATTGGCTAATGGTTGACAGCTTCTGGAATACATCGAGGTAAATCAGAAATCCCTGGAGGCGGATTTCCCATGTTGGGGGCTATGAAAATGAAAAAAGAGAGAACCACCTGGCAATCTATTTTTTGTTTGACCTTAATTCCTAATTTCTAAATTTTAAAAATACTTTGGATTCCAAAATAAAAATTATTCAAGCTATGTTTTTAATATGTTTTTAGATATTCAAAACTAGATAATCAATAGACTGTCTAATTTAGATAGTCTAAATTAGACAATTTATAAGGATTTGGCCATATCCATGAGACAATTTAAACTATCTAAAACTAGTTTTAGATATTCAAATTAGATAATCTCAATATTATAGGTTTTATTTTTCCCCCTTGGACATTAAACATGTAACCTATACTTTCAAATTTCTCACTTTATTTTAGCAAAGTGGAGACCAAAGAAGTCCTGCTTAAGATGTTCTAATAAAAAATTGAGAAACCATTCTCCAGTGTCTAATGAAAATCAGATCCGTTACCTAATAGTTACTGTGCATATGTGTAAGCTTCTATTACTAGGTCTCTTAAAATGTGTGTGTGTGTGTGTGTGTGTGTGTGTGTGTGTGTGTGCGTGTTACCCATTTCAAGAGAATCTAGAGCTAAAACAATCCTTATTTCTTTACATTGCTAGTCTTCTAGTTGACAGTCTTTGTCCTATAGAAATTTTCCTTTCAATGAATAATTCAGACTCAAACTGCATATTGGTAACTATATTTTAAACCAAAAAATTCCTCACATAATAAATACATTTTATGCACATTAACTTCGAATTTACTTCAGAAAGCTATTTACAATATAAATAATTATAAATGGGAACACTTTGCAAGATATCATTGACATAGCTAATATTTTCTACTTTACATTCCAAAGTAAAAGTTCAAATTACAGATTTATACTATGATATCACTAAAAACTATACATTGCAAGATGGTATTTGAAATATTGGCAATCAGTATCTTCTTTCACAAATATAATCCTTTTATAGCATGTCAGTCAAAAAACAAACATAAAATATTTTATCTTTTTTTGAAGTGCCTACTCATATGTTTCGTTTTTTGAAATATTTCCCTTTGGGGAAAAATATTGGAAAAAAGTTACAGTACTTCTAAAATTTTTTCCATGCCAATTTCATTTCTTTTGAAATGTAAACACACCAGGGTTGTTGGGTACAAATTCAACTGTGATTAAATGTGCTCCGGATCAGCAAATTAGGACAAACTATATAGGCTTATGAAAGCAAATTCCCATGCAGCAAAACTGTAATAAATAAAATGATAAATGTTTGGTTTAAATTATCAGTTAGGATTTCTTATGTGAACCATCAGTTTTTAAGGAGCACAGCAGAACAGAACTTTGTTACTTGTTTTACAATTGCTTGTGTGTGCATGTGTGTGTGTTGTGTGTGTGTGTGTGTGTGTGTACTATACATACACACAGCCTTTCTGCATACCGTCCTAGAAAAGGAACTCTGAGCAAACCCTATTTGGATATGAGCACAATCTCACTTTTTGAGTTCAGCATTACCCGTACAACTCCTGTGCACAAGAAATGAGCCCCACACAGAAATTTCTCCCAAGAATATTTTCTAGGCATGTGTCCATAGCTGTTCTGTCATTCATTTGAGGCTTAGAATGAAAATGAATGTTTTATCCACAATGCATTTTCCAGGAAGGACTAACGAATTGATTTTGCTGTCTTATAGACAAATTCCTATTCACAAAAGCTGACACTGACATGAAAGTTGAATCACTTATTTGGAGAACCATAGGATTCACATTCATTATTAAGTCATTAAGAAAACAAGATGTGTCTTTCTGTCCTGTAATTTGAGTGAATGAAGGTACCAAATCTGGGCACTCAAACTTTTTAAATCAGAGTACATTGAAGCATAAGCTATTCTTCTGGGCAAGGTAAGTGACCCCAAAATGGCCAAATCCTCAGTTTTCCAAACATCAGCATTGACTCTGTCATTTCCAAATACTACTAGTACTAACAGAATTGCACTGAATAGTTTAGTAACATCCAGCTCTTAAAAGAAAGCAAGAGAGCTATAAAATATTATATCTGTATTCAGAAGGTCTCTTTAGCTGTAGTGTCTTCTATCAAACTTATTTGGTCTAGGTATTGGGAGAAAAATCTTTTTATTTTAAAATGTCTATGCATATTTTCCAAATGATCTTTTATTGAATTGATCCTCATCCACCATTAAAAAGACAAGAAAATGAAGCATATTATCCTTTTCTAGAAGAGCCCACTAAAGCCTAGCTTAAGTGGGATTCTCTGCCCAGAAGCAACATGTGGCAGCAGGGTGTAGAAACAATTAAGAATAGCACCCCATGAAAATATTCTAGTCCTATAAAATATAATCAAAAAAGAATAAATGAATTTTCTGTATAATACTGAAGGCAAATAATTTATTGCATCCTGTCTCATATTGAATGTCACACCAGCCCTGTGTTGTATTATCCTAAATCAGGCAATCACAGTTTAGAAAAAGCTAGCCCATTATATTCAGCACAGTATGTCAAAAAACCTGTGTGACACACCTAAATGTCTGACCTGTAGTGATTGTGACGTTAATATTATGCATCCAAATATAATACATCAAATCTGTATATTCTCAATAATAGTTTTAACTACATTTTCCCAAGGAAGATGGGGAAATATTCATTTATTTCTTTGGTCATCCAAATTTTTAAATTAGGTAGGGCAGACAGGTAAAATGGGAAACAAAGATACTCCTACTATTACTAGAAAGCATGAGGTTTGCATCATCTAATGAATGGTTACATATTGTTCTAATAATTGGATATAACACATTTTTATGAATCCCCAAAGTGATATAAAAATCATACTTCTCTATTTCAGTCAATTCTCAGCATTTAGCAAAGTTATGGAAATCAAGTATTAAAACTAAAGCCAATTTAAGTCTAATTTTAAATGGGAACATACATATACATATATAGGCATTATATGTAATATAATAAAGCTGCTACCATAAAATTATTGAGACATAAATTAAATAAATAGGTTGTGTTTGAAACTGGATCAATCTACCAAAAATTTAATCAAGATGTAATTCAGTTAATTCTGTCTTCACTTAAAAATATTGGTCATACCATTTTAAAGAGCATTATTCCTTCTGACTACCCCCTAATTGTAGAGTTCATAATTTATTTCTTTCATCAGTTAACTATCTTCCATAGGAAAATCCCACTGAAATTACTATGACGGTGTTTTCTTTCATATCAATTCATTTTTCTTGATTCTTAAGATTCCATTTCTTTTATACCATCTGTCCTTGACATTTTTGGTAGAATGTGTATCCATTAGTAAAACCCATCTGTGTAGATTTCCTTTCCAAAATGCTCCATATTCTTGAGATATCTGTGCCTTTGAACCATTTGTCCATCTACAGAATTCTGCAAAAACTTCAGCATTCAGAAAACCTTACTTCATGTTGCAAATTGATCAAAAATCCATTTTAAGTGCTCCAGGGTTTTCCATAAATACTTTTGCTTGTATGGTTCAAATTTTAGTTTTTATTGTTCTTTTAACATTTTTGAAAGTATATATGATAACCACTAACTTTCTCACTCACGTGCACCTTTTTCATTTACAGCACAAACGTTGCTGTCATACCCAAGAGCTATTTATTTAATTTTATGTAGCCTCCTTTCTCACATACAAACAACCATATTCATCTCTCAGATTACCATCATTCAGATTGTCACCTGCCTCTGGACTGCCAAATAACTGTGTTAAATGATGAAAATATACTACCAATCCCTGAGTGTTCAATGTCATGTTCTGTCTTCAAAATGTAAGTTCTAATACCTCCCTCCCCACTTCCATATGGCAAGAGTTTCAGGCATGGGACTCCTAGGAAATATTTTCTATAAAATTTCTCTAATCACTTATGTCACTTTGCTTTGATTACTAGAGAATGATGCATTAAATAAATCTTACTTATTTTTCTTCTCCCTCATCAGTTTCTACCATCTATACCTCGGCTGAACTAGAAAGTTGATTGTAACTATAATATGCCTAAAAGAGCCCATGCACCTGCTTAAGTTTCAAAGCATCTAGACCTCTGTATGAGTGCAGGTAAACCAGAATGATGAGCCTTGACAACTCACAGCAGAGAGATAACTGGTTAACAAGTTCAGTGCTGCTGCAAGAACGAACCACAGACCCTTGGAACTTTAGAGCTGCCATACAGATAAAGAAATTGGGGCCCAGGTGTGGTCAGTGATACATCTGTGCTCCCAAAATAAGTTACAGGCAGGGTCAAACTGGAACTCAGAGATCTCGGCATCTAGTCTGCTGGTCTTTCTACTGTATCACATGAACTCGAGACCAAGTTTGTTTTTGCTGTTTACAAACAATATGGAATAATGAACGCTTGGCCTGTTCCTTCAGTCAGAGTACTACTTGTACCCTTCTAACCACCTGTCTGTCAGCCTAGGCTTTTATCTTAGACTCTCTCCTGAGGCTTTCCACATGTCACATTTGCACATCTGTGCTTTGAAATGTGTTCAAACACACTGCTGTCATGTAGCATTCACTGGTTTCCCTTAGTTTTTTGTGTGTGTGGGTGGTTTTTTTTTTGCACTTATCAGCCTTTTTTTCTTGGTGAATTAGTTTGAATTTTTATTTGGTTAGTTTTACAAGCCCCAAATACGTTGATTACATATGCTGACCCTGAAATTGTTTGTTTTGAGATATCATTCCATTTTTCTCTGCCTCTGGCCTTTCCATCTCTACTAATCTATTTCCAGTTGGGCACACCAGGCTTTTGATATGTGTCCCAATATCTCAGTGTTTTTACTTAGAAAAACCCTTACCTCTATGTCAGTGTGATCCTGTTCTTTGTCTAACTCAAAAGTAAGGTGAAAAATCACCACTTCCTGATTGCTTATAATGGATGCCAGGTGAAAACTCATTCTTGTATCATATCCAGAACCATTTCCCTAATTTATGCCTGAACGAAATGAGCTGGATGGTTGAAACCACAAAGAAGAAACCAGTTTACAAGATATATCTCTTTCTTAGTTATTTTGGGAATGGAAATTTCTTTAAGATGCTTAATGCACTAGGGTTAAGGAAACTTACCCACTTGGGGTATATTTATGATATATAGTCTATATTTCCATATGTAAAGTATATATAGCAGTTTGTGGATAGTGGTCTGTGTGTATGAAGTTCACTGGATCATCATAATGATTGTTGTCATCCATCGGTCCTTTCATGTGATATATATGCTCACTTAATACTACACAAGTATTTTTCAATTCAAAATTTATCTATCCTGGTTCCCATATAAATAGAGGGGCAATTTGTGTATTCACTTTAGCTCCATTACCTGTGTATAACCCTGAATGCCAGTGCTGTTATCTCTGATTTCACAAGAACACATGTCAAATACCCAGTAACTTAAATTATCCACTCTAACAATCTGTGGCATTGTAAATGCTGGTAATGGGGCAGTAAATGATAAATATGTTTCAGAGATCCTTAAAGAACAAAATCTTTTAGAAAAAACATCAGCTTCCATTGGTTATTATAACAGATGTTCCCTTGTGTCCTTGTGCTGGATCCGGCTGCATCCTTAGATGGGAAGTTACATCAAAGTGTGAGCCATTACAGCCCAAGGAATAGTTTCTAATAGTTTCGCTATCATATAAGTGCTCCAGGGCGTATCCAGTTAATGTGTAAGCATGCTTATCAAAATACTGCCTGTGAGAGCCAAAGCAGTTTGGAGAGACGGCAGGGTGGTCTCCCGCCGTCTGATGAGGAGACATATCCGAATGTAGATAGTCTTTAGCTAGGATTAAACTGGATTTGGAAATGCGATCCGAATTGGGACTACTTATCCGCGACAGTGCTGTGGGACTGTTGTCGTAGTCATTTTCGCGGGGGCTCAGCATCTTTCCCTCTCTCTGCTGGATGTGGTCACATGGTGAAGTGTTGGCAAGAGCGGAGCTGTGGCAGACTTCGCCTGTCGTTGGGGGCTGCTGGTAGTTTGCAAAACAGAAGGAGTGTTTTTTCCCAGCTCCATTAATGGAAGCCAGTTGGTCTGGGGGGGCTTTCCTCAGCTGCAACCTGTTCTCTTCTTCTTTAATCATTTGCTGGGTGGCTCTGATCAGAGTTTCGATTTTGCTAGGTTCATGTGGGCTACTTTGATACTGCTCAGTGCGATATCGGTCACCTGATTCACTGGCAGACCCAGGGTCTGGAGAACTGACCACACTATCTTCATCCCAATGACCTCGCCCTAGAAATTAGAAAAAGTAAAAAGTAAGTGGTCTCAAAAATCACCCCCAGTATTGTAAGTGTATTTCTTTTTCCTATTAAAAGAAACCTTATATTTTTCCATTTTAATATATGCAGACACAGGCTCACATGACAGTGTCAACATATTGTCCTGGAATTCATAGTTCTCAGTGGCTTTTAAGTGCAGATGAAGTTTATAACATGCTTTCTAGAAGGTAAACCTTGTTCGTGGGTTGTGAATGCCAATTAGCAAGACAGTAAAGTATGTTTATACTTGTCCATGGATGCACATCCCTGGACCTGTCTGACTGTAAATAATAAAAGAAAAATACATAGGATTTGGTTTCTGTTATTGTCTAGAGAAGTGTTATGTTGAAGTGATGCTTAGCTAATGCTTTCCATTGGGTTTGAGGAAGATGATGATATAGGCTGGACTAGTTTCTCAATTCCAATTAATCACCTAAAATGTTAAAATTGCTACATGTTTCTTAAGTAGAGTTACAATAAAGCTCTAACATTAGTAATTAAACTATTTGAAGTTATTAAACTATTTGAAGGTTTAAAATATGTATACATATTCATATAAGTGTGTGTGTGTATATGTGTGCCTGGATATATACATATATATATATATATTTCCAATTAAAAATATAAATATTGCCTTCTCAAATCCAGTGGTAAAAAAAATCTGTTTCACACATAATCATACAGTAACCCTGATATTGCTTCTGAAATAAGCATAAATATTTTAAATGTTAATAACAACTTGTTCTGAACCAAGGAAAGAGATCTAATATGGAGGAAAAGTGCATCTAAAATATTATTCCATAAATTACGTTATTCTCGAAACAGTCTGAAGCCAATATAAAAAGAGAGAAGAGAAACAGGAAGGGACATATGAAAGCTGTAAACTGCTTAATGCAACAGAGAAGCCTGGGATCACACTAGTCATTGCTTTCCTTTTCCCTTTTCTTCTCATTTTATTTCTAATATCTTCCTCCTGACCATGTGGGTTAAGGCAGGATTTTCACTTCACTCCATTCTTGGGTAAGCAATTGCCCTTTGCCCTGGGTTTTCATTCCCAGGCTACCAAACTAGAGAAATTCAAAATAAAAGCAGAAAAATAGAAAGCAAAAATGGAAACAAAGCAAAACCATTCATAGAAAACAGTAAGTGCCTAGGGGGTATGTGCAGGAGACTTCTATGTGTGAGAACAACAGTGTCTGGCACATTTCTTATCCTAGAGACACAGCAAGAAGAGTAATAGCACAGCCATTGGATCCACCTCAGTGTCACTGACTTTTAAGAAAATGGGAAGGGTTTTCAAGACCTGCCTGGACCTAAGCTTGGAATGGACAGAATGAGCTCCCCCTGACCAGTTTACATTGAAATGGACAAAGAAGACCATTAATAACACTAAAGGCTTTAACTGCAGTGCCCATTTCTGTGTGTTTGTAGAGCCATGTAATAATCCCAAGGTGAAAATCCCCATGGGTCCCACACCTCACTGCATCCTCAACTCACAGAGGATACTGTGGGTTGCCATATAATGGGGGAAGGGGACAGTTACTGGCATTTCATGCCCAGAGGACCAGGGAGGTTAAAACACCTGTGACATGAGCGATCGGCCATAAAACAAAGGCAGGCCTCCCCAACACGCCAATAGTGCCCTCATTGAGAAACCCTGCTAGATGAGCCCCAAACTACTCCGGTCCACATTGGAAGGGTGAGAATACAGAAGAAAATAATACACAAGAAATTTAAATGCATACATACTACAAGTTCAATAGACTTAAAAATTCACTTTAATTTCTTTACTTTTTTTTTCTTGATGTTAAAATGAGAACTTTAGATGCATACATACTACAAGTTCAATAGACTTAACAATTCACTTTAATTTCTTTACTTTTTTTTTCCTTGGTGTTAAAATGGGAATCATGTTTACTCGCCTGCCCAAAACAAATGTATTTAGCAAACATCAGCAACATTAATACACTTCAAAAGAGTGGATTTGGTTTTTAAATTCCCATTGGTTAGAGTTTCTGATTTGCAAATTCAAGGAGGAAACCATTGGGTGGGGATCACTCCAGGGTCAAAGCTGGACTAGGATAAATCTGCCCAGAGGCGCAACGCTGGAGTCGCTGGAGCCGCCCTTACCGTGGATCCTGTGGACCGAGGCGATGTGAGGCATGCTGCTCTCATAGGCTTCTCTGCTTTCCGGGGAGGTCTTGGTCAGGGGCAAGGCTGCGCGAGAGCCCCACCAGGGCTCCCTCCCCGCCTGCGGCGCTCCCAGGAAGTACCTGCCTGCCTCACACCGGCCGCCCTCGCAGGCCTGGGTGTGGAAATGCCTCTCCTCCACCAGCCTGGAGGGGTCGAGCGCGAAGCCGTAGCAGAGAGAGCCGCGTTCCGAGAACTGCCTGTAGGCGCACGACGCGTCGTGCTGAGAGCCCGGCCGGTCCGCGGGGTCCAGCAGCTGCGGGGAGGCCGCGTCTGTCAGAGGACTGCCGCCCCACTGGCTGTCGTGATCAGATTCAGATCTTTCCGCGGGAAATCCCGAGTACTGAAACCGAGAGGGTGAGAAAAGTACATTTCAAAAGAAAGCAAGAGGGGCCGGCCTCCCTGGTGGCGCAGTGGTTGAGAGTCCGCCTGCCGATGCAGGGCACACGGGTTCGTGCCCCGGTCGGGGAAGATCCCACATGCCGCGGAGTGGCTGGGCCCGTGAGCCATGGCCGCTGAGCCTGCGCGTCCGGAGCCTGTGCTCCGCAATGGGAGAGACCACAACAGTGAGAGGCCTGCGTACCGCAAAAGGACAAAACAAACAAACAAAAAAACGAAAGAAAGAAAGAAAGAAAAAAAAAGGCCCCAAGGTCTGAAAGCACCCTTAAGGTCATATTGGGCTTAAGGCACCAAAATAAGACCCTATCACCACTCTGGACACCCCTGACTTGGATCACCTAGTCAGTCATGGTACTGCAAAAGACAATCCTTTCGGCTGCCGGAAGGAGGAGATAAAACTAATAATAACAAACATGGACTGAACTAAACGCCAGGCACTGTTGGAGGTACTTCCTGTGAATTACTCCGCATAATTCTTAGAAGCACTTAAGTGGAGATATTAGTAACCCATTATATGGATAGGCAAGCTAGGGCCCTAAGAGCGGAGATGATTTGCCCAAGACCACAGGGTGAGCAGGTGGCAGAGCAACGATTCAAGCCCAAGTTCTCCATCACTGCACAAATGGTACTGCCAAAGGGAGAGTCCAAGAGAGCACCATATTTTATTCCTATTGACTTTTCACATTTTTTCTTACTTAAAAAGCAATACAAAAATAAGTTTTACGGCTTCATACTGGACTGTTAGCTCTCTGGGGGCCATGCTGGATACATGGCAAGGTAGTGAATAAATGCTTAACTTAATTCAGTCTCAATGTGACTTTGGAAAATCTTGCCCCATATAAGCTAGGCCTGTTCACTAGGATGTGTTTCTTGCTTTCTAAAGTGAAACTTCAAATATGCACAGGCTCATCAGGACAGCACAGCTGCAGGCTGTTGTTGGAATCACGCTGCTCACCTGTTGCCAGAGTATTTGGTCAGGTGCTTGAAAGAAAACAAAAAAGGCTCTGAGGACCTCCCTAGGAGGTTCGCTCAGTTTGAAGTTCCTCAAGAGCCACTAAAATCAGTAATATAATCATTTCTACCAGTTTTTGGTTACCTAATGCCAAACACAATTCTAGGTACCATAGAGAGTTTACCTGCTCTAATCATAATAGATGTCATTTACTGGGAACTTACTGTGTGCCCAGCAATATGCTAACTACTCACTGTATATTATATCAGTGAATCCTTATAACCATCTGGACAGTAACACAGCTCCATTTTATAGATGAGGACACTTCATCACTGAGTTTTAATAAGATGCCACAGCCATGTCACAGTCTATCTGGTCTCAAAGCCTGCACTCTAAACCATGGTTTTACACTTGAGAGAAAATACTGGTAAGGAAGAGAGGAGAAAAAAAAAGTTTCAACGTTAGAGAGATTTCCAGAAAAGTGGCAGGAGCTGCTTTACAGTCTCAGGAACCAAAATATAAATCCAAGTCCATTCTACATTCTCTTTCTTACCCCCAAGAAGAAAGAGGGACCAGCACGTGTGGTGGTGAGAAAGTGGGGAGGGAGAGGAGACATTCCCAGGCTCCAGTGTTCTTCACCTTTCACACACTAGTTGAGCAAATTTGACCAATGATGAGTTCTTCACAGGACAAGGCAAACTCTCCCCTTCCTACTAGCCCCACCCTGAACAGGAGGAAGAATCCCCAGCTCTTCCCAGCTCAGTGCAAACAGGCAGCTCCTCCCAGGGTCCCTTTCAGCCAGGGAGATGAGGTATAGAGGCTCCTCTGGGGCAACTCCAAAGTACACTGATAAATACAGCATGCTTAGGACAGAGTTCCAGCCAATTCCAGGTCCAAGACTTTTCCACGACCATTTCTAATATTACTTTAATTATTTTCCAAATGTACATATGGACTATCAGCATATTCCAGCAAGAAAAAAAACCCCAGAGCTTCCCTGGTGGCGCAGTGGTTGAGAGTCCACCTGCCGATGCAAGGGACACGGGTTCGTGCCCCGGTCCGGGAATATCCCACATGCCGCGGAGCAGCTGGGCCCATGAGCCATGGCCGCTGAGCCTGCGCGTCCGGAGCCTGTGCTCCGCAATGGGAGAGGCCGCAACAGTGAGAGGCCCGTGTACCAAAAAAAAAAAAAAAAAAAAAAAAATCCAGAAAATATAAATTCTTTCCCGCAGGCCTGTAGGATGGACACATAGAGGCACCCCGAGCTCCACTTCTCCACCTCACACCTCCACCTGCTATCTGCCTTTTCTCTCCATGAACAACAGCCTCTCTTTTCATAAGATGCCACCTTCACTTTCACCAAGCGGGGATTGCCACCCTCTCTCCTTATTGAGTAGGGACCAAAGTGCTATCCATTTGTCCTTTGGTAGCACCATCCATGTGCTTGCCTAGGAAAAATTCAGATCATCAGTGCTATTCCACACTAGGAATTGCCCAGACTCTACTTGTTTTTATAAAAGTATAAACCAGACCTATTCTGAAGTACTCCAGTCAAGACTTTTGAGCCCTGTTGAGAGGGGGAAAAGCCTTCCCTGAGTGTACATAGGAAAGTGCTATTGGCGCAGCAGAGAAGAACATTCTGTCCTTCGCTGACAAAGAAAATTCAACGTGAGGCAACCCTGGCGTACCTGAGGTACACATTTCAAGAGCACCCAAAGAAGAATTCGACAGATAAGCCTCTTGTCGATAATCAGGAAATCACCGCAGCAAGGGCATTGCCCTTCAAGCAGGCAGAAGTTGGGTGGTTCAGTTAGACTGAGCCCTCCCACTGCTTTAGAGGTACGGAGGAAAAGCCTAGCCGTAAATCTTTGTTTTTTAAGAGAAGGCCTGTAAACTTGAACCTGTGTGCACCATCAAAACTGTGAGGTGCAGACTTCCCTGGTGGTCCAGTGGTTAAGACTCCGTGTTTCCACTGCAGGGGGCATGGGTTTGATCCTTGGTCGGGGAACTAAGATCCTACGTGCCACACGGCACAGCCAAAACAAAAAAACAAACAAAACAAAACCTATGAGCCACGTCCACCCTTTAAAACAGGTGACCACACTCTATTAACACTACCACCCCATAATTTGATCTGAAATAGTTCAGGTGTTCATTAAGTATGTGAGAAATGAGAGAGGGCAGAAAGGGAGGAAGGCAGCCAGGCAATATATGCAGCGTGTGAATGAATGCTGCATGCGAAGCCTCCCGGTCTCCCTTGCAGCTGCGTTTGCTACTTAATGACATGTACAGTCGTGGGCAAGTGATTTGATTTCTTTTGTCTCAACAGGAAAATGGTCATGATGATACTTAACCTACCAAAGCCTGAACCAGAGTTGGGACCATTTAATGGAAGAGGCACAAGGGACAGGGAGCCAAGAGGACTTGGTTCCAGGGACACCCTCGCTAGTAACTCTCAGGGAAACCTCAGGAAAATTGCTTCCCTCAGCTGTAGAATGACATAGAGGGTTAGATTAGTCTTTCTTTTTTGTTTTTGCGGTACACGGGCCTCTCACTGTTGTGGCCTCTCCCGTTGCGGAGTGCAGGCTCCGGAGGCGCAGGCTCAGCGGCCATGGCCCACGGGCCCAGCCGCTCTGCACCATGTGGGATCTTCCCGGACCGGGGCATGAACCCGCATCCCCTGCATCGGCAGGCGGACTCTCAACCACTGCACCACCAGGGAAGCCCTAGTCTTTCTTGAACTTTTCTTTCAGCTCTAATATTCTATATGATATAATTATTGTTATCCTTTCTACTGTTGAAACATATGATCCCTATGCCTGTTCCTATATTGCACTTATTTAAAGTAGATAATTAGTTAGAACTATAATCCAAGACCAAGAATTTTTATTGTCATGATTATAAGGGAAAGGTTATGATGTCAGTTATAATTTTACTATACTATCAATTTCCCCCCAAGTATCCCATTATGACACAAGTTTTATAGGGATAATGATGTATTTTGGTCAATAAATCATTCCATTCTAGAGGCTTCTGAGCAGGAAGGATTATGGCATCCATTTGAATCTGAATCTCTTCACACATCTTCCCCCAAGAAACTATAAGTTCATCACGGAGCACTGATTAAATCACATGTGACCCATGTTATCAGCATTACTAGGAGGCAGGGAATATGCCAAAGTTCAAATTACTTATAAGTTAAAAAAATAAAGAAAGAAAGTCCAACAGCAGCTGCTATGAGTCTGTGGGTACAGAGAGTAGGGTACCGAGATGTTTAAGAGACTACGTGAAAAAGAGAGAGAGAGAGAGAGAGAGAGAGAGAGAGATTAGGACATAGGCAAAATGAAGACAGTTATCTTCTGAAAGAAAAGCACAAGTAAATGCCAAAATATGAAGACAAGTCAATACTCCCTGGCTCTCAGTACTGGCCACAGGAAAGGGATCCAAAATCAAGCAGAATCCAAACTGGCACCCTCAGACAAGTGTCATTTCCATAAAAGAAGACTAGCATCTAGAATGTACAAAGAACTCCCAAAACTCAACAATAAAAAACTAAAATGTGCCCAAGACATGAAGACACATTTCACCCAATAGGTAAAGAGATGACAAATAACTACATGAAAAAATGCTCAACATCATTAGCAATTAGGGAAATGGAAAATTCAAACCACAATGAAATATCACCACATACCTATTAAACTGGCTAAAATAAAAAATAGCGACAATACCAAGTGCTGACAATGATGAAGGAAAACTGGCTCACTCATGCGTTACTGGTAGGAACGTAAAATGGTATGGCCCCTCTGGAAAACAGCTTAGCGCTTTCTAAAAAACCTAAATGTGCACCTACTGTATGCAATCCTGGACACTTTTTCCAGAGAAATGAAAATTATATTCATATAAAAACCTATAGGGACTTCCCTGGTGGCACAGTGGTTAAGAATACGTCTGTCAATGCAGGGGACATGGGTTCAAGCCCTGGTCTGGGAAGATGCCACATGCCGCGGAGCAACAAAGCCTGTGCGCCACAACTACTGAGCCCGTGTGCCACACCTACTGAAGCCTGTGCATCTAGAGCCTGTGCTCTGCAACAAGAGAAGCCACCGCAGTGAGGAGCTCACGCACCGCAACGAAGAGTAGCTCCCGCTCACCGCAACTAGAGAAAGCCCACGGGCAGCAACAAAGACCCAACACAGCCAAAAATAAATAAATAAATTTATTAAAAAAAACAAAAACCTATACATGAATGTCTATGACAACATGTTTTCCCACTTCCAGGTCCTCTTTAACTGTTCCCTTTCTTTTTAAAATTATTTTTAATTGTGGTAAAATACACATAACATAAAACTTTCAATCTTACCCATTTTTGTGGCATTACGTATGTCCACATTCCTGTGCAACCGTCACCACCACCCATCTCCAAAACTCTATCTTGCAAAACTGACTCTACTCGTTAAACAATAACTCCCCATTTTCTCCAGCACCTAGAAACCACCAAGCTGCTTTCTGTCCTTCTGATGCTGATGTCTTCCTGACAGAGGAAAAACAAACGAGCCCCATGAACCTCCAACCTGGCTTGGTGTTGGGGCTTCCCAGAACCTAACCACCTCAGAGATCTTTCTGAAACTCTCATCTAATGATGTCATTCTCTTGCTTAAAAACTTTCTTCTTTTTTTCTGCCTTTCTGTCTATGCATCAAATAGCATGGTGATACCACCTACATAAAGCTGAAACTATAGGAGATACAAGGAGAAATATCCTAATAGTAAGAGACTAAGACACCACTCTCAGTATAAGACAAATAAAGTAGGTTAAAAAAAAAAAAAGAAAACAAGAAAAGCTGCAGAAGACTTAAAAAACAAAATCATAAATGTTATGGCTATATATCAAACTTTACATATAATAAAGAATAAACCTCAGCATACATGAATAATCATCAAAATTGATCAAATATTAGGTTACAAAGAAAATTTCAGTAAATTTCACCAAGTAGAAGTATTATAAACAACACTCTCTGACCACAATGAATAACAAATAGAAATTAAGAACAATTAAAAAAACAACCAAAAAACCCTTCCACCTGAAAAAAACCCAAAACTATTAACTCCTGGGGAAAATAGGCAAATAAACCATTAACTACAGAATTTCCAGGAAAAGGATAATGAAAATACTATATATCTGGATTTATGGGATATATAGCTTTAGATACCTAAATCAGTAAAAATGAAAGAATAAATCTAAATTCAATTCTCAATTCAAAAGCTAGAAAAATAACAAAAGAAACTAAAAGAAAGCACAAGGAAAAATGGTCAAAAGACATAGACTATTCACAAAAAATATTAAAATAGCCTTAAACATATGAAAAGATGTTTAACTTTTGAATAAGATAAATGCAAATTAAAACACTGAGATACTATTTCTTAACCATCAGACTAGCCCAAGTTCAAAAGCTCGACAACATATTGTTTGGCAGAGTGTGGAGAACAAGGTACTCCCTCCCATGCATTGGTGGTGGAAATGTAAACTGATACAGCCGCTATGGAGGGGAATTTGGCAACAGCTAACAGAAACGGCAGTTTCCCGCTCCTAAGAAACCATTACACCAGGCAATATACATTGAAGTAGTAAGGTGTCGTTAAAGAGGCATCATATATGGAACCTATTATAAGATGGTTCAGAAGAAATAAATAATGAGGGCAGACAGGAAAAGACCCAGAGAATATGATAAAGCAAATATGGCAAAATGTTAAGCCCTGATGAACCAAGGTTTAGTAGGCAAAAATACTTTATTGTTCTTGCAGCTTTTCTTTATGTATAAAATCTTTTTTTTTTTTTTTTTTTTTGGCCGTGCCACACGGCTTGCAGGATTTTAGTTCCCCAACCAGGGATGGAACTGGGCCCTGGCAGTGAAAGCACCAAGTCCCAACCACTGCAATGCCAGGGAATTCCCTCAAAGTAAGTGTTTTAAAATAAAAAATCCTACATAGCAAACATATCTTATTTTTATAGAATGATTAGGGAAAAGACTATTTTTTTAAAAACTTATTTTTCTGAAGAAATAGAGACATGCTCTGATAAAGCTATAATTTAATTAAATATCTTTGTTTTCATTAACGATGATTAATATTTTGTGCATAAAAAATGTAATTTTAAGTTATCAACTAGGGATTCCAGTAGAAACCGCACTGAACTCAAATATGGGAGGACCCTGATCTATTATCATCCAACATGACTTGTACAAAAGATCACCTCCTGTGGGCTTTGAGTTTTCCATCTGCAGAATAGGAACAGACTACCTGCATTATATGATTACAGGGAAGATCAAATAAATAATACATATCAAAGTACTCTTAAAAATGCAAATGTTGGGGCTTCCCTGGTGGCACAGTGGTTAAGAATCCACCTACCAATGCAGGGGACATGGGTTCAAGCCCTGGTCCGGGAAGATCCCACATGCCGCGGAGCAACTGAGCCCGTGTGCCACAACTACTGGAGCCCGTGCGCCTAGAGCCCATGCTCTGCAACAAGAGAAGCCACCGCAATGAGAAGCCCACGCACCACAGCGAAGAGTAGCCCCCGCTTGCCGCAACTAGAGAAAAGCCCACGCATGGCAACAAAGACCCAATGCAGCCAAAAATAAAATAAATTTTAAAAAAATGCAAATGTTACAGATACGTATGTATTGTGTAAAGGTCCTTGATTAACGACTTTCACTTTGGTGGACAGGAATAGTTATATCACCAGCTTGTAAAAACGATTTTTTTCCCTAGACTGTATTATTTAGAGCAGGGGTCCCCAACCCCCAGGCCGCGGACCAGTACCAGTCCAAGGCCTGTTAGGAACCGGTCGCACAGCAGGAGGTGAGCGGCGGGCGAGCGAGTGAAGCTTCACCTGCCGCTCCCCATTGCTCGTGTTACTGCCTGAACCATGCCCCGCCCCCAGGCACCCTCCGTCCGCAGAAAAACTGTCTTCCACGAAACCGGTCCCTGGTGCCAATGAGGTTGGGGACGGCTGATCTAGAGGCTTTATCTTCAGTCCCATCCTTTTTATCTTCAGTCCCATCCTTTTATCTCTGGCATGCCAGAGATAAAACATGTATGTTAAAGGATAAAGAAATCCACATCTCTTGTGAAGAAAAGGGAACCCTTGTGCACTGTTGGTGGGAATGTAAATTGGTGCAGCTACTATGGAAAACAGTATGGAGGTCCCTTAAAAAACAAAAAATAGAACTACCATATGGCCCTGCAATCCCACTCCTGAGTATACATCTGGGAAAAATAAAAACTCTAATTTGAAAAGATACTTGCACCCCAATGTTCATGGCAGCATTATTTACAATAGGCCAAGACATGGAAACAACCCAAGTGCCCATCAACAGATGATCTGTTTAAGAAGATGTGGTGTATATTTACAACAGAATATTACTCAGTCATAAGAAAGAATGTAATATTGCCATTTACAGCAACATGGATGGACCAAGAAAATATCATATTAAGTGAAGCAACTCAGACAAAGACAAATATTATATGATATCACCTATATGTGAAATCTAAAAAATAATGCAAATGAATCTATATACAAAACAGAAACAGACTCACAGACATAAAAAACAAACTTATGGTTATCAAAGGGAAAAGGTGGGGGATAAATTAGGAGTATGGGATTAACAGATATAAGCTATTATACATAAAATAGATAAGCAACAAGGATTTACTGTATAGCACAGGGAACTATATTCAAAATCTTATAACAAACTATAATGGAAATAGTCTGAAATATATTATATATACATATAACTGAATCCCAATTGCTGTACGTCTGAAACCAACACAATATTGTGAATCAACTATACTTCAATATAAAACTTTTTTAAAAAATCAACATCCCAGCTGCAAAAAGAAATCAGGCCACTGGCCAATCACTTAAACATTAGGGCCTTTTCTTCCAAATGTCTGATTTTCAAAGTTGAACTGCTCTTTGGTACCAACGATTCTTATCGCTTAAACTTTGACTAAAAGCCCACAGATCTGTTTTAAGGGTGGAGAGAGAGTGACACTCATGATCGATTAGCTAGCTGGAACCTGTGGTTGGTTCTCCTAGTAATTGTTGATATCTAGACTATTTTCAGGTAAAACAAAATCACATTTTAGGAGCTATAGAATATCTGCTCTTCTTCCTTTGAAAAGGTAACAACACTTCCTCCTTTGTTTAAAGCTAAGAAACTGAATGATTCAATTCCCTATTTTAATTAGGTTACATCAACAAAGAAAGTTCACTGAAACTAATTTTTGGTTAATTTTGCGGAAACCTCTGTTTCTCTTTCTTAGAAAAGTTGTTACTATTATGAATACTCTGCACCTTAATTTACCCCCATTTCTTATTTAAAATTTAATTTTCAAAACAGGCTTTCATATTGGTAAATTTAAAAATGAGTCAGGGGACTTCCCTGGCAGTCCAGTGGTTAAGACTCCGCACTTCCACTGCGGGGGGCGCGGGTTCCATCCCTGGTCAGGGAACTAAGATCCCACATGACGCACGGCCAAAAAAAAAAAAAAAAAAAGAGTTAGACGAAGGATGCCCTGGTTCTAATAACTATGAAACCAAATGCCACCCACCAAAGGTGGGCTAACGTTGACTGGCAAAGAGCTTGGATGCCTGCCAGAAATGGATGTCAGATGCCAGCCACATCCCCCAGCTCCTCTCTGAGATTCAGGGCTCATGAAAGAATCATTCTTTCTAGAAGAGACTGATACCTCATCCGGTTAAAGGTCTGAGCCATCAGCTGGGGTTTTATATGCATTCAATGGGAAATATTTATAATAATTCATTCTATGATTCATTCTAATATTTATTGAGTACCTCGTATTTGCAAGGCAGTGTGCCAAGTGATGTGAGAAATACAGCCCTGCCTTCAAGGTGTTCATATTAGGAGGGGTATAAATAACCCAGAGAACATAACATTAATACAAGTTGAAAAATGGCAAGGGCCTGAATGAAGAAAAAAACAGTACCGTTTAGGAGTTCAAAGAAGGGAGCTATCACTCTCTTTTAACACTGTAGCTGCTTGGGAAGGGAAAGTGAACTATGACTAAGAGGCAATTTACCATATGATTTGCCTATGCTAACTAATGCCCATGACAATAACGATAGCTACCATTATCAAATACTTGCTATGCTCTGGTCACCATACTGAGATCCCACAGACATTATCTTATTAAATGCTCACAACATCTTAAAAGTATCATTAATCCCTTTCCTGATGCAGCAAATGAAGCTCAAAAAAACAAAAACAAAAAACAGAACTGCCCAAGTTCACATGATTAGGAAGTTTAAGAGGAGAGATGCAATTCCAGAGCCCTTACTCCTTCCAGAATCCTGGACTCATCTAGACTTAGGTACCTAGATAACAAAGACAGCAGTATCCTACCCTCTATGCAGGAATGGATCCCAGGTCCCTAAGCATGTTCTTACAAAGGGGGTTTTCTCCAACCTTTACACCCCAGTAGACCAACACCACACAGCCTCGGTTACATCCTCATAGCACTGAAGCGTTCTTCCACCACAATTACAACACAGATATTCCCCTTTTGAAAACAGTCATGAGATTCATTCCTGCCTCAAGAGCATGTTCCAGACAGGTGCTCTGCATTCATCTGGATGTGGCAGCAGCAAGCCAACTCAGGAAAAACACCAGATGTTCCAACAATAGATGCTACAGTTATCCATTTTTATTCTGGCAGCTCACTGAGGTTTTTATTTTTATCATTTTTAGCTGTAAAATATAGAGAGAGACCCTCTCATGGTAAAGTCCTGTTTTCCATGAAAAACTTTCACTCTATCGGGCATGAGCAGCTTTCCTCTTGATTTGTATCTGAACCATGAGAAAAAACATCACAGATGCAGACTGCATTGTACTAAGAACATATGCATGCTTTTAAATCACTTTTATCTTACTTTTTACTAATGTAACCCTGAAACATAAAATATGTCCTTTTTTTTTTTCATTCACTGTTATGGGAAGAACAGATGGTAAAAGGGTTAGATTAAAGTAATACAGCATGTCCATTAAAATAACCCCCACTGCTGGGGATGCTTCCCTTGAACAGGAGTCGTGTTTACTGTAAAGAACGGCTTTGGCTTACACACATTGGAAATTGCCGGGGGTCTTCTCAACGATAAACATAAGGGTAAGAGAAAAACTAATGTCAAAATCAAATGCATTTTAAAATGACAATTATGCAAGTTATTTTGCTAATCTGGGAGGCGGACTGAAAACATTTGCCTGTGATACTGTAACTCAACAGCAGTCAAATAATAGATTCCATTTCTGACTTGAAAAATTTTACTACCTAGAAATTGTAAGGAAGGAAACCTTCAAGAAAAATTAGAGAATACATTTTAAAAGAAAAAAATATCCATCTTGAGTCACATTCCAGAGTCAAGGATGGCTTCACTAGAGGAACTGAGCAATAAATATTTCCATTTACACTGTAAATAATTAGAAAGCAAATACTGACTCAAAATCCAATTATTAAAAATTTTAAATATTTTGGCCACTTCTCCCCTCATTTTAGAAAATGGTATAAATTGTCATCTTCTCAAAATCAATTTTTAAGAATGGTTCACAAGATTTTCACTCATTATTGTTATGATTTGCTCCACTTATAGTATAATCTGTTATTTATTGTGATGTTGTTTTTACCTTTAATCCACATTTTAGTTATTTTTAGCTCAAAGAATATTCTGGTGAGAAATCTTTCATACCTGTAAGTTCCTGATATATTTCATGAAGTAGAAACATGAGAAGTTTTTTAATATGCCTCAAATGTGGTTTGAAATGACTTAGGGCTTCTCTTAATCCAACCCCCCACCAACAGTTACAAAAATGTTCCTGGGATTTGGTTCACTCATTTTTCTCACAGAAAAGTAAGCATAGTCGACATCTCGTTGGCTGTCAGGTTGACATGCAGCTGGAAGGGAATCAGCACTCGGAACCAGAGGCCAGTTTTCCTCCAGTGTAACTCTATAAGGACTCTCCTATAGGGTTCCATATGGAGAGAGCTGTTCCCAACCATGAAATCCACAATCCACATCCTCTTATAAATCCGAAGGTAAAGTCCTAAAGGCTGGCAGGCATCTTCATTGCACTGAAGATTTTAAACAGGTAATAAACATTTAATTAGGTCCTTTATGTCCTGGCACATACAGCTGTAAATGATCAAGAATATCCCAACTTGCATAGGTAATATAGAAATGGCTCTAGCTCACTGGATAAATCCTGGGTTTCCAGGACCAGTAGCACTAGTTTTAGTGGTAATCTTCTTCCATGATGGGCTTTGAGCATAAGCCAGAACCACATCCATCTTTTCACTGATACTCTGACTCACTCTCTGATTTTTCACATATAAGTGGCAGATTAGATGGGCTTGAATTAGATGGATACAGGTGGCGCCACCTGCTCCAACCCCTTACTGCTGCTTTATTTGGCCTTCCATTGGTTTATTCTGAGTTTGGACAAAGGAAGGCTGCCCAAGCTGCTCTTGGCAGTGTCCTAGAACTGGGCCAACAGATTGGCAGACGTATTACCGGCCTTCTGCATACTAAAAGAGGAGAGCTATCAGATTTGTAATTTTGTAAAAAGAAATTGAAGCTCAAAGGCCCTCTACTGAGTTAATCAATTTCAAACTGGTGTCTGTAAATGGAAGGATGGATCTACCTTCTCATCTTCTAAGCCAAGCACAGTAAAATAATAAGGAAAACTAAAAGAGCATAAGCTAGCTATTAAATAATATACATCCAGACCTTGACCTTCCAGGAAAACACTGCAATTCAGTGTGCTACAATATGCTTAAAGAAGTTTCCTAAAAATCTGTGAAAGACGGAAGAATTAAAGAAATCTCAATTTCTTAGACAAAGATATCCAAATCCAACTTCCTTAACTCTACAAAGGTCCCATTATGAGGGGGTCAGATCCCACCAAGCACTGTCCAATAAGGCATTGCTGTCTTTAATTTCACTATTTAGTTTTAATAAAATTTGATTTTATAGGTTTTGTTAAAATAAATTTCCCCAGGCACATTTTGATGGTGGATTCAGCCATTCCCCCTTCTCCTCTGTTCAGCTGCAGAGCAGAATCACAAATCCCAGCCTTCATTTCCGTTAAGCCAGAAGCAGAGGCGTTCCATCTGATTTAGCACAGCTGCTTCGCCCACTGCTCAATGTCGTTTTGGACACTAACTCTCCCCTAGATCCAAACCATCCTACATTATGAAACAGAGATGTGTTTAACATGAATTACGCCTTATAGCCAGGGATCTGGGGAGATGAGAGGTAGGCTACAGCTGTGCTTTGGTGGGTGAGTAGGATTTAAGAAGCTCAACAGGAAAGGTGTCCTTAGGGCAAGTACACAGCTGGAATGGAGAACTGATGTGGTGGGGCTAGAGGTGGCTGGAAGAGGCAAAGACGTAGCCTGGGCCAATTGTGGAGATCAGACTTCATACTATAACCAACACTGAGCCTCTGTAGGTTTTTAAGTAGGGCTTGGGGTGGGAGGTACATGATGTAAATGATATTTCAGGAAGCTTACTCTGAGCAGGAATGCTCAGAGACTGAAAGGACAATAAGGAGGGGATGAAGCAGTCTAAATGTGATGTCCTGCTCTGAAGAGCCTGGAACGGGACAAAGACAGTGGGGATCAGGTAGAGGAGGAGCTAAGGGTCAAGACACACCATGAAGGAACATTACCCTCACAAGGCCTTTTGTGTTCAAAGGTCAAAAACCAAACCAACTAAACAAAGAAACCCAAAATTTAAGACTTTTCCCTTTCTTATGGAAGAAATCGATCCCTCCTAGATATAAAGGTGTAGCACCGAAAACGCACATAGATTATTAAAGAATAAGAGAGTGATCTAGAAAGTGTCTACTGGGCTTCCCTGGTGGCGCAGTGGTTGAGAGTCCACCTGCTGATGCAGGGGACATGGGTTCGTGCCCCGGTCCGGGAAGATCCCACATGCCGCGGAGCGGCTGGGCCCGTGAGCCATGGCCGCTGAGCCTGCATGTCTGGAGCCTGTGCTCCGCAACAGGAGAGGCCACAACAGCGAGAGCTCCATGTACCGCAAAAAAAAGAAAAAAGAAAAAAAGAAAATGTCTACTGATCATGGAAGTGGGCCCTGGAACTAGGGCTGAGCCCATAAACAAAGACAGGTTCCTGAGATGGAAGACAGAGCCAAATGGCATTTCTTGTACAGACACTCACGTCAGGGCAATTGTTTTGTAACCAAAACACACACATACACACACAGAGCTAATATCAGTTGCCACCTCTCTCCATGGTTGCAATGGAGATCACAGTGGAGACGTGGAGACTAGAAAGCCCACTTCAGGACAGGATGTGGACAGTTCTCTTCCCTAGAATGTGAGCCAGAGAGTGCTCATTCAAAGTTTTACTCTTGAAAGAGCCTCTAGATTCTACCACATGTAATTCCCCCTCAGCAGGTAGGTGTTTGATTTGTACTGCAAGATTCTGCATTTGTGAAACCATCCTTAGGTTGTTTTTCATGTGTATCTTTTCCTCTTTACATAGGTTATAAATTCCATAGTAGCAGAATATTTTCCCTACTTGGGGTTTTTATGTCTCTATAGGCAACCAGCTAAGTATCTGCATAATTTTTTAATGTATCTACTTAGCCATTCATTCATTTCATTAACATTTAGAGAGTGAGTATGTGGAGGACACCATACTAGATGCTGGGGCAAGGTTGGGGGTGGGTAATGAAGTAGACATGGTTAACTACTTTCAAGGATATTATAGTCCAAGAGAGGAGATCTGACATATCTAGAAGGCAGTAGAAGATAGATTACTATAAATGGAGGCACAAGGGAGAAATATAACTCAGTTATATTTCATGAAAGAGGCAGCATTCAATCCAGGCCTTAGAAGATAGTCAGAATTTTGAAAAATAGAGGCAACGCAGGCAGAAGTAAATGCATAAGCACAAGCATGGAAGCAGGAAAGGACAAGGTGTTCAGCAAATAGTGAGCAGAGAAGTCTGGCCAGATCAGAGGGTGCAGGTAATTTAGGACCCAATTATAGGTGACCTTGAGTGACAGCTAGGACTGTGGCAAGTCTCCAAACACTGATCAGTGGTCTTTTAAGGTCAATCTGAGAAGCAGGGAAGACTGGAGAGGAAAATTTTCCAAAGTGGAGAGAAAATCAAGATGCGCTGCACTCCTCCAGAGTGAGGGAGCTCCTGGGACACAGGCAATGGGAGAAGGGTAAATGGGTGAGGGGGGGGAGAGCACAGCTAGAGATGGAGCATGAGTCTGGTCCTTGAGGGTGCTCCCAAGGGGTTCAGGGCTCTATTAACTGTCAACCTGCAGCTCACTGCAAACCTTGAAAATAGGAATAAATCTGAACCTGCTGGAAACTCCCCATGGCATGAAGGTCTCTAAGCTTGGAGGCTATTGGTTCTCTCACTCTCAGCCCCCAATTCCCTCCTCCAGTTCACTGCTGGAAGGACAGGTGAGCCCCCAACACACACCACCATAGCTACACCACGGCCAACACATGCCTTTATCACATACCTACTATGCTGTGTTTAAATTATCCGTTTACATTTTTATCTCCCCCACTGAATCTGTAAGCCTCTGGGGAAAGGGCTGTCTACCCAGGTCATCTCATCTCTCCTCTGTTTCTTTATCCATGTATCTTATCAACTTCACCTTGGTGGGCTTATCCATCAGTTCATTTACCCACTCACTCAATATGTCCTGAGGGCTTTTGGGTGCCCAAGGCAATCTTGTTAGCAAGGGTAACATCTCCTGTCCTCAAGGATCTTAAAGTCCCCATTTACTGCCTCCAAATTTTCTTCCTTTCATCTTATAATTTTTGCAAAGTCTCATTCATGCCACTTTTTTTCATTTTTTTCTTCTCATTGGTCTTTTCTTATTCAATGAAGTCCTGCTGCCTAATATATAAATCTAATGTGACTAAACACAGCCATCTGTTTATTTCAATTTGTGTGAGATTTGTCATCATTGGATTCTTGCTATTGGGAATGCGTTTTACACAACACATATCATTATATATCGTATGTTTTAGTAAACACCAATGAAACAGTGTTGTTTGCGATATCTGCCTCCTTGAGTAAACTATTTAGCAAGAAAGTATATCATCTTTTGGTCCTATTTCGAATCCCATATACCTAGTTATCTACCATAAATAGTTACCTTACCTTTACAAATATTTATACTATCGTGCTCCCAAGCAAGGTGAAGGACAAAGAAGTTCCCTGTAATGGCAGGTAGACTGTCCTAGAAGCAACCACTTTTGCCAGGCCCCATTGTTATTTCCTTCCATCTCATCACCCATTCTATCCATCACACCTCCTAAAATGTCAACTTTCTCTGCAGACTCACTTAATCAGACCGTTCCTTGACCTTGCACATCCCCTCAGCAAATTTGTGTGTGCTTTTTAGCAGACTTCACTGGCCTATTTCAAACAAGGCCCCAGGTTCCTCCTGAAACCCATGTGGCTGAGTGAAGAGAGAGAAGCAGGGTAGTGGAAGGTAAATTTGGGGGTATAAGGAGGCTGATTAATGGGGAGTCTGCCCCTCCCCCAACCATGTGCCAAGGGAATGAAAAGGCAGCTGCAGGGGCCTGGAGGTCCCATGACCAGCCACATCTTACAATTCCTCTCTAAAATGTTGGTCTTGCCTCCCCAGTGAGACCATGGACATGGTTCCTTAAGGGCCCACCTTTAGCATTTTAGTGCACATAATAAATATTTAACTAAATGCAAGAGTTGGTAAAAACCAAAGTACAAATCTGTAACACAGAGGTCTCACCTTACTGAGTGAAGTGCTTTCTAAAATAATACTTAGAGGCTTATTTATGAAGACAATCTAAAAAGACCATAAGTGTCCACTTTAATAATCTCCTGAGATTTCTATAGAAGAGAAGATATCTGAAGTTTAGACATGGCCAGAAAATATAAACAAGCCTGTAGTGTAAGAATTTCAGAGAAGATAACCTCTTTTTTTTTTTTTTTTTTTTGCATGATGCATTAAAGTTTTTGTCGTTGGTAATGGTCAAGGATTACATGTTTTCATTTAACATAAAACATGAAATGAAGGACATCTATCCTGGTAGAGATGAAATTACTATGTGTAAGGGAAAACTACACTTGAGAAATTCTCGGTCCTTCTGTTCTCTGTAGCCTAAAAAGTCAGCATAGCAGTCACTGATGTATTTTTTTTTGAGGCCAGAAAGAACCTTTGCAGGGAGAGAGTTTCTACCTTCACCAAAAGGAAACCAGATTGCTGGCAGTGAAAATTAAGAGGGTTCTGTGGGATTATTTAAAGTAACAGATGTGAAGTTAAACCTGCAAGTGTTACAGTGTATCTGTAACAAGAGATTAAATATTTTCAAGTTTCAGAAGCATACATGGTTTTATGCATGCACTGTTATTACAGAATTATATAGTGTATTGCTTATTACTGACTAGGGAAAAAGCAAGAGGAGGACAGAATGATGCAATAAAACCAGAGGGCACGCACTGTCTCTAATAAACGTAACAACTATAAACATGCCAAGAGGAGAAGTTTAAAAGGAAACTGGAATCAGGAGACAGTTTATTCATGATTGACGTGGCTAAACTATGGCAGGATAACTTCCAACTGTATTAGAGTAGCCATGACTAGTTCAAAAAAAATAGGTGAAAAAGACTCTAGCAATTGCTGCTAACAGTTGCTAGAGATAAGATCTGAAAAATAAATTCTATAAGCTCAATATTTCTAATTCAACAGGACTGTAAAAAAATAAGTTGCTATTTTCATGAACATAAAGTCAATAACAATAAAATACAACTGTCATAGTGGTAAGACAGCTCTACAGCAGCACAGTAGCTAGCTGCAGAATCTTTGGAAGTTATCTATAATATTTCTTACAACAATTTTTCCAAAACCATTCAAAACAATTCCATTTTGACCTCTCTTGTCCCGAGTAATACATAGAGGTACAAAGGTGATTCAGTCTTTCATTAAGTGACTATAATATAATCAAGTTATTCCCAAGGGCACCTCATACCAGGAGGGGACCTGAAAGTTCATCTACTACTGCAGACAAACTCGGTGATGGCGGCGCATTACAATTTGTGCATGTCTCACATCTTCAAATAAGGGTGCCTAGATAATTCCAAAAAGCAATGTTGCTGTTTGCCATGCTTCGAACGTCCGTTAGAAATTTCTAGATATGCCTAATATATAATAGAGCAAAGAGCCTAATAAATAATATTGATAGAATCATTAAATCACCATTTCATAACTAATAAAAGGTACAAGATGTTACCCTACGAGCTCAATTTTGCTCTGGAAATGGCCTCTTGAAAAAACCTGAGGAGAATTTGCATGCTAAAAACATGTAAACATGGAAATAACAAAAAATAAAAGATTTTCTCTTTATTTTTGAGACAAGGCAAAAGCAGTTAAAATTAAATACCAAGCAAAGCTTGACCATTCAGTGAATAAAAATGTATTTATTATGGGTCTGTTAAAATATAAAGGGAAATTCAGTGTAAGTGTGTCAACTAAAAAATGTAAGCTTTAAAATATTATTTCAAAATAAATCTATAACGATCAAAATACATCTACATGAGAAGAAGAACAAGCAGCCAAGGATAAAAATAATTTTATTCATCCTTCCTCTACGATGCTTTTCACTTCAGCTGAGAACTTTAGCTCAGACCTTCCTAGACTCACGTCAAGACTACTAAAACGAGTATCTCGAGTAGTCTGCCTTGCTTCCACCAACTTAATGCTCTCATTTCCTGTTCAAAGCCTTTACAGGTTTTCCACACAGCAAAATCTAAACTCCTTGGCCTAGTAGATATTGGCACTAATCAATGAATGCTTCCAAACATATAACCCCTTGGCCTTATCCACAGGGACCTACCCTACCCCACTTCACCCAAAGGCCCAGTCACACTAACAGTGTGTTCCTGCATCTCTTCAGAATCTTGGTCTTTCTGAAGTGTCCTCTCCTTTCCCTCATGTGCATATACCTGAATTCTACCCTCAAAGCCAGGTCAACACCCTCCCCAGTCATCCAGGCTGACACCACTCCTAAAGCCTTTTGTATACATCGTCTTCTATACACTCCTTATCCTAGTATATAACTTATCATTCCAACTGTACTGCAACACTTAAGGGCATTTCTTATACCATTTCTTTATATTCTAGCACCTTCTACCCAACACCTACCCTCTACCCTCATTCATCACAATGGCCAGTGTAGCATCTTTCTGATGTAGGCACTCAGCTAGCATTTACTGAGTCTAAGACACATAAGAGCAATGGTGCAAGAAAACTGAAGAATGAGTACTCCTTAATAATATAAGGGCGGGACTTCCCTGGTGGCGCAGTGGTTAAGAATCCGCCTGCCAATGCGGGGGACACGGGTTCGAGCCCTGGTCGGGAGGATCCCACATGCCACAGAGCAACTAAGCCCGTACGCCACAACTACTGAGCCTGCGCTCTAGAGCCCGCGAGCCACAACTACTGAGCCCGTGTGCCACAACTGCTGAAGCCTGCGCGCCTAGAGCCCGTGCTCCACAACAAGAGAAGCCACCGTCATGAGAAGCCCGCGCACCGCAACAAAGAGTAGCTCCCGCTCGCCACAACTAGAGAAAGTCTGTGTGCAGCAACGAAGACCCAATGCAGCCAAAAAATATAAATAAATTTTAAAAAAAATAATAAAAGATAATAATATAAGGGCAATTTGGACCAAATAAGACTTTTGAGAAGCTAAATTATTTTTTTCTTTAAAATTTCTGAGGATTTAGAATCCAAGATGGTGGTACTGAGTTGTTTTCTTCCAGCAGAAACAGATGAGTTTGCCCTGGATGTCACGCTTTTCCACTGTGTCCCCAGAGGACCCTCTGCTCACCCCATGACAATTCACTGCAAAGACTCTTCCTTTTTCTGTCTACACAAGTGGCGCCTCGAAAGCAAGACTGTGTTCCGTTTCTGATTTCTACATATTAGTAGCCCATGTACTAGAAACTCAGTCAATGACTGACCTAGCACCATGATTATCTAAAGCAAACATAATTAAAGAATAACCTTTACTAGGCACATAAATGTTAAGTGAACTTAATTCATGACTGAGACTTCAAATGAGACATAGGGCCAAAATTCTAAGGATTACATTTATATAAGTATTAATCACAAAAATGAACACAAAAAAGTCAAGAGAAACCCTATGTTGATATATGTGTGTGCATGTGACTGATTTTTATAGAAACATCATAGAATATTTCTAGAAGAAACCACCATTTTGGAGAGGGAAAAGGAGGAAACAGTGGGTGATTTTCTACTTTCCACTCTTCTGCATTGCTTTTCTTTAAAACTATGAAACATGTACAACTTTCAAATTAACTCCTCCCCACATAAACACAAGGAGCAGTCTAATGTCAGTTAAAACATTTTTTAAAAAATGTGTAGGTGGTCTACAATTAGAGTAAACTAAAGAAATTTTAGACTTAAGAGCTGAGCATGAAAGAAAACATAGGCAATGAGGTTTTGGAAGTCCAGTGGGGAGATTTTGTTTTTGTGGCTTAATTTCTATATAACAACGGACAAACTCCTTCTTAACTTAGTATTTCCTAATTTAAATTCTCCTTTCATCTAAGTGTCCAGCACTCCTACCCATGTAAGGATAGAATTACCCAAAGGAGTAATTCATCCTTCCAAGTACTAAAAAGAGACAGTAAAACTCTTTTCCCAAGGTACAAGATAGTAATAAGAAAAGCTGCTCAGATATTCAATAAAAAGAAGCAACTCCTCCTCCATAGTGACTTGAACTAAAATGCACTTTATAAGTAACGTGCTCAGTCCTCATAAAAGAAGGTGTACATTGAAAAATGTCCAAGGCTTCCCTGGTGGCGCAGTGGTTGAGAGTCCGCCTGCCAATGCAGGGTACACGGGCTCATGCCCCGGTCCGGGAAGATCCCACATGCTGCAGAGCGGCTGGGCCCATGAGCCATGGCCGCTGAGCCTGCGCGTCCGGAGTCTGTGCTCCACAACGGGAGAGGCCACAACAGTGTGAGGCCCGCGTACCACAAAAAAAAAAAAAAGAAAAGAAAAAAGAAAAATGTCCAGGCATCACACATCTACTCCCCTCCCTTTTGTCAGGGTAAAGAAATCTGGTCTCTGTGGCACCAGACATCAGTCCCTTGGGGCCCATGATCTTCTCACCTTCGCACACCAAGCTGCTAAAATAATCTAGCAAATAGTAGCTTCTTAGTGACCATTCGTTCAATGAATGACATTTCCTCAAGCAGTGCCCACTTGTAGAAGTCAACAGAATAATATAGCTCTGATAAGTAAGAAAATAATAGTTTCTGGACCCACTGGTTTGCCATTTTTACTTTAAAAAATATATTTAGAAACACAAATGATAAAGACCACCTTGACAAAATGCCTCTGAATTCAGCTTGGTTTTATACTAGCCAAGGAATCATCTCCTGAGTTACTCTAATGAACTGCAGGAATTTGGATGTGGCACCCTTAAAGGTGGAGGTGATCACAGGGTATGGAGAGTGGGAAATCCTCAATTCTGTCCTACTTCCTTCAGGCCAGCAGAGAGTTGTCCCTACACCTTGACACAGACAAGCTTCTATATCTCAGTGGCTAATGAAGAAAGACATTCTTTTTTTCCTTCTGAGCATCAGGACTCATCTTTGTACCTTGCAGTGTTTCTGGAATACCTCCTCTGGGTCTCATCAGCTCACCACCTTGCAAAGATGAGAAGAGGGTTGCTTTTTCTACCATTCCTGCCATCTGGAAGACCCTCTTTGTTTCATTCCTCCCCATAAATAGTCCATCTGTGCTCAAATCTCATGGTGAAATGTATCCTTGATCTTTTTGCCTCCACCTCTTAATTTATCCTTTGACTTCAGTTCCTGTCCTAAGATTCAATTTTCTACATCAAGCTCTTGTTTTCCATATTTTTCTATGCTGGCTACTTCTTTCTGGTTAATCAGTGTAGAGGAAAAAATTTAGGACCAATCTCCTTGAAATAAAGTTATGGCTCTGACTGCCACTAAGCCTCTCACAACCTTCATATAAAAGCAGTAAACCACAAGATCACTTCAAATTTTTACTAGCACAGTTATTTTAAAGGAAGAAGATATTTTTAGAAAGCTTTCCAGATTTATAGAAGTTTTAAATGTACTAAAGCCAGATAATTAATTCCAAACAGCTTCAATACTTCCTCTCCTGTGAGACCAAACCAAGTCACAAAAACAGGAAGTGGCCAAATGGCCGTGCACCTACCTGAGGGTATGGGGAAGTCCTGGACTTTGACTTTGAGCTGGAGAGCCTGGACTTGGCCCCCTTTCTGCTGTCAGTCATGGCAGGAGTGGAGCTGCCTGCATAGGAGAAGGCTGGTTTGGAGGCTGAGATCTGATCCAGGGAGAGCTGCAGCCCTTTGTATTCCGTGTCTCTGCAGGGTGGGAAGACACAGCCCTTAATCGGCCACCACAGGAAATGGATACACATGTTCTCTTACCAGAAATGACAGCCATTCATATTCAAAAAGGAAGCAAGAAAAAGTTAACCATGTAACTGGTTTCCACAAACACCTTGATTATTTTAGAAGTGCCTAACATTTAACTAATGCCTCTGAATGTAGCTGCCCCAGGTACCACAGCTAAGTTATATGATATACTCATGAAGATGTCTTGATTAAAAAATACATTTTTCATTATTTTTATATAAGTATAAAATAAATCTATAATTCAAATTCGCTGAGCTTTTGTGTCCTCACTGGTAAGATAAGGATTATAAAATTTACTCTAAAAATTGTCTGTGTGGGGTGAGCACCATAGACAATTGACCATCTGATGCTATCTGATCACTGGCAAGAAGAATGTCTTCTATCAGCTGCTCCTAGATCAATCATTCTAGGTAAACATTCCAAATATTCGTATGGCTAGCAAACTAGTGTATCTAGCTTATTAGTTAAAAATCCCTTTCGGAAAAAAAAAAAAAAAAAAAAAAATCCCTTTCGGGACTTCCCTGTTGGCGCAGTGGTTAAGAATCCACCTGTCAATGCAGGGGACACGGGTTCGAGCCCTGGTCCAGGAAGATCACACATGCCACAGAGCAACTAAGCCTGTGCACCCCAACTACTGAGCCAGAGCTCTAGAGCCTGCAAACCACAACTACTGAGCCCACGTGCCACAACTACTGAAGCCCGCACTCGCCTAGAGCCCGTGCTCGCAAAAAGAGAAGCCACCACAAGAACAAGAACAAGAAGCCCGCAGTTTGTCATCAAACTGCAACGAAGAGTAGCCCCTGCTCACTGCAACTAGCGAAAGCCCAACCACAGCAATGAAGACCCAACACAGCCAAAAATAAATAAATAAATTAATTAAATTATATATTTTTTAAAAATCCCTTTCAACAGGCTAACTAATTCAGTTACCTTAGGGTACACTTTCCCACCAGTTCTTTTTACTCCTTCATTCAGTAAATATTTATTAGGCTGCTAATATATATCAGACTTTGTGCTATATGGAGATGAAAGGATAAATAAGGCATTTAGAGTCCCTGCCCTTGTGCAGATTACAATCTATTGGGGAGAAGAAATAATAAACAAATAAACATAGTAACTGCAGACTGTGATATGACCGGGATAAAGAGTGTATCTCAGAAAGTTCGTTACAAAGGTATTGCTGAGGCACTGAGGGACTAGAGATGACAGCTTGGCCCTGCCCCCAGCTACCACCTCAGCCTGCTTCCAGGCAGCGGGGAGTCTCAGCTCACTCCTCACCCCTTCCCACTGGCAGCCTGACTAAAATGTTTCAGAGTCTTCTTTGTGAGGACTCGTGGGAGCATTTTCTCTCAGGTTCCAGAACTAGCTGAGTTGCTCCTGAGTAATTGATTTCTTTTTATCTCACGAGCACTGTGAATCATATCATTCATCATGTTTCCCTCTTTGCAATGAAGTCAAAAGCCCTGAGCCCAAGGCTGATGTGTCACCACCTCTAGCAAGTATACAAGTCCTCAGGTCAGGCATTTCGGGCAACAAACTCCACGGCTTCCTTTATTTTTTTCTTAGCTTATTTTTCCTTTCTCTAATGGGTTCACCTTTTTAAACATTTTCTGTGCATCTTCAATGCTCTTCAGATTAAGATAGCTATATTCAGTGTAACAAATTGATAAAATTATATATGTTAAAGTGACTGGCAGATGTCCATGGCTCAGCGAATATTCATTAAACTTCTTTTCCTTTTCCCTACCTATTCTTCTACAGAGAGATCCGGCAAAAGCAAAAGTATAATTCAGGCAAGGAGTCCCTCCTCAAGTGACCAGGAATAGAAACCAGCTAAAACAGGTCCAATAATATCAATGCAACTAACTGGAGTGTAGTGATAGATGTCATCAAATTGCAATGGCTTCTTATCAAACAGTCCATCTACTCAGTGAAAGTTAAAAAAAAAAAAAATTCACCTATGTGAGTAACAAAAATTTAGAAAGTAGGGACTTCCCTGGCGGTCCAGTGGTTAAGACTCTGTGCTGTATGGTGGGGGGCATGGGTTTGATCCGTGGTCAGGGAACTAAGATCCCACCTGCCACGTGGCCAAAAAAACCCCAAAATTTAGAAGGTAGGCATGGGAATTGTCTCCTGGGCTTGGGGAGTCTGATCACATCACTGGTTTGCTATACACTCTAAGCTCTAATCGACTCCCAAGGACAACACATGGCACAGGCTCTGATCATTCCCTGGTCAGAACCTCAAGGCCCGCCAAAATGTGGTGCCCACCTATTTTTCTGACAATATCTCAGAATTTTCCTTCATTAGTCACTCACTTCATCCAAAATAGTTCTCCCCAAACTGACCTTATACTTTCCTGATTTTCTCTCTACTCCAACACATACTTATAAAACCCCTCTTATAAAGAACTATCTTAGATCCCACTCGCTTCTAGGAAGCCCTTCCCAGCTGCTAAGCCCATCCATTCCTTCAGTATGTGTTTACTAAGCATCTTTGTGGTGGCCGTGGGGACACAGCAATGAGCAGAAGGACTAAGCCACTACCCTCATGACCAAGGCAACAGGGCCAGTTCCTGAGGGAAGTGGGGAAAGAACCAGGAGCTTATCTCTTTCCTCCTCTAATCTTATTTTTCAAGAGATTATGTCTTATCTTTCCCAGTGGATTCTAAGTTCCTAGAAGATTAGAGTCAAGACCTACTCTATTCCAATGGCATTTTTTTTTTTTTTTTTTTCTGTACGCAGGCCTCTCACTGTTGTGGCCTCTCCCGTTGCGGAGCACAGGCTCCGGACGCGCAGGCTCAGCGGCCATGGCTCACGGGCCCAGCCGCTCCGCGGCATGTGGGATCTTCCTGGACCGGGGCACGAACCCGTGTCCCCTGCATTGGCAGTCGGACTCTCAACCACTGCGCCACCAGGGAAGCCCCCAATGGCATTTTGCACAAGAGTTCACATAGATGGAAGAGGAAGAAGGTAAGGATGCAACTAAAAAAGGACTGTTTTCTTCAATGACGACTAATAACTTGGAGCCCAAAAGCCTTTCTCTGGGGAAAAAGACCCTTGTGGGCTGTGAGTCCCCAGACCCACCTGGCCCTGAGATCACATGGATATGACAGTGAGCAAGCTAGGCTCTGACAGGAGGTAGAGCCCCCATCCTTGACCATCTTCTGTGTCAAATGTACTTCTGTCTGCTGGGCAGCAGAGTATCCATCCAGTCCCTAAGACTGACAGCAAAAATCATGCACCCCTGAAAACTGGTCAAATCATTTTTGTCGGCTCATTCTTAATGCAACATTTCAGCACAGAGACTTCATGGCTACAAGCAGAGAGTAAACAAGGATTCACTTTTCTCTTGCACACTATCAGACCCCAGAGTATGCATTTCAACTACTGAAGAAGTCTCTCCAAAATTTTTGCATAGTTTCCAATGAAGAAAACACTCCAAATTAAATAGGCCTAAATAAAATTTGAAAGCCAGTAAATGCTTTTAATTTCTACATATACACATGAAAAAGCTAATAAATACAAAAAAAGTTATACTTTGGATACACCAGTTAAAATATTAATGTTCTGGTGCACCAAAAACTACAAAAACAAATCTGCCAAAATTAAGCAGTAGATCATGAAGTCAGGTAGATCACAGTTTGAGCCTCTTACTGTGTGATAACCTGTCTAGACTTTAATTTCCTCTTTAAAATTCACAGGGATGTGGGCTTCCCTGGTGGCGCAGTGGTTGAGAGTCCACCTGCCGATGCAGGGGACACGGGTTCGTGCCCCGGTCCGGGAAGATCCCACATGCCGCGGAGCGGCTGGGCCTGTGGGCCACGGCTGCTGAGCCTGCGCGTCCAGAGCCTGTGCTCCGCAATGGGAGAGGCCACAACAGCAAGAGGCCCGTGTACTGCAAAAAAAAAAAAAAAAAAAAAAAAAATTCACAGGGATGTGCTGAGGTTCAGATGAAATATTATGTGGAAAGCTTATAGCCCAGTACCTAGAACATAGTAAATGCTCAATAAATAGTATTATTTCTTCACTTCCACCCTCGATGGCACTTTTTGGCACCTGATTTCCCCAAAGCGACAGTTTCACTTTGGTAGCAACTGTAATACCTTTCATTACAAACACTTCCCTATGCTGTATTTCTTTCCTTTCTATCTCAAACTCATTTTCGTTTGCTCTGTTCCTTTTTAGCTTCTAAACTGTATTGTAGTGTGGCCAACATATTTATTAAGTTCATTAAGTTCTTTATTGCTAAGTCAGCAAATGAAGACCATAGAACAAAACAGACCTGGCATTCGGAGAGGAGCTCGGCCTTCCTGTTTCTCTGTTCGAGACTCTAACAGCTCAAAAGATGTGTTAGGATGAAAAGCACAATAAAAAAATACCCACTTAAAGACATTTCAAGTACGGTTGATGTACTGCCAAGAGCAACTCTGCATGGCAGATTCACTGAGAACAAAGCATTTGTTTTACTTTCAGAATTCTATTAAATTGAGTATTTCATTTGTATAGATTAAAGGTCTAGATGCTGATGGGAATCACATTACTGAGTTCCATTTCCCTCCTCCAAACTCAGACACAAAGAAGAGTCTGGCTCTACCTCTGCCCCTTCCCCTAGTGAGGTGTATTCTGGTATACACACACATCCTCAAAGTTAGGTGTATGCCTAGTAAAGCCGTTCAGTGCTTCCCTGTGGAGTGGGACAAAATAAAATACGTGGGTGCACAGAACTTAGACTCTGAAATGAGAATGGTGAGAAGCTTGACTTAGGTGACTTTAATAAAGGAAGGACTCAGCCCTGCTCAAGCTTTCTTGAGAAGTGCCTCATAGACCATGTTAAGGACCCCATAGGTAACCCTCTCAAGGGCAGCTCACGCTGTTCTCCCAGATATGATTGGCATGTTGAAAGAGGAACTGACATATGCCATTTGGCATATTTTTCAATTTACTTTTTTTTGGTTCTCTTTTTAATGACTTGTACCAGCGCCATAGACATCCTCAGGTACCTAGGCTCTGAAAGCTATGTGAAATGGGTAATTTGCAATCACTAGGACTTGCAGCTTGTCAATCTCACCCATATTTACACAGACCAAAGTAATCCTCTTATTCCATTATGGACAGTCAGAAATCATTCAATTTGCAGAATTAACCATCTGAGTCTACTCTAAACTTTATAATAGGCATGTACATATTTGGAATTACTCAAATTCCAATAGAATAAAAGGGGCTATTTTTGCATCATTGGCCTTCTCAGCCTTTCCTTAAGCAATATTCCACGACCACTCACAAGGTAAATGCCAAATTGCCATATGGGAAGCTCACTGTGATGCCCTTGCAAAGCAAATGAAAGGTGTCTTCGCTGCTGAAAGGTACTGTCCGCTTCAGAGAAATGCATCAATATTATGTCTAGCGTTTTGACTGGGAGACTGGCATCCATGATGCCAACAGCAGCACCAACATATGTACGGCCTTCAAGCGAGTTGGGATGATTATTACAGAGAAGTAATCAACAGTATTTGATCAGCTCATGCTGAGTCAAGATTCTTTGCAAGAATTTCCCTCTTCAGCTCTGCCTTACCCTTTTCTGCTTTTGTTTCCACTGAATTTTTGGTTTCTGTCATGTCTGTTTTGGAGCTGGCCGTTCTGGAGTTTGTTGACTTTATGTTATGTGGCAATTCGTAAAAGATGTTGCCAGATTTCCCAATTGAGCTTTTTTTGTTGTTTTTTAACGGCTGAAGGTGATCAAATTACCGAGGAAAACGTGGAAACAAAGACATACAATTGATTTGGCGCCAAAGGCGCTGACTGAAATAAGAAAAGGATTGCATTAAACCGTGATCGGATTAAGTAGGAATGACTGTGCCTTATACTAAACTTTTTAATTGGATTCTAGAGTCACTGTTACACGAAGTGCATGACCTTCTTTTTATTCTGGCAGAGTTGCTGCCTGGCCACTGGGTAAACCTCTGCAGCAGAGAGACCTACTTTCTGTTTCATTTTCAGGCCCCCACAGAGCCCAGCAGAGGTATCTGATAAGGAGGATTCCATACTGTGAGGGGCTCACAGACTTAGACAATCTGCTGGGAAATTAGGCTAAGGCACCCTTGGAAATGTAATAGTCTCATACTAATATGAGACTATTACCCTTAGTAATAGTCTCATACTAATACTAAATGTAATAGTCTCATACTAATAAGTGGATTTGTGTTTGCCCCTTGTGGTTTTCTCCATTTGATTTGGTGATTTTAGTAGTTCCCCAAAAGTCTTGGGGTTTCCATAAACATTGCCTAGAAACCTCTTTCTCCTCCATTTTGTAGGTTTCATCCAACATGCTATGGAGTGGATGGCCTCACAAGGGTAAGGGATGACTTACCCTTCTCGTATGTGAGAGTAAGTATTACATGATAGTGAATGAGGTTTACTATCACATTGTGATTTCAAGAAGGAAAGACAGAGATGTAAACAAACAACAACAACCAAAAAGTAAGTCAAAAACTATAATGTAAGATGTGGCAAGACCAACTATCCTCACAACAGGGATAGTGTAACACTTTCATACAAACCCACGACACAAGTTGAAATATAGTTCAATCCAGACCGGTCACCATATTGCATCTGACTTTGTTCCCTTCTCCCCATTGGCCACAGTGATCTCTCCCTGCTCTCTCCTCTGAGCTCCTCTACCAGTCACTGTCCCACCCTCATTTGGCACTTGTAAATCTGTCTCACAGTGAATGGCATATCTTAAATTCCTTCTCTTCTAGTAGTCTCTGTTTACTGTCTAGCACAAATATCTTACAGAGAACAGACGCTCACTTGCAAGTGATTAACAAAATAATTCTCATTGCAATAAACTGTTATTCTACTCCAATCCGAATGACCAAAAATTCAAAAAACTGGCAAACTTTTCTACATAAATAAGAAAGAAATATCTGCTAAGTAAGCAAGTTTATGTGAGGGATTCTTAAATTCCCAGATTATAATTAATAATCATCATTCTGAAATTCTGTGAGATCTTAAGTCAAAGAAACAAATCATATGCTACCGTTTTAGTGGTATGTATATCCATTAAATGCACTTATTTTTTATCAAGTTATAATTCAGGCATGGCATATGTGATATTTAGGCAAACTAGAATACTAAATTAATTTCATCCTCAACCATGTCTTTGGAACCATTACAGTTGTAATGAAGGGGTGAGTAGGAATAGTGCTTTAAACATCCAGAGAAACGCTTCTAAAAATCACTAATGAATACAATATCTCTGCAACAGAAAAACATGAAAAGGATGTAAGCAGTGCACAAATTGCTAAGAAATAATTTTTTTAAGGCTTTGCCTCACTACTAGTAACCTGTGTGAATTAAGGCAGCTACCAGATGTCATTCTTGCCTTTCAAATTGGCAAAGATTTTTTAAATGACAATAAATCTCAATGAAGGCAAGGTGAAATAAATGGGTATTTCTATATACTACTGCTAAGACAGTGAACTAGCAATGTTTACCAAGAGTCTTAGGAATGTTCATACCTTAAATCCAGTAATTCCACCTCTAGGAATATATCTTATGAAAATAATCAGAGATGAGTATCAAAAGTCTATATACAAGGGTGTTTATCAGCATAATTTCTTGTATTTAATTATACACAAATAGGAGGAACCAACAATAGAAGCATTACTTAATTATGGCCTACTAATGTGATAAAATACTATGCAGTCATTCATTTTTTTTTACTCTAACAATGTGAAAAATACTATTGACAATGTGAAAAATTTTCTCTTTTTAAATCAACATGTACTGTATAGGCATGTATATGCATGTACCATAGTGGGAGGCAAAAAACTAAAATGTTAACAGAGGAGTTCTGGAAAATAAATTAACGATGTTCTTTACGTTCTCTTTATACCATTCCACATTATTTTAGTTTTTTCTGTAATAAACATGTATGACTTTTATAATCAGAAAAAAAATTATTGAAAAAGAAACACTAATTGAGGCAAATTTCAGGCACTCCTACCTCATTGTGAAATGGTTCCCCAATTTCTTTTCCTTATATATCCAGGGTTTCTTCTTTGTGAATGTTAAATTACAAAGAGAGAAAGCACTACTAAACTTCTTTTCCCATAGGTTCAACTTCTCATGCACACCATTTATAATTTTTAAATGTCCAAACGACTTTATGCTCTCTTAGTGCCTGTACATTTCACTTTCTTTCTGATCTATTTTCCACCCTTCCTACCTGACAGAATTATCTGTCTCTGAAGGCTTTCAAGTGAACTATAGGACTTTATGTTTCCTTCTTTGGAGACTATAACTTAAAATATTACTTATAACTGAAAAAAAGAAAGTCTTGCCACAGAGCTTCTTAAAACAATTTAGTTTCATATGAGTTATAGATGACATATTTGTCATTGTTTAAATGGCATAAACCCTACTTTGGGGCCACATTTCTTGCTCTGAGGAACTTATTTTTTTACGTTCAGAATTCATTCTATATCTAGCTACTAAAGTTTTAGGTATGTTCGTGAATCTTCCTGGTCTAAGTTCCAAATCCTATTGATCTTATAGCTGTGCTGTGTCTTATTTTCTTGAGGTGGACTTTAAAAGTTAGATTCGAATAAATTAAATGCAAAATGTGCTGCCTCTTTCATCAAAGGCGTAAATTAAAAATGGTCGGTCTCCTTTCCCAGGAGAATCCCTAATTTTAGCCCACTTCTGGAGGAGAAAAAAAAGCCAAATATAAAGAAAGTAAAAAATGATATTAATATCAACCAAGTTTTTCTTACATTTAAAATTTTTCACAAATAGAAAATAAAATGCACACATGTTTTTCTGGCCCCCTCTTTGCATTCTGTCTCACCTCTCCACCCTCTCTGTCCATCCCTCTCACTTTCACTGTCAATTATTAAGCTGATGTTTTTCAAATATATGTTCTCTTTAAAACCCTGCCTATGTTTAAGATAGATATGCGATGGGGGAATCCATCACCTAACACCTTATATTTGGCTGAGGTTCTATTCTCACAGGAATAGCTTTCTCACATAGTTCTTCTGACCCTTACAAAGCTGATTCCTAAACCCTACAATCCTCTGGCAGAGAGGGTGAAAGGGCACACCTCCTGTTTTCAACTCCACACAAACTCCAGGAACAGAAAAATACCTGTAATCGCGAAGAAATAATCTTTCCCCAACACTGGGATCCTATCCACAAGATCTCAGGGTCCCCCAATTCCCCACAGTGTGTGAGGAGGCCCCGCAAAGCCAAACCTCATGGCACTGTTGGAAGCGCTGCCCTTTCCTACACAACACAAGGCCCTGACATGTCTGCAGATCACAGAAAAGTTGAACCTCAGTCTTCGAACTCCCTGGGAAAAGATGCAGCAAAAAATGATGGCATGATGCGATGTTTTCAAATGCACAAAGTCTTCATCTGTTTAACTTAAATATTTTAAAATGTGTCCTATAGCATTTATTCTTGATTAAACCTCTTCTAGATAGTTAATCATTTAACGGTTTCTTTACAGTTGCTGTGCAAACAGTTCATTCATACCTAGGACATATCAAATCTCACAGATGTGTTCTTTAATTGGATTCATTTATTTCTAATCTCCTTAAGTCCTTACTACTGTAATGCTTAACTAAATATACATTAAACTCTATTATTTAAACAGCTAAAATAAATTTGAGATGTATTTTATGAATAAGAATTCACAATTCAACAAATGTTTTATTATCATTATTATTATATGTCTTGGTATTCAGATATTTTAAATTGCCTGGTAAATAAGCTGTGTTTTAACAAAATAAGTTCTGAATTGTTGCTAGAGATTCTGAATTGCCCACTGAAATGCCTAATTTTTCATTGTCCCCATATTTGGAGTCAGAGAGCTTGTATAATACTATACAGAATATATAGTTATAAATACAGCCTACTACTAAAGACAGGTGCCTGCTTTTATTATCTTTAGGGCTGGAGATGTTTCCTTGGCTCCCGTGAATATGTCTCAAGACTGGTCTAGTGGTTGATGCTCAATATCTGTTGTTAGACATTTATTTCTTTGGCTTTAGACAGATGGCTCAGAAAAGGATAATAGGGTAAGCCTCATCTATTATCCTTCATTGATTCAGTTTATAAGCTTCTTTCTCTAGAGCAGTGATTCTCAAATTTCAGCATGCATCAGAAGCACATGAAAAATGTATTAAAACACAGCTTGCTGGGCTCCACTCTTTAGAGTTTCTCATTTGTAGGTCTAGGATAGAGCCCACAATTTGCATTTTTAACAAGCTCCTGGATGGTGCTGACGCTACCAGTCAGGGGACCACGCTTTGAGAACTAGAGCAGTTGTTATCAGGGATGAGAGAAATTAAAAGAATCCGTTGAAAGAAAGGGCACCACAGAGAAGATGGAAAACCACTGAAAAGGGAGGGAACATTCCAAAGACAAAATTCACATGTTCCCCAGGGCCTGCCCTGACTGCATATATTTCACCAAACAATTCCCATCCCTGACTGTTTGCTTCCTTTCAAGCCTCCTCTTGGGCATTTCCCATTCCTGCAGACCCCAAACCACTCAGAGCTGTAGGGCTTGGTCTTCAGGCTGCTTCTCTATTAACACCCACTCCCTAGTGACCTCAGCCCCTCCACTGGCTTTAGATTCCATATGCTGATGACCCTCATCTTCAGCTGAGACCTCCTCACTCCAAGACACCCAGATCCAACTGCCTACCTGGTGTTTCCACTCTGATGAATAACAGGTATCTCAAACTAAACATGTCCACACACAACCCTTGATTGCTGCCCTTTCCTACAAATCTGCTTCTTCCCATGATTCACTCAAGTTGCTCAGACTAAAAACCTAGGTGCTGCTCTTGACTCCTATTGTTTTCACAACTCATATCCAGTTCATCTGCAAACCCCATTGGTCTACCTTCAAAACATCCTGAATCTGATCCTTCACCACAACCTCCCTCTTTCAAGCCATCATCTTCCCTCATCTAGGCAATTACAATCATTTCCTACTGGTCTCCCTGCCTCTTCCCATCACCCACCCCAAAGCCTATTCTCCACATCATCCAGACGATCCTTTCAAAGCTTAAATTACGTCATGCCATGCCTTTGGCTCAAAACTCTCCAATGGCTTCCCAAAGCCTTTGAGACCCAATATGATCTGACTCTGCCTATTCTAGCATCCTCTTTTTCTGCTCTTCCCCTCTCTTTCTCTGCTCCAGCCATAGTGACCTCCTCCATTTGTCAACTTGTCAAGCTGATTGCCACCTCAGGACCTTTGCACTTGCTTCCCACTGCTGGAAATATTCTCCCTGCAGGTCTTGGTATGGCTGCCTCCCTCCCTTCATTTAAGAGTCCTCAGAGAGGACTTCCCTGACCACTTCTATCTCTTTTTCCCTTAATTTTTTCCCCCTCATTTCCTGACATTATACAACATATTTACTTGTTTATAAGTACTATCTATTTCTTCCCACTAAAATTTTTGCTCCATGAGGGTAGGAACCTTGTCTGTCTTGGTCCTACCAGAGTCCTACCACAGAGCTTGGCATGTGGTAGACACTGGGGAAATACTTGCGGAGCGAATGCAAGAAACACGCCCAGTTTTCAGTAGAGAGGACTAGGCTCTACAACATTTCTTACCATCCTCTTAATTACAGTCACAGAAATTAAGCTAATTCTAATGATAGAAATTTGTTTATAATGAAGGTCCTATTGAGTCAACAAGATGAGACACAAATAGAAAAGTGATTACAATGTGAAATGCCATGTAGCGTCTCTAAATATTTTCCCCTGGTTTTCAATTAACCCTCACAATAAATACCACCCTGCACTTTGCTATTTCTTGAACTGCTTTAATTGCAGGAATGAGATTGACACCCACTCTGCCCTCCCTTTTGTGGGCTTCATCCTTCCAGCATTTCTGAGCTGTAACCCTGCAGGGGTCCATTACCCAAATCCAGCACAACAAATACTTCACTTTGCCAGGACTGTAGCAAGATTTCAACAGCTAATAGAAATGCTGTGACATTACTAGTCTCTTAATGGCTTTTTTTTTTTTACATCTTTATTGGAGTATAATTGCTTTACAGTGGTGTGTTAGTTTCTGCTTTATAACAAAGTGAATCAGTTACACATATACATATGTTCCCATCTCTCTTCCCTCTTGCGTCTCCCTCCCACCCCTCTAGGTGGTCACAAAGCACCAAGCTGATCTCCCTGTGCTATGCGGCTGCTTCCCACTAGCTATCTATTTTACGTTTGGTAGTGTATATACGTCCATGCCACTCTCTCACTTTGTCACAGCTTACCCTTCCCCCTCCCCATATCCTCAAGTCCATTCTCTAGTAGGTCTGTGTTCTGGAGGAAAAAAAATGCTGCTCTTTTCCTGTCGTATATTTGGACACCGATATCAATTAATGGGAGTGTTGAAAGAAGTAAATCTCGTGGGTCCTTACCTTCAGCCACCAGAACACATTACAGTCATCACAAGCGCAGAGAGTGAAATGAATGACCGAGGAGCAGAAGCAAGCCACAAACCCCTAAGAATGCTCTGAAACCAGGATTCTATTTTTATCGTGGTTTTCAATAGTAGGAGGAGAGAGCCAGCACATTCTCAGATTGCATTGCTAGAGAATGTTGCTATTCTCAGAGAGATGTAAAAAGTGGCAAGGGACTTGGATTTAAAAGTACAAACACAGAGAGAATCCCACTTTAATGGGTACCATTATGACATCCAGTTCAACATAATGAGGCTATTTCCACGATCTGGCCAGCAGCCCATATTAGCACGGCTTTACTGATGTGGATACAACAAATTCTGTTTGAACAATAAATCCCAGGGAAAAAAAAAAGAGATCCTTTCACAAGCTCTATCTATTTAGCAATCAATCAAAGGAAAGATATCCTTCTAGTAAAGACAGCAGCTTGCATTTGAATCCTGGTAAAATATTAGATGTTCTGAATAAAATAATGGTCTACAGGTGATGCTTCTGGACTGCTGTTTTGTGAACATGTCATGACCGTTGGTGCTTAAACTGGTGGAGGGGAGATGGGCTGGGGCCTGGAAGTGAGCATACTGCATAGCAGCTGACTGGTTCTGGGAAGCAATGGAGACCCCATATTGAACAAGAGAGTGAACTATCCATAGACCTTGGTAAAATCTCTGCAAAACATCCTATTACTTCCTGAGCAATAGGTGGAATCATAAAATTGCCAATTTTGGACTATTTCAATATACAGAAATGGCAATTTCATATGGTTCACCCTAGTACAATGTTACCAGCTTAAAAACAGCATACCAAATAGGAAGTTGGACGGGTCTAGAGTCTGGGCCCTAGGGTGGTATGCTCTCTCTTGAGCTGTGTTATATTGGCTAAGTCACTTGGCCTCTCTGAGCCTCTGGCACAAAATAACCGCCGCTCAAATGCGAGTCCTTCTTATTCCCCAACCTTTCTAAGCTTGGCAACAAACAAGAGCACCTTCCCACCCCTCCTTCAGCTTGGAGCTGACAACCATCTTCCAGTCTCTCCGGGGCAAGGCAGCAGCAATGCCTGGGAATTTCCCTTTACAAAAGAAAAGTTTAATTACATTAACCTAAAATAATTAGCAACACTTCCTAAAAATGTAATAAATCGGCAAAGACTATTTTGACTCTAGAGAGATTCTTCAATTTAAAATTTGCTGAGATGCTTAACCCTATTAGAAGTCAGCCCCACAAAATATTCAAAAATCACAGTCAAAGCAGAACAAAAATCTACTCTCAACATCATTCCAACAGGACAAAAGTCAACCTGGGCACAACTGCTCTCTCTCTCTGGCTCAGGTAATGAGATACACAGGACCTGCCCTGGGTAATATCCTTGTGAGAATTAAAATTGGACTTCTTAGCCTGCAATCGGTTACCTTGCTGCCAATCATGATCTCCATACACACACACACACACACACACACACACACACACACACACACACACACACACACACCCCTCTCTCCAGAGGCCTGGCTCCTCTCACTGCATCCGCTCCCTCCCCACCATCTAACCAGAGGGGAGTCTGACTGCCCCTGCAAGCTTATTCCCCAAGGGCGCCCTAACAGTCCCAAGGTACTTTGGGCCCTCTTCCTTCTAATTGTGGATGGAAGCACTTCCCTCCAGGAAGGAATCTCAGTCATCAGTAAATCTATGGAGAAATCAAGGTAGGCTATAGCTTGGACTTGTGCTTACTTCTTTTTCCTTCAGATATTGTCTTGTTCATTTCGATGTCCTCAGAACCTAGCACTGTGCCTGACACATAATAGGTGCTCAATAAATCATTTATAAATACTTAAAGACCTATTAGCACTAACCAACTGAAGGATGGTCTCACAGTCCTTTCCAGATGCCTCAGAATGTTTGGTGACTTATTCTTGGGCAACCCTCAGCCTTCTGAAGACTTGTGCTTTCCCTCCTTCAGCCCAAAGACTCACAGACATTTATTCTGCGTTTACTGGCAGGCCAAAAATTATTCTATTTAATTTCACTGAAATAATCACCCTAATAATTTACACTTATCCCATGTTACTTTGTAATCAGGCACAGTGCCAAGAACCCCACACATTATCCATGTAATGTTCACAATGACTCTATGAGGTAGATATAATTATTACCCTCATTTTACAGATTAAAAAAAAGGCAGTGAAGTTAGGCAATTTGCCCACAATCACAGAGTTAGTGGCAGCGCTGGGATTTAAATAGGCAACAGACCCAGAGCCCAAACCCTTAACTAATATGATATTGCATGATAAAATGTAGTGATATCTCATTTCATAACACATTTTTCAAATATCTTGTAAAATGTCCCTATGGTTATCAGAGTTTGAAACATCTAAGTAAGAAGCCTGGGGGTTAGGCTGCATCATATTCTAGTAGTAGGATTACAATGTCAAACGCCGCACTGGGGCGGCCTTCCGGTTCTGCAAATCTGGAGCTGGCCACATAGCTTCTCTGCACCTCCCTCTCCTCCATTCTGCTTCTGTTTGTTGTCCTAATGTATATCTCACATTTACTTCCTACAAATAATTTTTTAAATACAACCATTATACCACTGTGGCGCCACTGTGTATTCATTTCAATAAGATTTTAAGTTCAATTCAGAATACTGACATCCCTTAAAACTTTAAAAACTATGTCCTATGCCTGGATGCTAAAAATATATATATCCATTATTAAAGTCAAATGAACATGTTGAAGATATACTAGTACTCATTTGGGAAAGGTACGAGCTTTGGGGAAAATAGTTTCCAATCCTGATGGAACACGCTGAGTTCCAACAAAAAAAGTTCAGGTAAAAAGGTAGAGACAGAAAGAAACCCAGCTTTGGGCTTCCCTGGTGGTGCAGTTGTTGAGAGTCCGCCTGCCGATGCAGGGGACACAGGTTCGTGCCCCGGTCCAGGAAGATCCCACATGCCACGGAGCTGCTGAGCCCGTGAGCCACGGCCGCTGAGCCTGCGCGTCCGGAGCCTGTGCTCCGCAACAGGAGAGGCTGCAACAGTGAGAGGCCCGCGTACCACAAAAAAAAAAAAAAAGGGAGAAACCCAGCTTAGACAAGAGCAGTGAGACAAGCACAGCTGAATCGAATTTGAAGAGTGACTGTCACAGAAATACTTATGGAAAAAGAACAATGGGACAAATGTGTGGAAGTCATTGTTTCATCTCAAAAGATTCCACTTCTGTCCAACCCTTAAAATTCTACTCCTTCCCTGACACCTCCACCTTCATTTAAAGCTCCTTTGAATTCTGTGCCCTTAGCAAATAGTGCAAGTGTACCATATCATTTTAAACTAGACTAATCTGAGTTCTTAAATATTTAAATGAAACTCTTTTATTTTGTCAACTAAATTGTAAACTACTCAAGAGAAGCCAAGACTTCTGTTTCATGTATACATGCAATAAATCATTGCAATCTGCCATCCTCTGTAAAACACTGGTGAGATAGCCACACCCAGTCCATGTAGAGAGATAGGGAACATACAAAAGCCTCCACTGATCATCAAAAATGCCACTGTCACAGGTTTTATTCACTTTAACTTATAATTACTGACTTGGTAAAATTGACAAAACACTGGTTCCAACAAAATTAACCTCAGAAATTTGATAAAAGCTTAGTTTCTTAGAACCCTCTTTTTCCTTGTAAACACCATTTCACCATGTAAGCCACCTTCTAGCTTGCCTGGCACAAATAAGGCACTTGGTAAATGCTGGCTTACCTCCATCCAAGCAGAAATCTCAGCTCCCTCTAGAGCATACAGTGACACCAGTGAAAAACAGGGTGAGCCTAATCAAACTGTAGAAGCCACCACACACAAAGAGCACAATGCTTGGAGGGGTGTGAATGGAAGGACTGGGGAGGGGAAAGAAAATAAACACTCAAATTTGTGGATTCGAGGATCCTGAAATCCAAGTTAAAGAGGGAATTATTCATCTCCTTCCAAAGTATTTCAGTTGAAGTCACATATTTGGCAAGAGCTAGTAACAACAGTTAAGATATTTTGAGCATCTGCTCTCTGCCAGGTACTGTGCTATACGTACATTATCTTATTTAATCCCCCCTCGGTCCTTAAAAAGTGTATGCAAATGTCTCCATTTCACAGATGGGAAAACAGAGGGTCAAAGGTGTAGAGCTGTGCTCAAAGTCTCACAGCTATTATGCAGCAACGCATATTTGAACCTGGATCCATCTGACACCAAAGCCCACGCCTTTCCCTTGCAGTTTGCTTCGAATGATACTGTGCTTTTAAAAAAACAAAATCACGATCCTAGTGCAATATAACTTCCCAGAGTAAAAGTCACAGATGGTAAACAGATGGCCCAGACTCAGCCAGACCCCTAACGTTGTCAGTGCCCAACAAAAGCAAGTTCCTCTCTCATGGCCCTTAGCCCTGCCCTCACCGTGGATCACCTCTCCCCACTGCCAGCTCTCTGGACCTTGGGATGCCTGCAGCAGGGGGAAAGGAGATGGGAAGTTACTCCTTCAGACAAGGCAGAATGTTAAATCCCTCCACTCATAGGCACGCGGGTATTTCCAGGTTCCATCTAAACCCCAACCAATCCTTTTTGCATGATGGCTTAAACACAGACAACAGCACTTCAACCCAAATGAGTCTTCTATCACTGCCTGCTCATCTAGAAAGATGTCACAAGCCAATGAGAACAGAAAACAGAGAGGAAAGCACTGGATAAGCGGAAGGAAGTAGCAGCCTTTTACTAAATTATCAAGATATGCATAATCCAAAAAAAGTAAATCAACTATGCTTCAATTTAAAAAAAAAAAAAAGGTATGCATAATCCACCCACCTCCACACACACACATCTTGTACCAAACATAACAGCGTTTCCCTCATGACCACACTAAGTCAAAAGACAAAAACATGTTTCTCTGGAGTTCCAGTAAAGCCTTATTTGAATTTGTCCATCCATTCACATAACATGGATGAATCCCTGCCTTCAAATGTAATGATCCATGTTTTTCCACGATGTGACTCAAAGATCAGAACCCTTCTCCTCCCAACAGCCAGAGAAGAGTGGTCAGGCTGGTCATTTAGTAAGCACCAAGCGGCCTCCACCCAGGAAGTAAAGGGGAGGTCCTGTGAGTCAGTGCCATCCAGGTCAGGGTAACAACAAAGGAAGGAGTGGAAGCCAGAGGGGCCTGTGGAAGGGGAAGCAGCCAGGCAGCAGCACTGCCAAAGGGGCAGAGGATGACACACCTGCCCAGAGCATGCTGGGAAGCTCTCCATCCCCAGCCCCTGAACAGAGTCCCCAGGGGACAACCTTTTCTGCCATTATCCTTCAAAAACAGAAAAGGGCCAGTGCTGACCCCCAGAAACACACTCTCTCTCTCTCTCTCTCTCTCTCTCTCTCAAATAGCTTGCCACCACAGGAGGTAATTTGGTGTCTCATGTGATAAAAAAAAGGATGACTTGGTTTGCCAATTCACTGACTTTTGTTTAACCAGAACATAAAATGTTAAATCTGGTTGCAGAAAAGAAATAATTAGTAATAGCAATATTGTATCTGGGTAATCTAAAGGCAAGCAATTCAATAAAAAACTAAAATGTTTGCAGGCCACATTTTTTCTTACACAGTGAAAATGCCCTTAAAGGAGAAAAAAAAAAGATACATTCTTAATTGAATGTCATTGAGAAGGTAGCACTGCTCATTTAACCCCCTCAATTGTCAATACCTGAACATAGTTGTGAAGCAGCAACACAAAGGCAGCGTTTTAATGTTCCATCGTGAGACCAGATGAAAAGCCTATCCAGAAGCTGGGTGGCCTGACACTACAGGCCTTACTCATTTAAAGCCATTCCTCTCTCCCAGACATTTTCTCCCCCACCATCGCCATACAGAGAACTGGGGAATACAGTTGATATTCCAGGCTTTAACCCTGGCTTCACTACTTACTCAGCAGATCTGACCTCAGCTTCCTCACCTAGAAAATGGGGAGTGTGATCCTGGCCCCAACCACTGTACAGAGATGTCAAAAGAGCAAATTAAGCAATGAATGTGGCAGCGCTTTAAAAGAAATATGTATTCAGCATAGAGGGAAAATGTTGAGTATAAATGAGAAATTCAAAACTAAACACAGATCATTTTGATTAAAAAAATTACAACTAGTGAAAAGTGTATGAAGGATAAGATTATTTAAGTGAGTACTGGTATTAGGTACTGTAAAACAGACTAAATGTCCCAGTCCTTTCCTTTAATAAAGTGTTTTGGTAGTTATAAAATTATTATTAATTACTATTAATAGCTTTGGTTGTTATAAATTACTGTCTATACAAATGTGTTTTCAATTTGTTTCTATGACCATTCAGTTACATAAAAGATCATTTGAAAAGGACAACAGGGGCTTTGATGTTCAATATTATCCTAATAATAATTCAACACAATTAGGGATCAAACCTAATTTATGGGTATACATTGGTACATGATTATTATTTTTCATGATCAAAAACATTAAATCTATGCAATGAGTGCTCCATCGATCTGAGGCACGAGAATAAATTATTTCATATTTTGGTGTAGATTGCTAAGTCAAAAGGTGCTTCATTTGACATTACTTGTAATAGAAAAGAATGGTTTTGCTACAAAAGCCAGAAAAATAAAGTCCATTTTTATAACTACTCAAATTATTGGTCAAGTTTTTAAAAATCATTTTCTAAAATTTCCTAGTAGTAATAGCAATAATATCACGGGGCCTTTAAATTAATTAAATTTTTTTAAAATTTAAGTGCTCAAATTAGCTCAGCACTATTAACACACTTGAAAGGCAAACTTATATGAGCATATTTTAATGTCTGCTGCTTTATGGTAAGGATACGTAAGGGTTTATATTCACAGAATATGCTAACACTTAAAAACCCTTTTTAATTGTGAGAACTACAGTGGTTTTATGCAAAGAAGAACAAAAATTATGGGACCTGCAATAATTACAGTGTAGACACCGTCTTTTTTTTTTCTTTTCTATGAAGGAAGTATGTCTCCTTTGGCATTTGCCCTAACTTTTCTACAAATTCAAAGGATTATTCAGTAGATAGCAAGTGTTATATAGACCACTAATGTAAATTGTGTCTACTTGTTCTGCTTTCTGTAACACTGAGATAGAAACTGTAAGAAAGAAAATTACTTTCTTTTATATGTTCAGTGAATCACTCTAAACAGCATGTGAGATTTTCCACTGAAACACTGTTCTACTCTAAACTTAGGAAATAAACAGAGAAGGCTTCTTTACCAACAACAATAACAACAAAAAAATGGTTGAAGATATTAAATGTATCTGATTCCAAAATTACCAAATTACTCTGAAAATCTTCTCTCTTACTTTCCAAGCGAAATATCAGAATTGTATTAGCTTACAATTCTCATTAGAAGTCTAGTTTAAAATACACTAACATTTACTACTATATCCTACAGAAGTCCCCTCACAAAATACTGTCTATCAGTCATCCTAAATGAGGTCACGCATCAGTGAGTACTTGATGAATTTCAGTGGCGGATTGTCTTTAATGGTATCAGTAAACTAGATCTCATGTATATTTTTGCAACCTTCTACACACAGTAATTTGAACACTTAAAATGTGTTGTAATAAATGTACAGTGGCTATGTAGGAGAACGTTATTTAAGGATGATGTATCATGATGTCTGTAGCTTACTTTAAGATGATTCAGTGGAGAAAAAAATGTATATACAAATAGACATACATATAGGAAGAGAGAGACAGAAAGCAAATATGGCTTGTATTATAGATGATGTGTATATGGATATTCATTGTACTATTCTTTCAACTTTTTTGTACGTTTGAAAAATTTACGTTTTAAAATATTTTAAAATGAGATTGTTACACCTTACTGGTTGATCCTTAAAAGTAGATTTAAAAAGTTTAATTATTAAAACATAAAGAGAAGCAAGACTGTTCCTTTTTCTAGAAATCACTTTTCACAGTTTATTGGGTGTTCCACATTTTCAATCTTCTTCACATTAAGTACTAATGTTTTCCATCTGAACTGGCTATGAATAACTAACACTACTAATTAAACAAACTTGAGGACATACAAATTCAAGAAAATTACTTTGGTTTTACACAGTATGCTCTCTTTCACTCTCCATACTTTCCGGACTTTCCCCACATTCACTGTTACTAGACACTAGCTCCATTCACCTCTCCTCTTGAAAATAATCAGGGAGCAGGGCCTGTCATACTTAACACTTATTTCAAACCCCGTGGGCACTCAAAGTTTATAAGAAAGTTTTTTTTTTTTTTTAAGCTAAAAGGGTATGTGTGTCGTATAGAAAGTCACGAGCTGGTCAGCTTTTTTTTCTTTTTCCTGTTTTGGGGTTTTTTTTCAGGGGGGCGAGTTTTAATGAAGAGCTATACAAGCTTCAGTGAACCTCAAGGACCCAGAGAAAAACTAAGAAAAAATTTTAAATTCAATCATAATGTCTTCTCCCTTTCTTCTCCAGATTTCCAGAACACCAACATTTTGTACAGTGGTCAGACAAAAGCCAGTAAAAACACCACCTGCCTCTAAAATTCCTACAATCACTGTCGCAGCCGCTTATTAAAACAAGGTTACTGAACATTTCTATTCATCATTGCTTTTGTTAGATAATAATGACTAATTTTTCTAGGCATATTTTAACTTCAACAATAAATTTACCACCAGGAACTTAGAAAAATGAGTTTCTAGGACAGTGTATAGAATAGTGGGCCTGTATCCTTTAAAATGGTCACTTTCATGAAAAACAAAAATGGCATGAGGAAATGTTCTAGCTAAAAGAGACTTAACGAAACAGAAAGCTGAATGCAATGTGTGATCCTGGATTGGATCCTGGACCTTAAAAAAATAATAGAAGTTTTTCTACAAAGGACATTATTGAGACAACTGCAGAAATTTGAATAAGGTATGTATATTGGATAATAGTATTATATTTGTGTTAAAGTTCTTGCTTTTCGTAATTCTACTGTGGTTATATGAGTGAATGTCCCTGTTCTTAGGAAACACACACTTCAGCTTTTAGGGATAAAAGAGCATGATGGCTGTACTTACTCTCAAATAGTTCATTAAAGAGATAGTAATATTTGTGCATGTATATGTACATGTGTATATATTTGGAGGGGGAAAAGGAAGGAAGGGAGAGATTGGGAACACCAAAGCATAGTGGCAGAATGCTAACCACTGGTGAAAATCTGGGTGAACGCTATACAGGGGTGCTTTATACTTTCTTCCATCTTTTCCAAAAGTATAAAATTATTTCAAAATGAATTTTTAAAAATATCCTTCAAATAAATTCCCAGATTTGTCCAATTAAAAAAAAAAATGAGTTTCTGATGAATGTAGCTTCCACCAAAATGCCACACCTTCATTTGACCAATGACTACTTAAAATTCTCTCTACTTTCATGACATGAAAACCCCTTCACAAAGTATGCTATTAAACTGTCTAAATTTGGAAAACATCTGGCCTGTCAAGTTATTTGGGGGGGCTTGTGGTTTTAAGTATATTGTTTGAGGTGGTGTATTTGGAAAGAATTCACTTATCATTCTCAGGCTTCATAGAGAACTAGCCCTGAAACAAATGTATGTGGTAGTTCACTGCTACCATAGAGAATCAATAGCCATCTATTTAATTTGCTAAGACAATGTAAATTAGTAACTTCCAGCCAGATGTGTGATATACACATCAAACAAACTGCAACCTGTTCATTATGAAAATCTTGTCAACACACACAGAGCCACTTGATGACATTCCATCTAAGGCAGTTCCACATTTGCAGCTATAAAAATTGTCCTAAGAATTTTTATACAAAGAATTGGAGCTGAGCCTCATAAAAGGGTAATCAATTTCAGCTTTTCATCTTGTGTGCTTCTGTGTGTTTATTTCTACTTTCATTCAGAGGTATAAAACATTCAGAAAAATGTGTGCGATGTTATTTTTCCCTCTGTAAATCATTTATCCTCATTACATCTTTTTAATCTGATGTAGAGTTGGGAGCCTAATCCTGCAGCTCTGAAGGAGTGTGTAGAGTGAAGAATGACAGAGTCAACAGAAGAAAGAAAGTACACTTATCCCCTGGAAAACAAAACAGAATATTTCAAAATGACTCTAAACATAAATTAAGTTTACCCATGGGGAGGTCTAACTTGCATTCTGATCATTTATATGGGGCTGTGTGACTATATACCCGCTGTTTGATAAAAAATGATTATAACCACAGGCACCCACCATAGAACAGAGTGTATGTATAATGCTCGTGATGTCTCAGACATACAAAGCACCTTCTTAAAGAATGTCCGTTTCCTTTCCATGGTGAGCAGACATAATTTTTCACTCTTTAATACTTCTACTCCACAAAGTGGCTTATTTTATGAATTATGTTTTGCCATTTTCTCTTACGTTTATTTTAACAATATGAAAAACTGCATTCATAAAATAGATGGTTTTGTTTCATGGTACCCCAAATACTGGTATGTTTTCTGCTCTCTGTTAAAATCCACAGCTCTCTTGCTATTACAAGAACCTAACAGTATTTGTTTTAATACCACTTACTAAAAGGAAAGAAATAAAACGTTTCTTCTTAATAACCAGTTATTATTCTTGAATACTGAATCCTCATTTAAACCAAATTCATTTTCCAAGCCTACTGAATTAAATTTTCTTATTAAACAGGGCACAGAGTAAATAATCTTATTGCCAAGCATAATATTTCCAACTACTACATTTTTAATTTGTTAATTTAAAAGAACGTGAAATGAATCTACTCCTCATGGCCAATAGTACAGTCTTATTCCAAATAGCACCCTTTAACCAACTTCCTAATGTCAAAATAGCATTTCTACTAAGTGCCCTGGTGTGTCAATGCTTCCAAAGTAAATAACTGCTGAGGTAACCTAAAATCACAAGAATTTCAACCTCTACCAAAAAGAAAAAAGAAAAAGGTAACTGCACACAAAAGGGTTCTTCATAAAGGCTTCAACCCCAAGCAATTTTATTTTCACAAACATTATACAGAACGTGCTTTCTTCACGAGGGGCACACCAGGACACGTGGTCAGCCTGCAGGGCCACACCGCTAACCAGAAATGATTATTGTTTCTAGAAAGAGTAAGGCTCCAATGCAGCCACCGAGGCCGCCCAGCCAGCCGCGCCCGCAGGTGGCACCGCGAGGCCGGCTCCTCACGCAGCGAGGATGCTGCACGACAAGCCGGGCCTGGGCGCCTGCCAAGACTTGCAGTCTTAGCTCAGGTCGGGTCCCTTTGCTTTCTGGAGGTTAAAGTTAGACCCTCCTGGTCACTTAAACCCCCTTTGTGGTTCAAGGAAGGAATCACTCTCTCAGAACTCTTAACTTTGATTGGAGACTCTGGTTAAAATTAAGAACTTCAAACCCAGCTTTGAAAAAGTGAAACAGATGTCCTGTTTATTAACTATAAACGGCTCCGTACGTGGGACCCTCCTCTCTCTCTCTTTCCTGCCGCATTGTTTTATTTAATGCAGAGTTAGATTAAAAGGTTAAAAGAGAGAGAGTAGAAAGCAAATATGGACTGTGGATGGGAAAAGTCCTAAATCTTTCTCTAGAACGTAAGAAAGTCTCTTCATAGCGGCGAAAGTGCTGGAGCTGCCCCTCAGCCGGCGCTCAGGGTCAAAACCGGCGTCCCCGCGGACCTCAGTCTCGCCTAACACGGCCGTGCCCACCACCTGCACCCTCGTGGAAACCAGGGTCGCCTGCAGTGGGCAAAGGGGTCCCAGACTTGCACTCACGTGAGGACATAGTTGACGCTGACGATACAGTGCGGCCTGGACGAGCGGCTGTTGTGCACGATGGTCGCATAGCTCTGTACCCACACCCAGCCGCCGTGCTTCGCCAGGAACCGGTAGTATTTGGTGGTCACCTGCCCCTTTACCAGCACTGATGGAGAGACACAAGGCAGCTGATGGTGAACGGACCCGCTCCTGAACCGGTCCAAATGTAATCCCTGTCGGTGGGAGGGCGGGTCCCCCGTGAGCCCTGATAACTGCTCCCAGGGCAGGAGGGAGAGAACGTTCTGGTTAGAACGTTCCCAAATGAACCGACTGTCCTGTTCATTTGCATCGAGTGCTCGGGTCCCTCACCGTTAGCAAGGAGGGCAACACTTAAAGTTGGGGGATTCCCGGCACTCGATGTTCTACCTATGGAAGGTCTGGGCCGCTCAACTCCGATGCTCACGTTCCCTGTCTCGGAGATTAAACTCAAAGCAAAGCTGTATCCAAAGCTGAAGCGAGTCAACGCGCGTGAGCCAAGTGGCCGAGCCTCGGTTTCCGCTTCCATCTTGGTGGGGGAGGGGGGCGGCTATCAATAGGAGAACAAGACCCCTCCTGGGAGAACTTCACTCAGAAACTCAGAGGCTCTCCCTCGGCCTGTGTGAGGGCCCGCGGATGAGGAGGGAAATGAAGTGGGACCGGTGCTGGGGCAGGCGTCCGCAGGGCCTCTCCAACCATCCCCCACCCCTCCCCCCACCGTCCTCCGCCCCGGGCCGGGCAGCGTGGCGCCTTACGCAGGTGGTGGGCGCAGCGCAGGTGGAAGGTGTCGCAGCCGTGCACGTGGTGGTACAGGGTCTTCTCAATCAGGTCCTGAGGCTCGTACCCCGTCAGCTCCGCCACTCTGCGGAGAGCAACCCCGGCGGGATGAGCGCGGGCTGCTGGGCCGTCCCCACCCTCGACAGCTGCCTCAGCGCTGGGTGCCCACCCTCACTTCGCAGGGCCCTGTCAGTCGCCTCATCTGCAAAATGGGCTCACAACGTAGACGAGGAGCTCTCGGTGACTGAGTGGGGGCCGCCCTCCCTCTAGGGGTGACCCCTTCCCGCCCTGACCGCCCACCTGGAGTCCAGGAAGATGAGCTTCATGTCCAGGCTGGCGCGGAACATGAACATGTTGCTGTGCAGCTTGATCTCCGTGACGGCGCTGGGAGGCAGCGAGTGGCCCACGGCCACCAGGCCCACGTTCTGGTAGCAGCCGTCGAAGGGGGACATGTCCAGGCTGTACTGGCGGATCTTCAGGTAGCCGCTGCAGTGAATGACCTGAGGCGGACGGCGAGGGCGGGAGGCTCAGCCACAGCCAGGAAACATCCAAAAAGGTGGCGAAGGGACTGAAACATCTGGAGACTCTCCTCGGCCACAAACGCCTGTGGGCCACGCCCGCGCATTGAAGTGTCCAAAGTTATTGGGGCTCCAACGTGTCTCAAGGGAACGACTGTACTGCCCCAGTGAACTCACTTGGGAACTGAGGAAAATGCAGAGGCCTGAGCCCGGCCAACCCTAATGCATCCGGATCGCAAAGTGGGGCCCTGGAACCTGCATTCTGATCGTGTTTAGTGCTTATTAAACAAGAAAAACTTGGATTCCAGCTAAAGCGCTGGTTCTTAACCTCTGGCAGGGGAGGGGGCAGAATCTGACGCTGTGAGTAAACTCTACGAATCCACCGAAGTTACCGACAGTTTCAGACGCTTTACACACCCCTAAGGCCCATTGCGTGCCCCAGGTTAAGACCCCCAGCGGCCAGGCAGCACCCGGCCCCAGTGAGACGTATGCAATCTTAAAACGTAGTCCCCAGGTGCTCGCGAAGTTTAATGGCCCTGGCGGTGCGCCCGGCGCTGTGACGCGTGCGGGGCACTGTGGTCCCGGCGGCCTGAACCTCCCTCCCACGCCGCCGCACGCGCCTCTGGTCCTGCCCCGTTCACCTGCACCAGGCTCGGTGGCCGCGGCCGCCACGGGGCGTGGATCTCCCCTCTCAGCCACGCACCTTGTAGCCGCCGCAGGTGAGGCCCGCGTTCCTCTTGGCCAAGACGCACTTCATCCTCAGGAAGAAGGAGCGCTCGATCTCGTACTCTGGAGAGAGGAGCGGACGGAGGCGCAGGACGTGAGGCCGGCGGTGCGGCGCCATGTCCCTGCCACGGCTAACGGAGGAAGAGCTATCAGGGGCTGCGATGGGCCGGAGTGTCGCCGGCGCGCGTCCGCCTTACCCTGGACGAAGTGAGAGTGGTAGGGCTGGTGGGCAGTGAGCACCGCCGTCATCTCGTCGTGGTCTGCAGGGTGGATGTATTCGTAAATGCTGTTCCCGGTCAGCTCTACCTGTAAAGAGGGGGGTATCACCGTCTCCGAGGAGGTGGGATGCCCCATGGAGGGGCTGGAAGATTCAGCCGGAGGTCTGCAGGGCTATGAGGACAGGAGCCACAGCTCTAGAGTCGGTCCTGAGTTCTAATTCCAGTTCTGCTGCCTGCTACCTATTGCAACCTATCTAAGCCTCAGTTTCCTTATCTATGAGAGGAAAGAATAATAATAGTAATTGAAGTAGTTATAGTAGTAGCTTCCTGGCAATGTTCTGGTGAAGACATCACGACATGAGTATGTAACCACCTCCCATGATCTTTGGCTTATGGTAGCAGCTCAAAAAGGTAGCCATTGTTTGGCTGGTGGATGCTAAAGGATAAGTAGAGAAAGAGGGAGATCCAGACCTCCTGCCAGCTGAGATGTTTCCAGTCCCAGAAACACCTATAAAAGCTTTGGGAAAGCCCCACCCGACCCTACCTCCAGCCCTGGCTGTAAACATTGAAGGCTGGAGGTGTGGACCACTCACCTACCTGAGAAAGACCCAGGTGGACTGAGGCTGTCTCCGAGATGTACATGATCTTCCCATCTGGGGCCACCACAAAGATGAAGCCATCCAAGGTCTGGGGAGACAGAAACCGTTGAATGGAGAGCCCTCTGGGCCATCGAGAGAAACTGGCGGTGGGGGGGGGGGTACAGAAGTTAGAGATGTTCTGCCAGAAGTGCAGAGTGATGGAGTAGACAGGGCCTGGCAGGAAATAGAGCAAAGAAAACCAGCCACAAGAGTCTCTCTTTTGTTCATTCCAAATTTGTAAGCATGGGACATGCGGCACCCTAGGAGAGACTCCAGGAAGTGGTGGACAAGGCTACTGCCCTTCAAGACTGAGGATTCACCAAAATGGACAAAGCAGGCATATCTGGAACATACACAAACATTCTGGGGGGAAAAAAATCACAACCTGTGATAAGAGGTGGGTTAGGTTCTTGGGGTGATTGTCACTGAGCAAACCAGAAGTTTCCTGTGTCAGTCTTGGAGACTTTCATAGTGGGATATTCTATAATGGAAAGAGTGCTAGCAGGGTTTGGGAAATAGTAGGCACTGGGAGATGTGGAAGGGCTGGCAGTTTGAAAAGTTTGTAGATAGAAGGCAGCAGGCCAGTGGCTCTGGAAAGAGTCCACGAGAGGGGGATTTAGGAGATGGGAGGCTTTCCCGGCAGCAAGTCCATAGAGTAGTGCTACAGTGTGTATGTGTGTGTTTACATTGATGCATCAAACTGGCAGGCTCTCCATGAAGAAAAGTCTTAGATTTTCACTGTTCCTTTATCTCTGTGAATGAGGCTTCAGTCCAGGCAGTGAAGCATAAAGATGAGTCAGATCCTGCTCTCAAGGATCTAGAAGTCCAAAACAGACAATTGGCCTAAAGACAGATATAATGAACATACAGCTGAATAGACAGTGCTGTGAGGGCCTGGAGACTTAGTGGCCAGAGGCCTGGGGAGAACCAGAGTGGCTTTAGGAGAGCTGTTTGAGTAGAGCCTTGAAAGGAAGCTTGAACATGAGAAGGGAGGAAGGGCATCCTAGGCAGAAGGAATGGCGTATGGAAAGCAGGGACTGGAGGTGGAGGGTGGATCTGGTGTATTCAGGTTTGATGAGTTCGGTGTACCAGAGATGAGCCTGAGGGACTACACTGGTGCTGGATTTTTGGAGAGTTTGAGATGTCAGTCTGTGGAACTTGGAGATGCTCCTGCAGGCATCAGATTCCAACAGAAGTTTCTAAGCAGGGAAATAGCATGCTTAGATGTGTTTTTTTGTTTTTGTTTTTTTTTCTCCTGGCAGAATGTGGACAGTGATCTGTAGGAGGAAAGAGTGGAAATGAGGAGATCAGAGATGGTCAAAGCTGAACTTGGGTGGTCACAAGGAAGATAAGATGGGGGAAGAGTCTAAGTCAAAGGTGGTTCTGGCTGTTGTGGAATTTGTGGTGGCAGAATGAGAAGCTGAGACTGACTTCAAGATCACTGAACATTTAGGGAGGCCTGGTGAGTTTTTGTATGAGTGGAAGTCTGGAAGAAGGAGATAATGAATTCTTGTCTTAGGTATGCTAAACTTCAGGTATATGCAGATTTCCATTTGGATGTGTCCAGTTGGCAGTAGGAAATAAAGGTCTGGCTCTCAGGAGGGGTGTCTAGACAAGAAACCAGTGGGGTCATGCAAATGAGAAGAAAGGAGTTGAAGTGGTGGTGTTGGTTGAGGTTGAGATAACTCAGGAAGCTGTGAGAGGAGAAACAGAGCTGGAACCTTAGGGGGAATGCCAGCCTTTACAACCAGACAGTAGTGGGAAAACCTAGAAAAGCAAGCAGAGAGGGAGAATAATCCAGGAAATTCCGCTACTTTAGAGACCCAGGGAGAGGCAGAATGTCAAGTAAGCAGTGTCACCTCCATCCAGTCTTTGCCCAAATGTCACCTTCCCAGTGAGGTCCTCTGCAACCGTCCCCATTTAAAATGGTGCCACTCAAACACAGCTCGCCTCCTTCCCCTTCTTCTTTTTCTCCATGGCACCTACACCACCTGTCATACCATGCTGTGTACCTGTGTGGGTTTGCAAGGCTGCTCTCCTTAGAGTGTCAGCTCCATGAGGGCAGGGCTTTCTGTCTAGCATACAGTTGGGCCTCCTATGTTTGTGGAATGAACAAGGTCAGGTGTGATAAGAGATGAGCATCTTATGTTGGATATCAAAATATTGTGAAGCCTGTGCAGAGCACACCAGCTGTGAGAGATGCCAGAGTGCAAGCGGTGTGGGAGTGAGGGGGGCAGCATAAGCAATGGAAATTGGGAGGATCATTAAGTCCTACAAGGAGTTTGGGATGAACACTAGGAAAAAGACTGGGCAAGAACTAGAAGGGGTGAGGGACTGTTTGAGTTTTGCTCTCTTGTTTACGTTGATGAGGAAACTTAGCTGGGAATATGGAGAGCTTTGGGTGGGGGGTCAGTTGTTGAGAGACAACTGATGAAAGACAACTTTCTCTCCCCTGAGAAAGGGGAGAAACAGAATCTTTTTAGTTAAATTCGGAGGCCAGGCCTGGGAGGGAATGCTCACACAGGGCCTCTCTTTGCTCTATGAAACCAAAATCTCTTTTGGCCTCTGGGATTGAAGGAGGCACAGGGTAGTGATGGGACAGGAAAGGCCACGGCACTCCTGCCATGAGATGCTTCTCATGTCTGGTCCAGGAGGGAGACGGGCTCAGAGTCCCCAGTCCGATGCTGCTCGGGTTTGAGGCTCCCACGGGAGGAGCCCATGGTGGACTTGAATAATAAGAATAAGGGGGTGCAGGGTGGGATAAAAGTGTCAAGCCTAAAAATGCCCCCGGGAGTTTTACTATTTTAAATATTTGCTAGGCGACTTACGCGGGCAACGGGCAATTTAAAACGGTGTACACTGCAAACAGCGCGGTAATGGGCGCCACCACATTGGATAAACTCATTACTCAGGGAGGTGTATGTGTGTACGCGCGAGGGTCCGCACACGGCCCGGGCAGGCCTGGGGTGAGGGCGCGTGGAGAGAGAGGAGGGATCCCGGGGGCTACAGGGAGGAGGTGAAACGAGTTGCGGACGCAGCTGGATCCGGGACGTGTGGACTTAAAGCACTGACGGGCATTTCTACCAGATTCCCGTTATTTCCTGGATAAATTCTTCATTTGGGACGGTTTTGCAGCCCGGCCTCGGCAGCTTGGCCTCTGGTTCCCTCTGCTGAATGGCGTCAGATGGCGCCCCCTCCCTCCGTTCAGCCGTCCTGAATCGGGCCTTACCGGGCTCCCTTCCAAACCCAACGCGCCGACTGTCACCTCGAGAGGCGCCTTCCACACCCAGCGAGGTTAAGAGCTAAACATTTTAACTCTACAAGGAGTCGTAGGGGCTGCGAAACGGCCACCTCTGGACGGGATCTCATTTTCCGGGAAACAAGAATCCTGGCTCGGGGGCCGGCACCCGGGCCCTCGAAGCACGTGCGCCGCCGGGAGGCCCAAGTCAGTACCTGGAGCAGGTGGGAGCCCAGTTCGCGGCCTACGTTGTCCAGGGGGCTGGTCCTGCTCGAGTGGCCCCACGCTTCGCCGAGCCCTGTGGAGACACAGAGACACCCTTAAAAGACGCACTCCGACCCGGCTGGCGGTTTGAGACTAGTTTCGCGGTTTTGTCACCCAGGCAAGCTTGCACACACGACCCGATACCACCCGGGCTCCCTCCCCACCTAGACCGCAGGGACGCGAGAGGGTAAATGACGGCTCTGCCCGCTCAGCTTCTAACAGGTTTAACAGAAGTGAGACTCCCTCTCGCTCTGCTCGACCAGCCTGGGCTTCTCAGGAAGGGCAGGGTCCTGGCTGAGCGCCCCTACCCCGCCCCCCCTCACAAGTGGCCGAGTTTGGGGACAGTCTGTGCCCAGAGGGGCCCCGACACCACCAGAGTGATAACTTTGGCGTAAGTTCACTAGTGTGCTTAGATGGGCGAGGGACACTATTTCCCACCCCAAGTTTCATCACCCTTATCAAGAGGCCGAGGGTGTCCACCCATCCAGCGAATACCGCTGCCCGCCGGGAACGACCTGAGACTGCGGCTTGTCCTGGTGGGCTTTCTGATTGGCTGCGGGGCTCTCCAGCCATTTTCCCTCCCTGGCCTCTGACTTTAATCCCCTTCGGAAAAATCCGTTTGCTTGCGGATGGCTTCCAATACCAGCTGCCCTCCGCAGTCCTGCCTCTGCCTTTCCTTTCCACGTCCTAACCTCAGCTCCCTCCCTACTCCAAGAAAAAGCTCTCTGAAAGTCACTTATTTTCAGGTGCTAACACCGTCTTACAATATTTTCGTTCCCTTTTGGACGTAGAGAATCATTCCTCTTCTCTGCTTCCCAGGTATCATCTATTAACAAAGACTGCCCCTTCCTCTCCTTGATGCTACCACGTTTAGATCTTTCCAGGCTTTGCCACACATCATTTCTCCGGTGATGCCTAAAAAATAAAACTCCCTGTATGCCCGTGGCTGATTTTTTAAAAAATTAATATGGAATCTGCTATAGTACCTGTTTTCAGGAAGAAAATGAAAAATAAGGCAGAAGAAACTTGCCAAGACCGAGGTTACACTACTTATGGGAAATATCTTTTAACAATGTTGCTGCTGAAATTAGTGTAACTAGGTAGTTAAATTCTTTTGTGCTTACACGATTAAACAAGGTTAAACGTGACCAAAAAATGGGGGGGGGGTGATTTACTGCATTACGGGACAAATCACTATGAAGTACCCAATGACAAACACTCGCATTGTAATATGGGGGTGGAGGCGGATCTTGCAGAATAAAACGCGGAGTCGGACTCCTGAAATGTGTTGGCCAGGAGCTGCTTCCGAAGCTAGCGATCAAAACCCTGGTAACGAGTAACCGTGAGCGCCCCTTAAGCTCGAATCGGGTCTTTCTGGGTGTTTGCACATTTAAATAAATCTAACGATCTCCCCACAGCTCTGCAAACACTGATGTTCCCCGCCTCCCCCCCGCCTCGCCCGGACTCCTCTCCCTCCCTCGCGTCTCGGCAACCCCTCCTGATTCTTTAGCCCGCCCCAGTTTTCCTCCCCAGAGTGACTCCACTGCCCTGAGCCCTGTGGTCCCCCTGGACCGTGCGGGAGGTCCTCCGCCACAGCCGCCTGTACACACCCCTTCGCCTTGTCACCTTCCCTTCGCTCCTCCCGTCTCAGTCAAGCTATCCTCCTTGGTTTCTGGCACGACCTGTTCATGTTTTCATCCCGGATCACACCTACACACCCAGAAGAAGCGGGGGGAGGGGTTAGCCGGGGAGGCCGCACGGGGAAAGGGGAAAGGATCTTGCTGGGAAAGCCCGGGACCAGCATGGCGCTGACCCTTGGACACCGCGGGCCCAGCCGAGGCCTGAAAGCCCAAAGCTTCGCTGGGGCGAGGGGCCGGGCGCTCGGGCGTGCAGGGAGCTGGTCGCGGCCGCCTTGTGTCTGGAATCCCGTCTTCCTCAGCTCCCGGAAGAGTGCGAAGCCTGCGCCTGCAGCCAACACAGGTCTTTATTCTAAAATTATGAAGGTCCCCCCACAGCGGCTGGGGACGCCGGGGAGCCGCCTCCCGACCCAGATCATCCGAAAATCCCCCGAGCTGGGCTCAGGGTTAAGTACTGGTTCCGAACTCCCGGCGCCAGCCTTGGCTGGTTGTGGTCTCGGGCTGCGGCCTCATTAGTATGCGCCTACGAGGGAAAAATAAGACTTACCGGCAGGTTAATAAGCAGCCGGGCCGGGCGCAGGGTGACAGGGGCCTCCGTCGCCCTTTCCTGTACCCGCCCTCACACACACCCCCACCACCACCTTTTAAGGAACCTTTTGCTTTCACCGAGCATCGCCTTCTCTTCTGTTCCCGGTTGAAAGCTCCGTCACACGGTTATGCCTGGGTTAATGTTTTATAAGGGACTGGCTGCCCTCGTCTACCTGCCGAGCTTTCCTGACCTAATATCAGGGCTGAGCTCTCCAGTCAGCCTGCCCAGGACACCTTCGAAGCCCTGCTCATGGGTTTCACCTCCCGAAAAGCCCCGAGTGGGCTAGAGACCCCTCTCCCTGGACCCCCTCACCTTCTGCCTGCAGTGACGCGCTCCCGCACCCCATTTCAGTTGGCGAGGGGGGTAAGCTGAGATTTCGTTTCTGCACTTGACCTACCGCAGAAAATTCGCAAATCCTTTGATTGTCTGTTTAAAATGAGGAGGAAACCAACTCCCTTTGCGGCAGGATTACAGTGGGAACAAGATCTAAAGATTCTCTTGTAATTCGGTGAGGCCGAGAGAACGGGGGTTTTGCAAAGGAGAAAAGGAGCTCTGGGAGGGAGGCGATAACTAAATCGGGTTTTAGACGAAAGGATTTTCCCCAGCTAAAGTGGCCAAAGACAAAAGAAAACATAATCTATTTTGGAAGATTTCCAAGATATGCCACATTAACCTTAGCAGATAAATTTTGCTTCTCCCCGCCCCCCTCCTCCCTTAAAGTCTGGTTTATCATATTTACATAAGTAGTATCAGAAGGGATGTATCTATCCTGGATCTAAAGGGCTAGCTCACATTTCACGTGAAACCCCGGGCGAAGTTTCACTGTTGCTTTACCCTCAGTGCTCGGTTGAGCCATTTCCATTTAAATACCCCCTGACCCAAGGATTACCTCAATGGACTGACTGCACGGTTTTTGTAATTTCCTGAAAATGAGATTTCGATTTATAAAACAAGAAACCAATTAGTAACCAAATGAGGCGAAGTAGATCCACTAAAATTGACCTAATCCCACAGGCACAATTTAGGCCCGTTCTTGGCGAATGAATGATGAGCCCCAGTCTAGCGTGAGCTCAAAGCATCATCCAGCTGTGTTATTGCAAGCAGCAAAAATAAATTGATCGAGCTTTTCCTTCGGAATGAATTTCATACCCTTGACAAAATGTAGATTACAGACCTGGCATCATTGCCTCCTTCACTCAGACAGGAAGAGGAGGAGGAGGAGAGCTTGTTCTACTGTTCTTTTTTTTTTTTTTTCTCTCCTTTAATAAACACTATACGTGAACAGAAAGGTGTCCTCCTTGTTGTCGTTCCTGGGAACCTTCTCTTGGATGGATCGCGATGTGCCCTTTAGCCAGTATGGGGTTGATGGGGGAGCTGTCCCATGACCTGGCGACAACTTGGTGACTGAGACGGGCAAAGCCCTCCGAGACCGCGCTCCTAACTTCTGGTCCGGGGGTGGGGGGGGGGGGACTTGTCTCAGCCACCTGGTTTTTCCACAGGGCCTGCGCGTGCTCACTGAGAGCTCACTGTCCAAACCTCCCAAGCCACAAGCAAGCGGCCTTCGTGTTAGGGAGCCGGGAGCCTGGGCGGCTGGGCTCCTTGGGGAAGGTCGGGCGCGCTTAGCCGAGGCCGAGCGCCTGGAGCGGTCACTGGGCAGGAGGCCGCTTCGCTCACCTAGGCGCACCCACGCCTACCTCGGACGCCCGGCGCGGCCTTCTGGGCCACCTGGCGGGTGTGGCCGACCTTCCGAGGGCGTCGGTGGCCGCGCGGGGCCGGGCTTTATCCCGTGCGGCGGCCTGGCCCCCACCGTGCGTGTGTACCCTGCCCTCCCCTGCCTGCCTCTGAGACCCCCAGCCGCACCGGGGGGGGGCGTTTGGCGGGCGGGGGATCCGCTGAAGTTAGTGTGAATTTGGGGTGGAGACCGACGGTCGCTGCACTGACTCTCCCTCTGCGCCCTCGTAGTGCCCCGGCCCCGAAGCTAGGGCTTCCCGGGCAGGGCCTAGCCCCGAGAAAACACGTACTGCAGGAACGAGGGACAGGCAAGGTTCGGCCAGGTGCCAACTAACCCGTGGGACGAACACGCACGAGGGGTTGACGGTAGTGCTGCGAGGCGGCTGAGAGCGGCAGGCGGTGTCCACTCAAGACTCCGGGCCTTCGAGGGTAGCCTGACAGGGCGTCCGAAGGCCGGCGCGGGCGAGGCAGACGGGTCTGCCCAGCGGCGCGGGCCTATCCCGCTTTTGTTCCACTTGGCGGTCGAGACTCGACAGACGCACAGCGGCCCCTCGGGCGGGATCTTGGCTTAAGTTTTAGACGAGGACCGGGCCTCGGGGCAGTGGCCCGCGCAGGACGAGGCACGGCGGGCGCACGGGCGCAGAAGCCCTCGCGTCCAGGGAGGGAAAAGACCTGGGCTCGCGCGGGGAGTGACGAGACGCCGTGAGGAGGCCGCGAGCAGGCTCACCCTCGGCTGCGGCCATCGGCGGAAAGGCGGGCGGGTCGCGGGCCACCACCGCGGGGCGAGAATGGGCCGCACGGCGCCGACCTGGCCGGCCGGCCGCGGCCTACATGCTTCTCCCCTCTGCGTGCTGCGGGCCCTGCGGGAGGCGCGGCGGGGGCTTCGACGAGGTCGCTATTCCCGGGCTGGTCCGAGCCACCGAGGTCGAGTGACTCCACGCAGGAGCCGCCTGCCCGAGGGCTCTACCCTAGGAAGAAGCTTTATTCCTCAGTTCTCACACACTGTTTTAGTGTTTTCTGATTCGCAGGCCCACTGCGAAATAATTGAGGATCCCCCGTCCCCACGAAAAATTTAAAATTCCGTGGATCAGAGACTGGCACTGGGTGAGCAGCTAAAATCAAAAGGTTTTAGTTGGGTCTAAACCTCATTCTCTTGAGAAATACCTGAGCCGACAGATAGAGAAATGAGGCGAGAATCCATAGGTTCGAATTCTGTGTCCACGTTTGTAGCTGCAAAAGCTGGAAGCTGCAAAGATCTCCCCAGAATTGAAAAATAACTCCCCTAGAAATCGGATTTGTCCTCTGGAAATTTAACCTGATTTTAGCTTCAGACAGGTGATTGTACCCTGCCATATCTTATCATACCCTGTTTTGTAGTTTCGTTGCTGTTGTTGTTATTGGTTTTATTAGTGATCATTCCCTTTTCAAAAAAAGTACTTTTTTCATTGATCTGATCTATAATTTCTAGCACATAAATCTGCCTTGCAAATGCTCTGCATGGAGTTTAGTTCTGCACTCTACATTTTAAGTCAACATCAAAACTGGAATTAAAAAGAGAAAACCAGCGTGGAGCGTAAACTGTGCTTGAAGGCGTTTAAATGAGAAAAACTTCTGTAAGAAAATAAACATGGAAACCTAATGCTCAATCATTTCCCCAAGCAGCAAGAAAAACAGCTTTAAATCACCCGTCCACGTGGGAAATGGGACCTCTTTTTCTCTTTCAGTTCTTGGCCTCAAAAAAATATAAGGTGATTAAGGATTTCAATCTTGAGGTGACTATTACAGAAAGTGTTTGTGGAGGTTTGTTTAACCATCCTTGTCCTTCCAGCCTTTGTAGAAACTCTCTTTCATACACAGCTACTAATTTCAATTCTGTCATTATTTTTATTTTCCCAAGACACCTTGACAATGAAATAGTAGTGATGTTACCAAGATTCTGAATGGCCATAGATTTGAAAACATCTGATCCTTTCAAAGGTTATTCTGCAAGTCACTACGCCCCTAGTCAAAACTATCTTATATCTAAATAACAAATATATATATTTTAGTTGAATTTACCCTTTTTTGCACACAAATAAAGTCATATCATCACTTTTTTTATCCTGCCTTTTTGGTTTTGATAACACCAAAGACATACATATCTAGATGTGCCAATTTTTTCCTTGCAAGGCTATTTTAGAATAGAATATGTTACCACCTGGGAGATATGCAATTCTAATGATTTCTAATGACAGTGATTGTACCAGAGTTTTTGTTTTTACTATGAAATCTCCAATCTAATGCTTTATTCCTAATTATTCCGAGCACCCACAGCCCATTCATCTGTTCCCTCTCTCTCTCTCTCTCTCATTTTTCCCTCAACAGCTCAATTTTATCTACTCAGATAAATAAAAGCTGAAGTTTGCTCCCAGACAAGGAAGCTGCTATCCTAGGTGGGGAAAACTGTATTCAGCAAATGAGGGGGGAGAAAATTAAGGATTTTTAATTTTTTTCACATATAAGTATGGAAATATTTCTGTTTTAAGTCTTTTAGAATTACAGGGTATTAAAAATAAAATGTAATATGAGCAAAAACAGTGGAGTTTTACAGTCATTTTTATGCCTGTAACTAAGATGTCACCAGATTTAGAAGTATTTTAGATTATATACCTTGCACACTCCATGTTACATATGATAGCAGGCTTACCATGATGAAATAGCTACTTTCATCCCACCCTTAAAATTTTACTGAAGCCCTACTATGTGCTAAGATGGTGTTAAGACAGATATGAAAATGAACTTCATTTCAAACAAATTCTTTCCCATTTCTCAGCACTAAAAAAGTTTACCCCCATATAAAGTGCTCAGTTTCCCCCACTGCCATGGACCCACTCTTGTCCCCACTTCTGCCGTCAGTCAACAGCTGAACCCAAACTTCGCACCCTCTGCAGGTTGTGCTTGGCTCTGCGGGCTTGTGATTATTTCACTCCTTTTAAAAACTGTTGGTTTTACTGTTTGTTGCTGTTGTCCTTTAATATTTTAAAGGGCTGTGTCTAGGGTTTTGGACTTTTGAAGCTAATCTATCCTCAAAATTAAAACCTCATCCCTAGGAACCAGCTGTCCGGATGACCCTGTCTAACTCACCCGGTGGAGGCTACGGGTGAGTTATGAGCTCAACAGTAGCTGGGGAAATAAATGATGTGCCCAGAGTTCACACATCGTCCATCCCCTCCTCCCCATAAACCCACACGCATCCACAGAAGAAGGGAGAGGAAGGAGGGGCCCGGGGCCCAGAGCTCCGAAGGAAGGTGAGTGGGGCTGCAGAAAGTACAGTCGCCTTTAAAGTAGCCACAGGGGACCGGCCTGGGCACCAAGGGGACTCCAGCCGGAGTCTTCACCGGCGCTCTTTTTAAAAATAACGAGAAGTTGGCTAAGAGAGTTTACTTTTCCTATTTATTTATCACGCAATTTATAATTTGTGGGGTTAGCACTTAATTAAACAGGAAACCTTGCTCTCTTTAAAACAAAAACAAAACAACGAGAATCAGCCCGATTCCCTCCGGCCGCGCCTGCCCGGGGTCTGCACGACACAAACGAGGCCCTGGCCTGGCGACTCCCCGGGCGCTCTGTCCCTCTCTGTGCCCGCCGGGGAAGCCGACCCTCTATTCTCTTCCTCCGCGATTACTCGCAGCCTCACAAGCAGCACCATATGCTTCTTCTGATCAAACAGCGAGCGACATCGGCACCGATAATTGACGAGACCCGCTAGAAATCACGCAGAAAGGGAGCCCACTGAGACCGCAGGGACTGACAAATCACTGCTAATAATCCTGTTAGGAACAGAGCGGCCAGCGGAGTTCGCAATAGCTTTATTTTTATAAAGTAGGCGCTGACAGTATAAAGACAACGAGATCTCTTTTTTAAACAGAAGGCAATGTAGCATAATAGTAATTTTCCCACCAGCAATTCTCAGCACAGTTTGAATGGGAAATATGGTTTTTAATATATGTTCCCCCTCCTTTTTTTCTTTCTCTTTTTTTAAAACTTTTCAGGTATGTTAGGTTTTGATTCCTCTCTTCCTGTGGTTTCGAGGCTCAGATGAGATTGTTCAAGGAACTGCTTTAAGACAAAATGACCATACTACTATTTATAGTTTTGGGGTAAAACCGAACTATAATTTGGAAGTTTTCCTTTAGTGCCCCTGACTAATATGAGGACGTGTTTTGCAAGATTTTGATTCAGATAATAACTTTTAGTCAAGATGAAGCAAAGTGAAACTCAAAGCCCAATAATGATTATCTCCCCCCATTTCCTTAAAAGAGAACAACAAACTCCAAACATCCAAAATCAACAATAACATAAACCTCTCTTTGTCACATAAGAAGTTCTGGTTTGTAAGTACACAGGGTTCCTTCTCTTGAATTTTTGTTTGTTTAGTATTCTCTACATTTCCAAATCCTCCTCTCCCAGCAAAGACATATCTAAAATATTTTTAAAAATCTGTTTATGTGTTATTTGAATGTGGGTAAAGGAAAGGATGGGGAAATAGAAGAGTCCTTCCCCTAGGGAGTATAAATGGTTTTATACAGGACAGTGTTCTTTCAAGGCTACTCTGTCCTCACACAATGAATCTTGATAATCTAAATACACATTTTAAACCATGTCAAAAGCTCAGCTATTCTAACTTCTAGGCCTTATGAGACAATTTTCCCAGGGATCCATTTGCCAACCTACCAGCTAGCAGATATTTTCTAAACGGGCTAGCGATCTTAATTCAATCTTATATCTTAGAGAAAATATCAAGCCCAGAGTTGCAAATCACCAAGTCCCAGAGTTAGTTTCGGAATCTGTGAACAACTCAGAATAAATTTGCTAGAAGCAGTCAAGAGACTGGGTAAATTCAGGACATATTTGTTCATGAATATGCCTGCTCTTCATCTGCAGGATTACTGACATATAGAGAAATTAGTATCTGCTTTAGCTAGCTCCATGTACATGGGTGTATCTAGACATAACAAAAATACAAGAAGTTAGAGATGTTCCTGCTCTCTGCTAGATACAATTCTAACAAGAGGAATAAAAAAAGAAAGTCATGTTTGGATTAGTAGTACTTTCAACTGAGCTCAGTATCTAAGTGTTGACAAAAGCACTGTTGAGCTGCTTCCCAATCAAACATATCCGATGGACTGAAGAGAAAGTATTCATGGGGAAGTAGAAAGAGCCACGGAAAGGCAACAGAAATTCTAAAGGCAGAGAGGTCCTTAGTTAAGTAGCCATGCTAAACTTCCCTTCGCAGAGAGTGTGTGTTTAAGTATGAATGTACTTCTCTGCCCGGTGGCGTAGGCTCATTCACTGGCAGATCCCGTGCCCCTTCTGCCTTTGAAATTCCATCTGAGCAAAGTCACTTACCTTCTGGGAACACTACTCTCATTTTGAGATAGCTGGTGGTGAGCCTGATTATGGATGCTTTGTCCAGTTGCGAGGTGATAGCCGAGGGTAAAGGCAGTAATTTAGCCAGTTCATAAAATTCACTGTTTTCCTTCTCCCTCCTAGTCCGGGCAGCATTTTTGGACTTCTCTTTCATCGTGTCTCGTTCCCCCTTTCTTCTTACAACATAAGTTCCACAGATTCATCCAAAACCAAAAATAAACTTTCAATTAGAGATCATATTTGGCAAAAATATAAAGCATACTTTGAATGACGAGACTGAAGTCTTTGCTTCAGTGTTTTGGTGGCAGTAAAAGACCAACGCGGCGAACAGAAAATTTTTTCTTTAAAAATATGGGATGCGAGTAGAGGAAAGTTGCTGATCCACCGCAGGCGATCTGGGCAATCCTAGGCGTCGCTGGGTATCAAATGCCGGGGGGACCTCCGAGGAGCTAGCCTTTTCTTCGGTTCCGCGCTGCGAACCCCGGTTCTCGGGAAATCGACATAATAATCCCCGACGTTTGCTTTCAGTCCCGCGGCCGTTAGGGTGGCTCCAAGCCGCTTTGGGAAGAACAGGAATGCCGGACAACTCTTTCAGGCCACTGTGAAGACAACAGCATCAGAGCGTAAGAGATCTGCGGCTCCACAATCACTCGCGCGCTCGCCCCAATTCTGAAAAATGGCCGGGAAGGGCCTCAGCGCGCCTCAGCTTTCCTCGCCGGGCTCGGTGTTTTGGTTGGTTGGTTGGTTAAGATTTGGAGAAATCAGCAGCGAGACTGAGTCCCCTGCAAATAACGCTCCCATTCTCTCACCCCCGTCAGACACATTCTCCAGCCCCCTGGGAAATTGCCCAAACAACAAAACGCAGATTTTGCAAGACCCTTAGGAGCCCCTCAGCCGCCGGTCCCCGTGCCCCTGCCCAGGCCAGGCGCAAGTCCCAGGAAGGCAGGTTTCCGCAAATCACAATTCCTCCACAGCGCTCGGGCACCTTTCCGTCCCCCCACTTTGGCAGGTCCGGAACTTGGCTCTCTAACTTGGGTCTCAAGTCTCGGGGATTCCTCAAAATGTAGCACTTACACATCAAGTCCCTCAGGACTGCCGAGGAGGCGACCCAGCGCTCTCCCTGCCCAGCAGGGGCGGCAACACGCCGGGCACGGCTGCGCCAGGTTAACAGGTGGCACATTCGCGACAGCCCCTCGCAGGCACCGGGGGGCGGGAGGCGCCCGGCCTCTCGCCCTCCGCCGTAGAGCTGCGGGCGCCGATGGGCGGGCGCAGGGCGTGTTCCGCTTCACCTACCTTCAGTCCCCGCTGGCAGCAAAGCGTGCGCAGGCGCCCACCTCTTAATTGTACTCATGCCTACCGTCCAACTAAGCCTCTCCTCAGGCCTCTCTGCCTCCCACCCGCAGAGAGGAGCAGAGCGTGCCCTGGCTCTCTCTTCTTTTCTTGGTCATGAATTGGGGGAGGGGTGTGTGGCAGAAGGAGGGGGATGCGGGCTTTGGGACGGGTGAGGTGGTTTTAGAATCCTCCTCCTCGGTAGTTACTACGAAGCCAGTATTATTCCTGACTGGAAGCCGAAAACGCCCCCCTAACTTCTTAATGGTTTACGGGGTTTAGCTTCAACTTCACTCCCGGCTTCCCTCTCTCCCGCCCTCCCCTAATGCCACTCACAAACCTCCTCGCTTCTGATTGGCCCGGCGCGTCCCGGGGCGCGGCGCTCATTGGCCGACGGAGCTGAATGACGCGTGCACGCACCGCGCCTCCCCCCGGCGCACCCCCGCTGCCGGCTCGCTGCCTTGCTACCCGCGCGCGCAGCGCTCCTCACGAGTCGGGGGCACCGGTGTCTGCGCTGCCCGGCTATAGCAGCTCCTACTTTCGGCCTCCCGGGCCTTGAGGGCGACGTGCAGGATCCGCGCTCCCCGCGCTCCCCGAGGTTGAGAGTCTGTGCACTCAGCCCCGAGCGCCGGCCCCGCAGTGCTAGGGGCGCCCCAAAGCTGTGGGCAGCGGCCCCTGGCCGCAAAGGTCGGGCGCGGGGGCTGGGTCGCCCGGCAGGCGAGGCAGGAATAGCCCAGGCTGCGGGCGATGTTCGCCCAAAGGCCGACCAGGCGGCCGCTCCCTTCCCGCGGGCAAGTCGCGGGGCCCACAGCGTGCACGGGGCCGGTGGGTTATGTTTTCTTTGGGTTATATTTTCTTTTTCGCATTTCTCTGAAACCACGGCGACACCGAATGCATCGCCAGAGAGGATAAATACACCCGTATTTAAATTAATCCCAAAGAGGAGCGTCTTTTCGGAAATGGGTCTAATCTAGGCGCTGATTTGTTCACGGGAGAAAGCTCAGTCATGGAGTTTTCCTATGGGGAGCAGATAGGGGACACTAGGGGAAAAGAGGTTACATTTCAGGCCAAAATAGAGTTAGAGTCGTTGATATAAAGTATCTCACAATAATCCGTTACCTTAAACGTGAGCGAAGAGTTTTTGTTGGGTTTTGTTTCAGGAAACAAAAGTCCAACATGAATATTCCTTACAGAAGGGACACAGTCTGCACGAATGAATCTGCAGCATTTACGATCCCTTACAGGAGCCGTTTAAACAAACGCTTGTAAGTACTATTGCTGACAAGTTATATTTAAGAGAACCTCTCATTTGAATCGCCTTCCCTGTCATCTGAGGATAGAAAACAGCGACGGGAAGAAGTTCACTCGTCCCGGAAGACAATTATTGCTGCTTGCGAATCACTCCCTACAGATGCGATTCCCTGCTTGGTTTTGGTGCTGCTGGTGACTACGATTCTGCTCTTGGAGGTCGACTTGGAGGCAATTGTTTCATCAGCGGTAAAAGAGTGAGAACACCAGTCATGTTGCACTCGTCTCCTCGTTGGTGGCGCTGATTGCCTCCAAGAAAACATATACTCTGAAGAGGGGTGTGTGCCATCTTGCTGATATTCGGAACAACTTTGAGTGGTTGTTCAAAAATACACACATCTGCCCCCTCCTTGCCGCCCGATGGCCGTAAGCTCGAAGAACGACAATGGGAGCGTCCTCGGGGTATTTACACATCTGGGAAACACCTGGCAGGAGGAGGTGGTGAACGTTCTGGACAGAAAAACAAAACAAAACTTTTTTGAAAAAGAACTAAATATAGAGATGTGGTAGGTGTTCCAAAACTGGAATCCAGCAAATGGGCTCTAATCTAGAAGGAGGAGTCATTTCCCCAGAGGCTGTAGCCACTTAGAGACCCGGCTCTGGGCGGTTCAACCACCAAGTAACGCACTCTTAACAAGAGATGAGTAGGAATAGAGAGAGAGATGTACTGTGGCTCCCTTATACACAAGATTGCAGAAAGACCAGATAAGATCAAGTTGACCCCTGCAAAAAAAGAGTGGGGGGCGGTTGTTTGGAAAGGTTGAAAGAACCTTCCTGAGATCCTTCTTTCTCCCCACTCTCCCCGCCCCCAACCTGGACAGAACTTAGGGGTAATATGGAGCAGCCAGGCGAAGCAATGACCCTTCAGGGGTAAGAAGCAGTTTTCTCTTCCGACTGTTCTAGAAAGGATGTCACTTAAGTCGGCGGTTACTGTAAACCCTATCTCTACTTCAAACAACATGTAGGTGTGTTGGCGCTTTGCTGCGGTCTGAAACCCTTGGCCGTCGCAGGGGCTCTGGGGGATCAGGCAGTGCACGCCTCCCATTACAGGGTGCGTTTTGCGCCGAAGAAATGTAGTGTTTTGCCTTCAGCAGCAAGATGAGTATGGAAGTCTTCACACCAAAGGTGACGTCCTGGGGGTGGGGGCCAGGAGGGCTGCTCCAGTGTCCCAGTGAAGCTCAGTAGTCGATGAACTGGGAATGTGTCCTTTAATAAACAAAGTGAATGCGCGGCCAAGTGGTGACGGCCCCCTCACTAAGTCCTCCGCACACAACTGTCTGAGCCGCGTTTACCGAGACAGTGAATTAGCATGGCGACGTAACACCTGTTTTTCTAATCTTTGAACCCCGGCTGGAGCGGGAACGCGGCTCCGGCACTCCCCCGCCCGGTGCCGGCCCCGGCCTCGCACCCTCCCGGAGACCCCGCCCGCGGCCCCGCGCGCACCACGCCTGTAGGGGCTGGAGCCGGGACCTCGGGAGCCTCCCACGTGCTCCGAGAATCGCCTTTCGCCTCTAGCAGGAGAAATTTTAAACGAATTTCTTGAGGCTTAAGAGGCTAATCCTACCCACCTCTTTGCCAATGTAAGGGGAAAAGCCCCAGAAAGGAAAAAGCCGGGCACACGCGACCCACCAACACCAAACAGGAACCCTAGGAGAAGCTAGGCCGTCTCCTCCTTGCGCGGGTGCCTCAAACTGCAGCCCTCTGGCGATCGGGCACTGTCTACGCGGTCCTAACGCGGGAAGAAACCGGAGCCGATCTATAAACAAACATCCTCTTCCTTCCCACGCCACACACCCCCTTCCCCAGGAGAGCAAACAGCCCAGAGAGGCCGCGACATCGCGCACTTGGGAGTCTCTTCCTCCTCCGAGACGACCCTGGGTGCTGCCCACATGGATGCCGCCCTCCGCGGGCCTGGGCGCCAAGACGTGCAGAGGTCCAGGGCTCAAGCTCGCGGGGCGGGGGGGCAAGGCGTGCCCACAGTGGCGGAGCCGAGAACCTACACGCCTGTGCGTGCGGAGTCCCGCGCGCTCTGAGCGCCCAGAACGAAAAGGAGGGTCCTCTGAGGGCCGCCCGTCCGCTCCCAACGTCGCAGTCTAGAGAAGCTGAGTTGGGTTGTAAAAGAACGAGTGAACGCCCAGAGGAATTCCGGCGCAAACCAGCGAGCCGGTTTCAGCACAGAGGCCCCGACCCCTGCTTCGGGCACAGACCTCTATCCTATCTCTGGTAACTCCTCCCTGAGCCCTGCTGCTTTAAAACTAGAGTGATCTGTCTCCCACGTCGCCCCCGACCCGTAACACTTAAAAAAACGAAAACAAAAACAGACTGCTAGGGACGCACACATGCACTTTTACACTCTTGTATATCACATATACACAATTGTACAAAGCACACAGGCACAGATTTTATTCAATGGCCAATGTCAGGATGACGGATGTATTTATATTCAAGATGCAAAATCTGAAGGTGGTCACTTCAATATCTCTGTGTGTTATATCCAGATGTTCACTCTCTACGAGTGGAAAGGAGAATTTACCTAGGGAAATACTAATGTCTAGGGAAATACTAACATTTTTCTTCTTCCATGTAAGTGAATCCTGTTCTAGCCCCATTTTATGACCACATTTAGACGTTGTGATGTTGAGGCAGAAACAAGGGTCCCTTATAACTTTAACCCGGGCGAGTCTGCTAGAAAACAAAGTCTAGGGGCATATTTAATATTTTTTAAATTACTGTAAATATTACTTGTTTGATTAGGAGGTTTGGGAAAGTATACATTATTTTATGACAAAACAAAACAGCTCTCTTCTGAGGTATTACTTCTCAGGTGCCTGTCTGAATTGACCATTAACATGTCCAAAAAATTAGCTTCAGTGGTTACACACTGAAGAAAAGAAAGGGAGGGAGGCAGAAAGGAAGAAAGAGAGAGAGAGAGAAGGGAGGGAAGAAGGAAGGAAGGAAAGGAAAATATTCCAACTTGAAAAATGAGAGTGGCAAAGGCAAGTAAAGATTTTATATAGTTTCTCTAAATATTCTGGATAATATTTTCACCCAGATTTTGAAATTGTAGTCTAATATAACCTTGAATTGGTCGCTGAAAAACAACAGTGCTTCTTAAACTGTGCACACTTTTAAAGAACTGAATGATTCAAACATTAACAGTAGCTGAAAAACTCTGACCTGCGCATTCTGAGGACAGGAGCGGGTGGGTGACTGCGGCTCAGACCGCCGGCACATTTTACACTTTTCCTTTCTAGAAATAGAGCTGTGGATGGTGTGTGTGTATAATTCAGCAAAGCAGGGCCCAGGAGCACAAATCGGGGTGTGCAAAAAGCTGAAGATGAACGTTGGTTTGCGACTTGGGGTTGAAAGACACTCTGATTCCGAAATCGGTTTCCGATTTTCAGGCCAAATCATGCTCTCGGTGCGCTGCTGGAGCGCACGCCAGGCTGGGGCGCGCGAGTGGGTGGCCGGGACGTGCGGGGGGCGGGGGTGAGGAGGCGAGGTGGCCGGAAGGGGGCGGAGAGGCGTCCGCGGCCTCGAAACGGGTGAGGGGCGTCAGAACTGGGTGGATCCAGAGGGCTTGTGCTTCACTGTCTTGCTTTGAGAGCCTTTGGATTAGGTTTCTGGAGAGTTTCCCCTTCCCTGAGGCCCAACTTTGAGTCTAGTTCCTGGGATCAGTGTGCCCTGGGATTGTGCCGCGAGCGCCTGAAAAGGACCCCCTAGCCCTGCACTCTCTAGGCGGTGAGTGCATTCTCGGGAGGCGGATGCCTGTAATCCTTAAACAGATGACGGGGCTTCCAGACCTGGCTGAGCGCCGGGGTCCCTTAGGGTGCAGTTTTCAGCGGAGCGCAGCTTTTAAATATGGACCTCGGGCTCCATTCTGATTTAGGAATCGGAAATCCCTGTTGGACTCTGGGGTTGGCATTCGTAAGGTATGGGAGGGGCGGGGGTGGTCCGAGCACCAGGCAGCTCCGCGAGCCGCAGAAGCAGGGGTGAGAACAAGCTCTAAGAGAGGGGTGCGGGCGCCGCCTCCCACTGCGCGGTGAAGGCCGCCCGGACCTCCCTCCCCGCCCTCCCCCTCCCCCGACTCTGCGGCCTAACTCGGCTGGGGCGCCTCCAGACTGAAATTTGGAAGAGCTGCCGCCCGTTCCTGCCTTCCGGCGTCACCGCAGGATCCCGGCGAAGTATTGTACCTCTGTGTTCTGGGACGGGGACCAAGTGCCCCTGGCTTCTGGGGCACACTGGAGTCCCACTCTAGCTGGCCTCATCACCTCTGCGTCCTAGGACTTGGGGATCTGCCCTTGAAAGTCTGGGCATCCTTGCTCCTAGCTGATGGTTTTGGAAATTGAGCCTGCATGGGAATTGCCTGGAGAAGCCTGTGAAAACACAGATTTTCCTCACTCCCAGGGTTTATGATTCAGCAGATCTGGGATGGGACCCAATAATTTGCCTTTCTAACAAGTTCCCAGAAGATACTGATGCTGCCAGTGAGGGAACCACTGCTGCCACTTTGAGAACCGTTGCTTCTGTCTGCCTTTTCTCAGCTTGTCTTTGGAGAAGTCAGTCAGGAGGGAAAAGATTTAAAGTGAGAGTCCTACTGTAGGAGCTTGGGCATATGGCATAAAATAATATGACTGTCTAGTTGAGGTCCAGGGGTGAGGCTCATGGCTGTGAAGATGGGTCCTTCCTATCTCTTTAAGAAAGAGGACAGTGGCCTCACAATGAGGGAGAGGAGGTGGGGGAACCCAGCCAGGCCAGCCTTTGAGGGGGGGTGGTTGGCCTCCAAAGGGCAGGAAAGTGCTCAGAGCACCGCCAGAAGGTTCCAGAGTTCCAGGGTTCTCACTGGAGAAGAAGTCCAGGGGGCTTGGGGCAATCCACCTCGGGTAGGACACGTTGGAAAAATAGCAGATAAGCTATTGGTTCTCCTTTTGGCCTTGAAATCATTCCCTAATTTTGCCAGAGTCCTTGAGCATAAAGGACCCAAGATGTGTGTGGTGTTGGTGCAGGGGAACTGTCCCTGGAGGAAGAGGCCCTGGCTGGGCCCCATAGCCTCCTCTTCAGTGGCGCGTGCTCCGTCTCGTGCAGGGCCACCTTGGGACAGTATGACTTTGTCAGTCTTTGGACGCTTTTGTCATGTTTCTATGGGCCCCTTCCTCCATAAAAAATCCTAAAGATTATATTTTACAATTGGGTTGCTGCAAAGACTAGTGTAATTCTGCCTGAATTCATTATCATATATTCATTAATCTTAGATTTATTCTTTTCTTCTCTTTTGTAAAATAGATTAGAATAAAAACATTCTGTGGGCTCCTGAAACTATCATGGGCCCTAGGTCCTGTACCTGTTGTGACAAATGCTGCTCCTAGCACACCTGGGAGGATGGGGATGCTACGTGTGCCTTCTCCTGGCTGCGGCTCCTAAGCCTGGAAACCTGGAGAGAGGTTTGGGACCAGGATAGCCCCACTCCTGGTGTAAAACGGGTCAACTCCTCCGTGCTCACACTGCAGAGTCCCTCCACCCGGCTTCAGTTGTGTCTGAGGTATGACCCTAAAGCTGGGTGGAAAATCCAAACAGATTAAGTTACCAGCACCCTTTCTTATCTTAACACCTGGCCTGCTTCACGTTTTTTCCTCACCTGGATATCCGATTATTAAGTGAAATCCAATTTTAAAATGCTTTGCAAACCAAGCAAATGCATCCTTTGGTTGCCAATCGGTGTCCACTATTATGCAACACTATTTATGTTCTTATTATATTTCTAGAGTTGCTTTAGGTGTATTCAAGCAAACGTTAGGATTGATACTTTTACACACTGTCCTGCACCTTGATTTTTTCCATGACAACTTCCTCATCCTTTCTTTCCTAAACATCTGTAAGCATTCTATTTTAAGAATATATCAGTATAACTTATTTAACCTGTCACCCACTGAGGGCCTTTAGGTTGTTCCCTATCATTGCTACTACAAGCAGTGCAGCAATGAACACCGTATACATGTCGGTTACCTGTGTACCCGTGTAACCACAGGACAGACTCCCCAAAGTGGAGTTGCTAGATCAAGGGTATGTGCATTTGTCCTCCTAATAGATATTGCCACCCTGCTCTCCACAGAAGTTGTGCCCATTGACACTCCCACCAGCAGTGCACGAGGGGGGCTGTTTCTCCACAGCCTTGCAATGAAGCGCATTATAACCTTTTTTTTGGCCAATCTGATAGGTGAAAAAAACTCAGTTTACTTTTAATTTGTTTTTCTTTAATTATAGAGGTTGAATATCTTTTCATATGCCTAAGGGCTTTTCAAGTTTCTCTCCTCTTGAATTGTCTTTCCAGAAACATTTGAGGATGGGGCCCTCTTGGCTCTGGACAGGGTTAAGGGCCCTGGGCTGGAGGAAGAGCTGGGACCTGGCTTTTAATGGAGGTAAGGGTTTCTTGAACCCCTGGGAGAGAGCTCACCAGAACTCTGGGAAGTCAGAAATACAGATTCAAGGTTCCGGAGTCATCTACCGACACTTCCCCCCACCCCCATATGAAATATTCTTTAGTGCAAAACACAGAAGATAAATATGCAAATATAATGTGAATGTGTCTTCATCCAACTGATCTCCTGACTAGTTATCTTCAATTGTGTCGTACGTATGTTAAAATAGTGGTTAATTTATGGATTCTGTATGCTTTGAAACTCAGTTGTCCCAAGTTGATATTTGAACCGTTTTTGTATTTTACCTACAAACACATGGAGACTTTACCACAAAAACAACTCAAGCAGGAACATACGCCAGCCAATCACATCTCAAGATTTAAGCACATAACTTGGAGGAACAAGGGGACAGATGGATCCTGGCAGAAGTTTCAGAGGAAAAACTTGTAATGATCTGGTTAAGAATCTAAATAAAAATGGTACATAGGAGAAGGGAAGACCAGTGTGCTGCAAGTGTGCAGCCTGCCTGCCGTAGTTTAGATCTGCTTTGATGTTTATTTTCACTCCCAGAGATCTGACAACTTGTTTGTGAAGGTAAATGTCATATGATAAGCTACTGTATATTCTCCCTGAATTATCAGAAGTCATGTGATGGCAATGTGACTGTCTTCCTCCAAACCAGACAGCAATATGAATGTATGTTAAAGCTGATATTAACACTCCTTAAACTTTTAAATTTCTGATTAATTTTAGGGCTTGAGTATATAAGAATTATAACATCGTTTTATATCAAATTACACCACTCCCATCCATCTGTCTGTGTGTCTGTCTCTCTCTCTCTCTCTGCCCCTCTTCCCTCCTCCCCCCCGTAAGAAAGACATGATAATGAAAAACGATTCCAGCAGGAGGATCTGGTTTAGAAACAAATGGGTTCCATGGCAACTCCTGACTCCACATGACTTCTAATAACTGGCATTTCGGTTGGAAACTGTCTATGCGCTATTGTGTCCAATGCTGGTGTTTTATGTGGGGTTTTCCCTACTCTACATCTCAGAAATGGGGTCTTAACCTCCAGTTTCATGAATAAGCAGCAGCGGCAGCAGCAATATGTCACCACCTGTAACCATAATGTGGCCAGTGATTTGTCAAGTGTTTCTGGTTCCAATTTTCAGACTAGCTGACAGAGATAAACACAGAATGAGAAATGTCCAGAGCTGGTATCCCATAGTGTGGAAAATCTGGGAGCTGTGTTCCACTGCAAATTGACAGAGAGAGTCAAACGTTCTCATTCAACTTGAGAGAATGCGTGCCTCAGGTCCCCGATAGCAAGTCATGAATGGAGTCTGTGAGTCACAGACCACTGCACTGAAAAGGGAAAACTAAACAAGGACAAAAATAGCCTCATTAAAGGAAACCAAAATGGTCTGAGCTTGTCCTAGAGCTGAGTGACCTGCTGATCTCCCAATGAGTACTGGCACCGTCACAGTGACAAAAAAAGAAACTTGTAACAGGATGGGTTTGTAATACGTTGTGCCTGAGTGTTTTATAATTTTTACTGTGACCCAGGAAAAAAATTGTGTCACAAATGGATCAGGTGATTGCTCTTAGAAACTGCAAGTCAATGATGGAGTCAGTGCAAAGGTCAGAAGGAGCTGAGCTTGTGTACCTGAGCTTGGTCTAGAGCGTCTGAGTCCAGTTCCGGAGCTTGTGCCCCACCTGGGCAGGTCAAGATTGAAATTCAGCCAGGACTCAGTCCTATGTCCTAGCCAGGGAGGATAGATACCTTTTTCTAAGTTGCACAAAGGCGCTATGTAGAGTAGCTCTCACTTGGGCTAACACTGCCCTCCTTGGTGATTCTAGGCTATGTGACACCTGTCAAGGAATGTTTATCACGACCCTTGCAAATCATCATGCAGAGGTTTCAGTGGTTAACCCCAGTTGCCAGTGCTGGTCAGAGCAACCAGCAAATAATGGTTTACTCCAGGGGAGTATAAGAGTAGAAGTGACACAGCAAATTTGTTTAGTGAGGGCATGTTCCAGGCAAAGTAGGGGAGTGTAAAAGAAAGGTTACGGTGATGAAGAGAAAGAGGGGAACACGTGCACGTGGGAAGCACCGTGGGGAGAGTTTGTCAAAAGTGTTGACATCGACATGCACGAAAAGTTTTGAAATCTATTGGCCAAATTCAGGGGGAAAATGCTTTAAGGTAGCTGAATGTGTTTATTTTAAAAACTCTATTTACTCAACAATACATTTATGCATTTTAAGGTAACTTTTGAAAAATCACACTCGTTTTGAGTAATTTGAAATTTGAGGAAGGGTATAAATCACCATAGGCCCAGAATATTTAATAGTGTTATTAACCACCAGTTATCCAATGGCCAGCAATGCCATAGCTCATACAGAACCTTCACATCTTTCTAGAATGAGCTGACACCTGACCAAGGAGACAGTGCAAAGGAAGCACCTGTGCAGTGAGGAGAATGTGAAGGGCACTCGGTGGAGGAGATTCTCATTCACTCCATGATTTCAGGACTTCCCTGGAACCTCTGTGAATTTGTAATCCTCAGCATTCTTGTGAGGAAGGGGACAGATGACATCTCTCCAAGTTTCCAAAGGGAAGGCTGAAGAACAAATCTGAGTAACTTCCCCAGAACCCCACAGGAATAATGTTCACCGGAGTAAGTATTTCCAGATTTTCTTTCAAAAAGTGATTGAAACTTTTAGAACACGATCCAGTAAAAAGGGGTGACGTGTATTAAAGATAAAGAGAGTAACCCAAGGGACAAATATCCCCACGAAGTCGAGGAAGCAGAAGCATCTCTGGGCTGAAAGAAGAGGAGCTTACTAGCTGGCCTGGATTTCTTCTTGAAATTTTTCTTAACTGTTCATTTTGAACTAATTATAGACTTATAGGAAGTTTCAAAGAATGGTACGGGGAAGTTCAGCGCACCCCTCTCACTCTCACCCAGCCTGCCCCAATGTTAACAGAGGTTATTCAAGCTTCTCCAGTTACGTATGCACTTGAGCGTGTGTGTGTGTCTGTAGTCATATGCAGTTTTGTCACATGTGTAGCTTAGTATAACATCAAGACACAGAGCTATAACATCGCTATAAGGTTCCCTCACACTGCCCTTTACAGCCACACCTGTCCCTTTCCCCTGCTCCCATTCTTAAACCCTGGCAACCAATAATCTGTTTTCTATCTCTATAATTTTGTTATCTCAAGAATGTTATACAACTGGAACCCTATAATATGTGAATTCTGAGATTGGCGCTTTTGCTCAGCATAACTCCCTTGAGGTTGATCCACGTGGTTACATGCACCGATAGTTCATTCCTTTTTATTGCTGAACAGTATTCCATGCTATGAAGCTACCATAGATTGTTTAACCATTCACCTACTGAAGGGCAGTCCAGTGGTTTCCAGTTTTGGGATGTTATGTATAAAGCCACTATGAACATTGGATACAAATTTTTATGTAAACATGTGTTTTCACTTCTCTGGGATAGATGCCCAAGAGTACAACCTCTGGGCTGTATGGGAAGTCCATTTGTAAGTTTTAAAAGAACCTGCTAAACTATTTTCCAGAGAGAGTGTACCATTTTACATTCCCACCAACAATGTATGAGTGATCCAGTTTCTCCATATCCTTGCCATCATTTGATGTTATCATTATTTTTTATTTTAGTCATTGTGATAGGTCTGATACCATTATGCTGTTAATTTGCATCTCCCTAATGGTTAATGATGTTGAGCATTTTATCATGTGCTTGTTTGCTATCTTTATCTCCCTTCTGATGAAATGTCTGTTGATGTCCTTTGGGCATTTTCTACTTGGATTCTATGGTGCTTTACTGTTAGTTTTGAGAGTTTCTGTATGTATTCTATGTATATAAACCCTTTGTTGGATATGTGATTTGCAAATATTTTCTCCCCAAATTGTCTTTTCATCCCCTTTCTAGGGTCTTTCACATAGCAAAAGTTTTAGATTTTGATAATGTCCAATGTTTCCACCTTTTCTTTCTGAAACTTATTTTTCAATCCATAGCACAACATCATCCATTAGGAAATGCCTCAGTGTCAAAACCACACCTCTGTGAAGCTGTTTCATAATTGCAACAGGGGGATGAATGGCAATTCCAGTTCCACAGATATTTATTAAGCATCTCTGGTGTAGCAGCTACTGCTCTGTGCACTCGGGATTTTTCAGTGAACAAAATAGCAAAGATCCCCACCTATGGGGCCGTTCCACTCAGATGGGGGGAGATAAACCATGATAAAAAGTTACAGCTCAGGTAAGAGGTTTTAAGTGCTGAGGGAATAGAAAAAGGAGAAAAGAGGACAGGGATCCAGAGGGGGCGTTTGCAGGATCAAGTAAGAGGGTCAGGGTGGCTCTGCTGAGAGGGCGCAACCTGAGCTGACTTGAAGGGGGGTGAAGGAGTAAGTCCAGCGATGTCTGGAGGGAGGGGACTGCTGGAGCGAAGACCCAAAGTGGGGGGCACGCTCGTGGAATAGCAGGAGGTCGGTGTCTGGAGCAGAATGGGGTGCAGAGGGGAGAATAGAGGATAAGCAGCAAGACGGGCAGATCACGGGGGCCGTGGAGGCCATCATGAGGACGTCACTGAGTGAAGGCGGAGCCACACCATTTGACTTGGTGTTAGCAGGGTCACTCTGGCTGCTGTGTTGACGACAGATTGAAGGAGGCCAAGAGCAGAAGCAGAGAGATGTGTAGGAGGCCACACCGGATCCAGGACAGAGATGACAGTGGCTTCCACCAGGTGCTAGCAGTGGAGATGGTGAGAAGGGCTTGGATTTTGGACATATTTGAAGGTATATACAACAGGACTTTCTGATGAACTGGATGTGGGAGAAGGAGGGAGAAGGAAGCCTTGGAGGTTAAAGTTAGAACATGGGATAAAAGTGACCCAGAGAGGGCTTCCCTGGTGGCACAGTGGTTGAGAGTCCGCCTGCCGATGCAGGGGACGCGGGTTCATGCCCCGGTCCGGGAGGATCCCACATGCCGCGGAGCGGCTGGGCCCGTGAGCCATGGCCGCTGAGCCTGTGCTTCCGGAGCCTGTGCTCCGCAACGGGAGAGGCCACAGCAGTGAGAGGCCCGCGTACCGCAAAAAAAAAAAAAAAAAAGTGACCCAGAGAATTGGATGAGAATAGAAAGTCAGTAAGAGAGAAAGGAAAAAATAAAGATGGAAAGAATCAACAGAAACCTGAGTTCAGCCTTCTTGGGGGGCAATTTAACAGTATTTATTAAAATGTATATGTGCTTTGTTCCAACAATTTTTCCTTCAGGGCTACTTGCCCATGTGCACAGTTATGTGTAAAAGGATTTCACTACAGAACTGTTTGTAATAGTGAAAAGCAGAAACAACCTAAATACCCACCAGTGGGGGAATGTTTTATATACTATGGTACATCCAAACTATAAATCACCATGCCACATTAAACCGAGTGACATATATCTACAGGAAGCTCTCCAAGATACACCGTTAAATGAAAAAAGCAAGTAGCAGAATGATACATAAAGTGGGTAAAGAAAACTCTATCTGCACACTTACGTACCCCCATCTCTGTAAATACACAGCCATAGGTCTGGGATAATATGTAGGAAACTCATGAAAGGAGCAAGGAGTGAGTTTACTTTCTGTGTTTAAACAATCATTTAATATTGTTCTAATTAAAGACATTAAAAAAACCTGAATTATATCCAAAGATTTTTTTAAGTAGTGTGGAAGGATTTTTTTTCTTGTTGATAAATTAGATTCTTCATTACCTCCCTTAGAGGTCCCAGGAGGTCCAGACCTGTACTCTGGGAAGCAGCCCTACCCCCCATGGTTAGGGAGCGAGTCTGGGTTAGCGGGGGCAGCTGAGGACATTCTATTCAGAAAAACTCTGGAAGAACCAGCTGGGGCTCCTTTGTGAGTGATAAACCCCAACAGAATTAGTCCTGTTCCCTAATCCTGGATCATTTCATCCCTTTCTGCCTTGTGTTGGAGGCAGCATACAGTGACAGACAGAGACAGGACTTGCAATCCAAAGGGCTGGGCTCTAGTCTCCGCTGCTACTGCCCTCGGTGTCTCTGAGCTTCTGTTTCCTCGTCTGGGAAATCGGGAACAATGGCTGTGACCAAATGAGAGCTGTTGCTGGAAGTGTGTGTGGAAGGCCACCCACTGGACTGTCAGGGCTGGGAAGGCAGTGAAGTATGTCTTTTTCACTGCAAGCCAGGGAGTGCTATGTTGTAGGGCCTCTGGAAATATATTTCAAATAAATGCATTTGGTGCAATTCCACGAGGTGTTTTTGCAGACGAATCAGACTAAGTATTTTGTGAAATTATGTGGGTGTTTTTTCATTGTACATTTGTGTGAGACTGTTATTTCTGGGTGCATTTAGGTTTCTTGTTTTCTTTCTTTAAATTTCACTTTCATCTCCATCCCCAGTGGCATTTGTTTGCAAGGGCACCCAAGGACAGAATGCCAGCAGTGTAAGTTTGCCACCTATAGGTGGACATTTTCATTACAAGTGTTTGCCCGTGACTGAGATACTTGTCTAAAACAAAAACAAAAACGTGTCATGCACAAAACACCCCCATGACTTCTACTCCAGCTATACTCTCCACGTTTGCTTTCAGTGTTCCTATAAGGATCACCAGGAATCTTCAGGGAAAATTAAAAACAAAAAGCAGATCCAGATCACTCTGCCCCACTGCTTGTAATATAAGTGAAAGCATGGACCCGTACAGGTATGAACCATCATGCTTGCCCTTGAATAATACTGGTCAGTAAGGAAAGAACATGAGCCTTGTTTTTGTTTTTTTTTTGTGGTACGCAGGCCTCTCACTGTTGTGGCCTCTCCCGTTGCGGAGCACAGGCTCCGGACGCGCAGGCTCAGCGGCCATGGCTCACGGGCCCAGCCGCTCCGTGGCGTGTGGGATCCTCCCAGACCGGGGCACGAACCCGTGTCCACTGCATCGGCAGGCGGACTCTCAACCACTGCGCCACCAGGGAAGCCCGAGCCTTGTTTTATGATAGCTGAGCTCTGCCTGATCACGGCCTGAGCTGTGAGCATCCATTTCCACGTCTGTGAATGAAGTGACTGGACTAGAATTTCTGTGTGGCTCCTTCTAGCTTTAATGAGCTAGACTCTAGGGGCTAAAAGTAATTATAACAGTGATCTCTAGCATTTATTAAGGCCTTACTACCTGTCAGGCCCTGGGCCAAGCACTCTCTTATTTGATCTGCCTGACAAACCTATGAAATAAGTACCACTATTACAAATAAGAAAACAGAAAGATGAAGTAACTTGCCCCAGATTGCAAGGAATTGAGTGCTAGTGGCAGAATTTGACATAGATGTTCTGATTCCTGAGCCTCCCATGCCTTTAGCCACTGTAATATATTTCCAAATAAGTACTGTCCTTTCTGCATACTCCCTTTGGAAGTCTACCCATCTAGTCCAGTGATACCACCACTACTATTTTTGGAGTGCTGTTTTAGGAATAACACATTAGTCTACACTGTTGGGCTAATGTGACACAAACAAAAAAGTTGGCCTTTGGATGCAAAGATGTTTGGCTACCTCCAAAATAAGCAAGTGATTGAATCAACTGGTTTTGGACCCATCTATATCCAACACACATGGAGCGCCTCATTCTCCATATGGGGTGGAGACAAAAGACCCAGGCCCTATACGACAGCACGTGCTGTGTGGTGGAGATGTGGGAACTACCGACGGTCAAGAAAGGGAGCCATCGGCCAGGCCAAAGCGTTTGTGAAGGAGGAGCAGGGCGTCAGCAAGCCAAGGCACAGAGTATGGGAAAGGAGGAAGGGGTGGAAAGCTGGAGGCAGGCTGGACCAGAGATGAGGGTTTGTCTCTGGAATCAGCGAGAAGGAATGTTGAAGTGTGCGGAGCCCAGGGGAGGAGGGCCTTGTGTGCCGCGCTAGGCAATACGAAATTCTCTTCAAGTCAGGAGGAACTGCTCAGTGCAGGGGTCTTGGAAGGCCCTGCCTCGGTCCTTGTCTCAGCTTTGCCCAGCAAGCTCCCCAAGTGTTCTTTACCCGAAGGTGTCAGCCATCACCCCATTCCCATGGCTATCAGCGTCTCTTCGTGGCTTTGAGACCTCCAGATGCGTTCCAGATTTGCATCCACATTGTGTGCTGACACACCCACCCAGCAGCTGCTTACTTTAGAGGCTTGTCTGTCCCGTTGCAGCTCATGGCTTGAAGCCCACAGGGCTCACGGGTCTGGTGTGAATCAGAAGTAATATCATGGCAATGTGTATCCTCGGGAGTCAATAAATGTCCATTAGATTGAAGGTTTCTGAACAATCTCATAGTAGCTGTGTGCTGGTTATTTTCTATTTGCCCCTCCCCCGACAGATCCATTCTCTGCCCTTTTGACCCTGCTCTCTTCTCCCCAGTACTGAACCTCTTCAGAGGATCCCAAGGGGAAGCTGGGCTTCCTTCAGCCTCTGATTGAATTCCACCAGTGGGCAGCCATTGGAGAATGGGAGAGGGAAATGCTGGACTGTTTAGTGTTTTGTCCTCTTCCTGCCATAACCTTGGCGGTGGTCATATTCCTCTATGCTCCAGCCCTGGTGGACAGCCCCTCCTGTACAGCTGCAGGTCTCTCTCTCCTTGCCCTCTTAGACCTGGCGGTGGTAAGGGCTTCTTACTCTTGCTAGTTTCTAGGTGCTCCATCGTCCTTTCGTGGCACCCCAAACCCTGTACCACTCTGCACAGTCCCTTCATTAAACTTTTCTCACTTCAACCCTGTCAGTGTTCCTGTCTGTTTCTATTAGAATCTGCCAGGACACGGTGCACATGGCCTTTGGGGAAGAACAGTCTGGCAGTGGCCCTCAAGGTGGATAGACAGATGGGATTCATCTGGAGAGAAGGGGTAGGTGAGACCCTGGGATAGAAGGGGCAGTGACGCAAGGGTGGGAAGGAATGCAGTTGGAAACACCCTTTCTTTTGCTGTGCAGAGTGCCTACCTCTGCTCCTGACTACACTGTGGAGATGACACGCATGTTCATTGTGTGCTTTGAAAGCCAAATGCCGCTTTTAGATGCCTGTCTGGGGAATTGAAAGATAAATCCGGGGAACTGAGCATCTGGTGAGCAACCATAGCGCCATAGAAGCCCTAATCCTGCTTTGCCTGCTTGAGCCCTGCCTCGGGTCTGGTTGCAGTTGATGCTGCATCTAATCGGGACTACAGAAGCCTTTGTTTCTCTCTTGGCAAAATCCAGTGCAGACCCTCTAGGTCCCCATAGCACTTCACAGACACCCCAGTTTAGGACTGACGGTGTTGACTTTGAGGGCAGGGACAAACCATCAGGGCTCAGCCTTGGTTCCCCAGTGCCCAGCCGAGAGTCTGCGTACCCTGCTGCTGCTGTGAGTTGAGGGGCTGGCTGGTGTCGGTATGGATGAGAGTGAAGGGCCATGAACTCTAAGCTGTGGCAGAGCCCGTGTCCGTGGCAGGTGGAGGAAGAAGTGGCTTTGAAGTGAGTGGTTTGTGGGAGGGAAAGGCGAGCCATAGGAGGAAGCTGGTGGAGCTAGGTGCACCCTTGTCAAGACGCCACAGCCCTCACAGGAGGAGGGCAAGCCTGGCTTTCTTACCCCAGCTGCCTCTGCAGCTATTTGTCCTGCGCATAATTCTGGATCTGCCGTGTACACAGTAAGTGTCATGTTGGTAAATAAAGGCCCCCATCCGCTGCTCATGCTGTTGAATTGGCCAAGGAATTGTTTCCAAAATGAGACTTTGGAATATTTTATTCAGCAAAACCAGACCTATGGTTCTGAGTTTTGTCTTCTGATCTCTTTTAGGAGTTGTTAAGGGTAATTGACAAGGTACATTTTCATCTGGGCAGGATCCATTGTGGGTTCACCGTTGAGTTGCCATAAGGCCTAGGGTATAGGAAACGTTCACAGAACACTTGTGAAGCGGCTTGATCAAGGCAGGCTGGAGAATTAGGCATCTCTGTCAGTGCCTAGAACTGTCTGCACCTTGCCAAAGATGCCATCCTATGGTGGTCGACTTTCCCATCACAAATTTGAGATTTGGTTTAAATGAGACTTTCTTAGCTGAAGCACACTTTGCACTGTGTTCCCTTTCCTCTGGCTCTACTTTGCCTTCATATTCCCCTCTTTCTTCATGGCGGGAGCAGAACTTGCCCTGGAAAATGCTCAGGCAGAGCAGGAGCCATGGGGAAGGCCCTGCCGTCGTGGACTTTCTCCCTTGTCTTTTCCCTGGCTCTCGCCCACCGCATTTCAGGACTGGGAAATGCGTTGTAAAGACTGCCCTGATCGATTCCTGGATTTAAAAGGATGGCCTGCGGATGCCGTGATAATCACAAGAGGAGAGTGAGACCCTGCCCCAAGTAAACTCTTTCCTTTTTGTTTTTCATGTTTTGATCTTATGAGCCTTGACTAGGCTCCACTGAAAACAATGGCAAGGTCTTCAAAGGGGAGCATCAAGCCCTCTGAATGGACTAATTCTGCTGCAGGTTCCCGCCATCTATCCGCCCTTGACAAGCGCCAGTAGAAGTCAACAGGTGGTTGTCCAAATATAAATGAAAAGGCTTAACTCTTAAAACATCGATGTCTGAGGGGATTTTTAGAAGACTTTACTCTGTGGCTTTGGCAGTGACTGTGGGTTCCTTTGCCAGCGTACAGAGAAATTTGACCTGTGTCACTCAGGGGCTAGAGATTTTCATCACTACTGTCTCCACATAGCACTTACCCACCCCTTCTCTTCCCCAACAAACAAGCAAATTCAAAAATAAAAAGTGAAGAGAGACAGAGAGACAGAGACATAGAGACAGAGGCTGAGGAAACAAAGGAGAGGGAATGCTTGGTGAATCTGTATTTTATTCCCTTATTAGTCACATTCATATGTGTCAAAAACAGGGGGTAGTTTGACCTGTGGGCAGAGTGGGAGGAAAGGTATTTTGCAAGCAGATTTCTCTCAATAAAAATTGCTCTGTGCTGACAATACTGTGACAAATTATTAGAGTTATCTATACAAACAACATATATTTAAGTTACTGCCAGCTTCTCAAGTGACGATTGAGAAATAAAGCAACAGGGGGGCAGAGGAGGGACGGACCATAGGGTATAACCTTTTTAGTTTATCCATAATTTTCCTCTGGTCCTTTCTCTTTCTTTACCTCTTAGGCAGCCAACCACCTGAGACTGCCCATGTGATCCTACAGGAAAACATTGACTCTAGGCAAAACCCAGTTTCCAAAGCAGATTCTGTGTATTTTAAAGTGGCAGCAAATTTGTCAGTAGAATGTACCCTAGAGAAACATTATTGCAAACTTAGGGATTAGATTCAGAATCTAACTTTACATTCTTCGTCTTCCTGAGCAAATAATTCACCTGATACTAGTTTAGAAGAATCACCTGTCTTCACTTTCCATTTTGGGAAGCTATCCTGGGTGTTTAGTAATTCTAAACTTAAAAGGAATAAATATGGCAACTTTCTCTAATCTAGAGTCACAAAGATTTGATTATTTAAATAAACGAATATATACATCAGAGCTCAGCTTACATATATGACATTAAGTTACATTAATCCAATAAAAATCCCCAGGTAAACATCAGTGACAAAGGTAAACACTCACATTAATAATAGACCGGCATGAAGTCCTTCATCCTCCTTCTTGTCCAGGGGAGGGAAAACCCGGACCCCCCAGCCCCAAGATATCAGGGTGGGTCAGTAGGCGGAACACCTGCTTTTAGGAGCTGCCATCTGAAAGGCTCTTTGCAGGCAGGTCCCTGTGCCGCTTGACTTGGAGTTTTCTAAGATGCCTGAGGCTCCTCCTCTGAGCACTCTCCTCTGATATGGCCCAAGGGAACACACACCCTGTTTTAGCCTGATGCCAATTTCAGATGGGCTCATGACAGCTGACCTCTGTGGAACAGGCACCCCTGGTAGCCTGGGTGACTCCACTGTTTTCCCAAACACCAGGATTCCATCTCAGCCCCTGTGGCTGAGCCTCGGCATTTAATGGAAAAGGGAAGATGCTCAGGTGCTTTATTCTCGGTTGGATGAAAGAAGCAGACTTGGACCACAAGGAAGTACACAGATGCCTCAAGTGAGTGCAGAGAGAGCATCATTTAGAAACGACTTTATCCTTTTTCTTCCCATAGGTACTACCCTTGATCTTTCCCCAGAATATGGAGAAGTTGCCACAGGAACTGGGCAAAAGGCATTTATAAACATTGTGGGTGTAGAAAGATTTTGTCCCTCAGTCCTTTGATGAGATGGCAGAGATTAGCCCTTGATAACCTTGATGGTCATGCACTTTTTTTTTTTTTTTTGGCAGTATGCGGGCCTCTCACTGCTATGGCCTCTCCCGCTGAGGAGCACAGGCTCCGGACGCACAGGCTCAGCGGCCATGGCTCACGGGCCCAGCCGCTCCGCGGCATGTGGCATCTTCCCGGACCGGGGCACGAACCCGTGTCCCCTGCATCGGCAGGCGGACTCTCAACCACTGCGCCACCAGGGAAGCCCAGTCATGCACTTTTGAAGTAAATAAATGTCCCCTAATGAGCTTCTAAATTAGAGAGGAGAGGAGGCCCAGCTCACCTCCACATGCTATTGGCATCAGAAACATGGTGAAGCTACAACTTAGCACTAATCTTAATAGCTTATGAATGCCAGAAAATGTTGTAAACTGAAGAATAAATCAATTGAGCAAATCCACAGTGGCCCCTAATTAGTTCTGTGGGTTCTAAGAGAACTAATTTTCTATATCAGAAATAAAAAAAATCACTGATCCCAGGTGAAAGGAGAAATAGTATCATCAAGTTGTAAATGTCTAATTAAAACTTTGAGAAAAACAGCTAGAAAAAACTCATTACTGGGATTTAGGCTCAAGAAAAGTAGAGAATGACTTTTCATACAGCTGTGTGAACATCCATCTTGGGAGGACAAATTCCTACTTCCAACAGGCTGCCATTGGGGAAAACACTTTTTCAAACTCCTCTTGGGGAACTGGTTTCAAAGGCAATTATTCCAGAATCATAGTCTCATTTTGGTTTCAACCAAGCTGTTGTTACCTAGACTGACTGTGTTCATTTTTGGTCATTTCCAAAAATCGAAGTATCTCTCAGAGAACCAGTGTTTGCCGACACTGGGGAGAAATGTACCTTGGGTTCTGAAGGGAGTTCGGAAGGGGAGTTTCAAACACTTGTGGGATATAACTGCATTGTTGAAATAAGCACAGTCTGCTGAGATGATGACTTTGAAGTAAATAATACCCATTCAGGGGCCATTCTGGGGATTTGCTAAAAGTCAGACTGCTTTCCAAATTTCCAATTGCTGTAATTTTGAGTATTTATATAACCAAATTCATAAAAGTCATTTTTAACCAAAGGAAGATTGTTGAAATTTGTACAATTCCTTTTAAGACACAAGAGGAAAAGACAAATCTTTTCTCTTCCCCTTTAAAACGCACGGGCCTGTTAAGAACTCTGCTTTGAGGTTCCTGTGTTTGTGAAAAGACCTTGTATCACCGGCCATAAGTACTGGCTAAGAAGAATTACTTTCCCATTCTTATTTTTCATTCTTTCTACCTCTCCATCTTCCACAACCTATGGCAATCTTTAATCTCTAAAGTTTAGAGATTTTAACTGATTTTGTTTTTCTTGAAATTCCTTTCTTGATGATAGATCTCAGGCAGCTCAAGGTGGGGACCATTTAGGGCAAACAGAGATAACAACCCCTAAAAGGAATCAAGGAAAGTAGTCTGAGGAGATTCTATTAATTCTATTTTCAACTTCTTTTCTGGTAAGATTTCCCAGATACCTATTCATTGTGGTAATATGAGAGCACAATTCACCTGAACTCAAAATCAGTCTCTCCTCCCTCCCCTCCCGCGATTGTCCTGCCTCTGAAGGTCACACTGACATCTCTGGAACCGTTGGAAAATTTTCAAAACCCCAAAGTTTTCCAAAGTGCTAACCTAGGGAGCTGGATTCTTGCTGTGCATTTATAGAACTTTTCCACAGGTCTCCTGTGCATGTGGTGAAGCAACCAATATGGATGGAATGACTGTATACAGCTCTGATCCTTGCCTCATTATGAGATCAGCACCTCAGCTGCCCACAGGTCCAGCACACCGGGGGCCTCACAGGGTATTTGCGGGGAGGAGGTGAGACGGGGTGAGAGGGTAGGTAGTGAGGGTTTCTTGGAAGTAAAGAGCACTCACCTCTCAAGGCTTTTACACAATCTCTTAAGAAGCCACCGGGGTAGCAAGGTGAGCAGGTGCTCCCCTGTGACAGGCTGGCGAGGGGGCGGGGCTGGGGGAAAGGAGGAGAGCCATGCCCAGGGCCGCCTTGGCCATCCCAGACTCATGTTTTGAGCCCCAAAGGGTGGAAAGGCATGAACAGCCACTGTGCTTAGTGCCTCTATTTTGGGGGGCCCGCACCCCATGTCTGAGCTTGAGCAGCCAGTCTTCAAGGTCACTGTGTCTGGGTGGACAAAGCGGCTGAGTTGGACCCTTTGGGGTCAGAGGTTCAAATCTTGCCCTCACCGTATCTGGGCTGCGTGTCCGTGAGAGACTGACTTGGCCTCTCCGGGTGTCTTAGCTGCGGAACGAGGAGGAATGCCAGGCTCACAGAGCTGCTGACAGGACTTGAATCAGAAGGAAAATAACACGTGTGAGCGCTTGCCTTATACCTTCACACCACCCTTAAGCCCTACAACAACTCTGAAAGCAGGTGTCATCATTTCAACATTCAGCTGGGAACCCAGGTTCAGGGAAGCTATGGAGTGGGGACGTGATTCAGCGCCCAGACTGACTCCAAGTCCTATGTCTTTTCTGCTACCCCGCAGGTACTCAGTAAATGGTAATTTCTCTTCAAAAAGATCCCTTAAAGCTGGAGGGAGGGAGGGAGGCCAATTGGGGAGCAGGGGGCTGGGGGGCGGAGACAGACTCAGTAATGGTCTGTGGAAGGCACCAGGGCTTTGTGGGGACGTGCTGGCAAAGGAAAGATGTGTTTTCAAACCCATGTCCTTAATACCAGCCAAGGTCAACCCGAGAACAATTTGCAGTGGAAAATTACACCCTGCAAATTCTACAGCCTGATCCTAATTAGGGGCTAACCTCTCTTATTAGGTGAACTTTTTCTTTATTTCTCCACTGTGGAGAAGGGACTGTAATTTGTTAATGAAATAGCATGCTGATGTATGTCGTCTTATAATTTGTGGATGATCAAGAGAAAAATGTTCTTTCCTTAGAAAAATACAGCTTTCATTTCTCACTTTTTTTTTTCCTTCTAAATCATTAGTCCTTCAAACATGTTCCTTTGGTCTTATAATAAACAAGTTGGGGGAATGAGACCATCCACTTCTTCCGGAGCCTTCGTTCAGATCCACCCATTTGTTCAGTCTTCCGGTTTTGCAGTTTCAATCCAGCCATCATTTCTTCAGTTCCCAGAGGCCCCTCTTGGAAGAGGAGGTTACAGCCCCAAATGCAATCAAGGCAGATGCGCAAGTAGACAAGTGAGAGATAATGGGGGAAAAATACCCCAGACCGTGCAGATTTATAACCCAGGCTAGATGCCTTTCCTGGGACCCCGTTTGTTGCTCTGGGCTCTTGTCTCATGGGACCCCTGAGTGGGGCCAGTGATAGTTACAGAAGTGCTAGAAACAGACCAGACGCCCTATTTCTCCTTGTCATGATGTATCTCCTCTCTAGTCTGCCACAGGCTGCTTAGATTCTGGGCATTGGCTCCTACTTGGGGGTGGTTGGAATGACAGGGCGTCTCCTGACAGGGTTCCACCAACGGTAGGTACTCAGAGGGCAGTTCATCGCAGGAACGATTCACTGAGCGTCTGTGCGTCAGACACTGTGGCAGGCTTGGGAGTAAAAGCTGAAGACGGCATGGTCCCTGCCCTGGAAAGAGTTATTCTCACAGGCCAGACAGACCCACAGACAGACACGTTCAGCATCGTGGGCAGGTGCAGCAATGAAGGAGGGACAAGGAACAGTAGGGCTGGGAATGGGAGCTTCACAACCTTGAGGAGATGCCTCCAAGCTGAGACCTGAGGATGAGTGACAGGTGGACAGCCACGAAGGCCCCCAAGCCCCCGGAGTCCTTCCAAGCTTGGAGACCAACTGGGCTAAGGCCTGGAGGTGCCGGCAGCACGAAAGAACTGAAAGCAATGAGGCAAAACACAAGGCTTCAGATTTGAGGCAAAAGGCCACAGGGACTGAGACCTGGCAGAGGTCACTGAGGGCCTGTATGCCCGGAAGTTACAAGAAAGGTTTGTATTAGTGTCCTAGGGCTGCCATAACAAAGTACCCAATACTAGCCGGCTTAGGAAAAACAAGAATCCATTGTCTCACAGTGGCATCGGCTAGAAGTCTGAAAGCCAGGCATCTGCAGGGCTGCGCTCCCTCTGAAACCTGTAGGGGAAGGATCTGTCCTTGCCTCGTCCAGCTTCTGGCCGTCCCACACGTTCCTTGACTCCTGTATCTGCCCCCTTCTTAACAGGCATCCTCCCCGTGTTTCTTCACATCCTCTTCACATTCATATCTGTCTCTGTGTTCAAATTTCCCCCATTTTTTTTTTTTTTGCGGTACGCGGTCCTCTCACTGTTGCGGCCTCTCCCGTTTCGGAGCACGGGCTCCAGACGCGCAGGATCAGCGGCCATGGCTCACGGGCCCAGCTGCTCCATGGCATGTGGGGTCTTCCCGGACCGGGGCACGAACCCGCGTCCCCTGCATCGGCAGGCGGACTCTCAACCACTGCGCCACCAGGGAAGTCCTAAATTTCCCTTTTAATAAGGACACAAGCCATAGTGGATGAGGGCCCACCCCAAGGCCCTAATTTTAACTTGATGACCTCTGTAAAGACCCTGTGTGCAAACTCAGTCACATGCTGAGGTACTGGGGGCTAGGACTTGAACATATCTTTTTTGGGTAGGGGACACAATTCAACCCATAATAGGGATGAAAGGAGAGAAAGCACCTTGAGATTTTTTTGAAGTACAAAAAGCACAAAACTAAAACCCCTTCCCCAGAAAAATTTCAATTTTCTTCCCTAAATAAAACACCAAATCTTCCCTTGTTTTAATTGTCCTTTAATGGAGAATCATCGCTAGTGACAACCCACTCAGGTTCACAGCGCCTCATGGAGGAGCTGAGGGCTTCAGCACAGGCCGTTCCATTTTCACATACAGCAAACACATCAGAGAACCCATGCCCATTCTCAGGGGGGTCCCTTCCCCGGCGTGAGCCAGCAATCACCCTCTTTCTCCCAAAGTTTTCCTCAACAGGAAATTAAAGGGTTTTTTGTTTTTGTTTTTTTTGTTTTTTTTTCTTAACCTGACATGGAACCCCTATCCCCTCAGGCGCACAACTAGTCAATCAGTTTGTAAAGGAAATACAAGCACAATCTTTTGGTTTGGTTCCGTTTTTTTTAAGCAGGTTACACTTTTGAGAGATTTTTTTTCTTTTATCAAACATTTTAAACCAACTATTTTCAATGGAAAAATACTCTGTGAGCACAAGGTTAAAAAAAATCAAATAGTGCGAAACATTACATATTAAACCTCTCCTTACAGGGCCCCCCTCAGAAGCCACTGCTCATAAATTCCTCATATATCCTTCCAGAATTATTCTATGGCGAGCGCTGAGTTCTTAAGGCATTGCACATTTGGTTGGGAACATGTTAAGTGAATAGCAATCTGCAGCAATCTCTTTCAGATCATCTTTCCCAGCACAGGAAGGCATTTGTCTGCCTAATGACCTGCAAGCAGGAAGGATATTCCGTAACCTCACTTTGTTCTGCTGACCCTCACTGGAGACACCTCACCCCATCCCTTTGAGAGAGGACAGTGGGCGTCGTGGGTGCTGCAGAAGCTTTATTACCTTCAGTTTCCTCTGTTAGCTTCATGGTCTATATGAGACAGTCCTCCACTCTATTATTTTAAAATTGTATTTGTGCCACAGGTATTTCTCAAGCGCTTCCTATATATGAGGCGGTGGGCTCTGCAGGTGAGGGTTTAAGGTGAACCGGTTGGTGCCCAGGAGAGAGGCTGCGGCTCTGGGGTCAGGAAAGGAGGACAGACTGAGGACCAGCAGGCTGGGGAGACCGGCAGTGGCCGATTTTTGTTGCTTCTTGTGTTCTGAAGCATCTGCATAGCTCAGTTTTGTTTGAAGGTTGTGCTTAGTACGTATTTCTTCAGTGGACGCTCAGGAGATAAAATATATATACTCTGAGAGAGATACAGATCGCTTCTGAAAGTTATTCAAATAATGAAGGAATTTTTGTTTTTTAAGATTTTTTTTGATGTGGACCATTTTTAAAGTCTTTATTGAATTTGTTACAGTATTGCTTCTGTTTTATATTTTGGTTTTTTGGAGGTATGTAGGATCTTAGTTCCCTGACCAGGGATCGAACCCACACCCCCTACATTGGAAGGCGAAGTCTTAACCACTGGACGGCCAGGGAAGTCCCCATGAAGGAATTTTTTAATGTGATCTTTTTGTTTCTTCTTGAATAAATCTTAGGTTGTGGTGAAGTGGTAAGTCAAGTTCTTTGAAGTGTCTGACATCCCTTTAAATAGATCACCCCTTCAGCGTGCATTAGGACAACAGCCATTCAAGGCAACACACGGAGGGCTGTTACTATATTTGCATCTCACCATCAAAGCCGGCTTTTCTCTGTTTAGTACTTTTGTGCCTTCATGAGGGTGGTGGTGTTGGGGGTAGCTTGCTGCTCTAGCTTTGGCTAAAACTGGGAGGCAAGTGTCTGTAGGATTCTCCTTTCCTATCACATGTGATAGGAAATATAAAGAAATGGGTTTAATACGAATAACCAAGCTTATCCAAAAATGTGATAGCATTTGACCAAATACCCTGTATGGAAGGAATATTTTTAATGCCAGCTTTAAAAATCTGCAAACCAAAAACAGAAGAGAGCCTTTTAAGACCTTTGTCACACCATGAAGCACGCAGGCATGCTTGTTAATTCATGATGACATTTTAACCAGTCTTATTTTGCCAGGAGAGATGATGACAGGGCATATTCCCATTTCTTAGGAGGTTGACAACTTCAGTTTAGCTCCTGTGGTACAGGAAGGATAAGGGCCTGCAGCCCCCAGACGGAGCCTGCTGAATCCCCGCTCAGCAGAGCACTGAAAACTGGGGCTCTGCTCCCCGACTCTTTTCTTCAGGTGACGCCTAGAGAATCCACCTGAGGACATCGTCCACTGAGGCACAAAAGAAGCATCCACTGGGAAATTCTACGGTTCAGTCTAAGCTTAAAAGAACCGCAGAAAAGGAAAATGCATGTTAACTAGTCCGGTTTGTACGTAATCAGGGAATCATGAGACCACGGCTGCCTGTGTTGCATCAGCCTTGGCCTGGAATATGGTTCCGTGGCTGCCTTTATTGTATTCTACAATTTCAGTATCACCTACTTAGATATGTTTCTGTGGAGAAATACACGGCAGATTACACTTTGCCCTAAAAATATAAACACGTCATACTAGTCTAGTCAAATCATAAATTCTTTGTGTCTAGTCTCTTTTGATTCCTGAAATAAAATCTTAACTTGAATATTATTGAGCTATGTGTATTTTTATGAAATGAAAGATAATTCAATAAGAAGTGGGAAAAATAGGGAATTTCGTGGTGGTCCAGTGGTTAGGACTCTGCACTCTCACTGCCAAGGGGCTGGGTTCAATCCCTGGTCAGGGAACTGAGCTCCCACAGGCCGCATAGCGTGGCCAAAAAAAAAAAAAAAAAAAAAAAAAAATCTTTTTTATTATTGTGAAATACACATATAGAATTCACCATCTTAACCATTTTTTAAGTATACAGTTCAGTGGTATTAAGTATATTCATATTGTTATGCAGTTGTTACCACCATCTATCTCCTAAATTTTATTTTGCAAAACTGAAACTATCTATTAATTCCCCATGCTCCCTTCCCCCAGCCCCCAGTAACCACCGTTTTACTTTCTGTCTCTATGAATTTGACTATTCTGGGTACCTCATATAAGTGGAATCATATAGTATTTGTCTTTTTGTTACTGTCTTATTTAACTTTGCATTATGTCCTCAAAGTTCATCCATGTTGCAGCATATGTCAGAATTTATTTCCTTTTGAAGGCTGCATAATATTCCATTACATGTATATACCACATTTTGCTTACCCCTTCATCTGTTGATGGACACTTGTTTTAGCCACTGTGAATAATGCTGCTATGAACGTGGGTGTATATTTCTTCAAGACCCTGCTTTCAGTTCTTTTGGATATATACCCTGAAATGAAATTGCTTGATCATATGGTGTATGGTCAGGCCAGTCAAGATGGCTGTTCTCTTGCTCTCTGTACATCCCCTGCCTGACCAGGACCTGCTTCACCTACACCCTGCTCACATGACTGACCTTCCTATGTACTTGCCCCTGGCCCCAGCTAGTGATAGCTTATCAAAGGGGTGGTGAGGGCGTGTGCTCTGCTACTGGTTTCCCTGGTAACTACTGAGCCCACCTGACATCAATTCTCTTATAAGTGGTAATCTCCCATTCCCCTCTGGGAGGGAGCGAAGACTGACACTGTGTCCTCTCTGCTGTCCACTGCACACGGTGGGGCGTTGCTCCAGGACCTTGCTTCAGACAGGTAAGCTCCCCCATCCATTAAACCACTGATGTCTCTGTCACTGACTCCGGGCTCTTTCTTCAGTCTTGAAGCTGGGCAAGCACAGGGCTTGTAGGCCTGTGGGGGGAAGCCCAACATATGGTAATTCGATTTTTAGTTTTTTGAGGATCTGCCATACTCTTTTCCCACAGTCGTTGTATCATTTTACATTTCCAGCAACAGTGCAAAAGGGTTCCAATTTCTCCACTTTCTCATCAACACTTGTTATTTTCTGGGTTTTTTTTTTTTCATCTAATTGGTGTGAGGTGATATCTCATTGTGGTTTTGATTTGCATTTCTCTAGTGATTAGTGATGTTGAGCATCTTTTCATGTGACCATTGGCTACTTGCATATCTTTTTTTGAGACTTATCTATGTTTTGGGGGGTGCTTATTTATTCCCCATTGTATGGTCAGGCCACTCAAGAGGGCTGTTCTCTTGCTCTCTGTACATCCCTTGCCCGACCAGTGCTTGCTTCACCTATATCTTATGCACATGACTGACCTTCCTATGTACTTGCTCCAGGCCCCAGCTGGTGATTGTTCTTATCAAAGGGGTGGTGAGGGGCGTGCCCCTCTACTGGTTTCCCTGGTAACTAATGAGCCCACCTGATGTCAATTCCCTGATAAGTGGTAGTCTCCCCTTCCGCCTGGGAGCAAAGACTGCCGCCAAGTCCTGTCCGCCGTCCAGAACCTTGCCTCAGACCTGTAAGCTCGCCCATCCATTAAACCACTGTTTCTGTTGCTGACTCCAAACTCTTTGGTCTTGAAGCTGGACAAGTACAGGGCTTGTAAGCCTGTGGGGTGCAGCCCAACACCCATTTTTGAATCAGGTTGGTTTTTTTTGTTGTTTTTGAGTTTTATAAGTTCTCTATATATTGTGAATATTAATCCTTTATCAGGCATATAATTTGAAAATATTTTCTCTCCATATTCTGTGGGTTGCCTTTTTATGGCTAATACATAGTGTCTTTTGATGCACTACTTTTATGAAGCTCAATTTGTCTATTTTTTCTTTTGTTGCCTGTGCCCTTGGTGTCATACCCAAGAAAGCATTGCCAAACCCAATGCAACACATTTGATTTAAAAAAAAAACTTATTTATTTGGCAGTACCGGGTCTTCGTTGCGGTGTGTGGGATCTTTAGTTGTGTTATGCAGGTTCTTAGTTGCAGCATGCAGGATCTAGTTCCCTGACCAAGGATCAAGCCCCTGTCCCTTGCATTGGAAGCATGGAGTCTTAACCGCTGGACCAGCAGGGAAATCCCAAGACATTTGACTTTTAATTACAGTTGCCACTTCTCTTTCCCTCACCGTTCACCAGGGTGGAACAGATCTAATTTTTCTGTCTACTGAACCTATAAAACACATATGTGATTACAGCTTGGGTGTACCTTACATTTCCCCTTTTTATTTTAACACCTCATCACTGTTATATTATCTGATTTTATTAAAGCATTTTTGTTCTGAAGAATATTCCCAGTTATTTTAGTATATGTGCTGGCGAAGCGAGCTCCCCAGTTATTTTATTACTGTAATTGGTATCACTTTTTATCTGTTTTCCGGCATCTTAAAGGCATGTATTTCTGTTTTGATTGCTGATTCATGTATTTATTGGAATGCATATGCAGATTGCATCTCTGTGAACAGTTAGTTATTTTAAATGTCGGAATTGTCCCTAGAAGATTTCCTAAATAAAAGCTGATTCCAATCAATTTACTTAAATTCATTCTGAATTACCTCAGACTCTGTCTTTAACACATTCAATATTTATGCAATGCATCCTCATGAGTGTTTCAAATATATTGTCTGGAGATAGGATTGAAGCATCCAAAAATAATTAACACAGTGGGCAAAGACAACGAAATGACAAAACTGAAATAGAAGATGCAGATGTACAATCATTTTCAGCATGAAAAGTAACAATCAGTTGAGAGTAAATCTTTTTGGGCTGGAGAGCTGCAACTAGTAGCAGGACCGATGTTTGTGAGTTGCAGCATTTTATAAGAAGGACAGAAGCCAGGATCATCACTGGTTTATTATATGATCTGGGTACATTTATGTTTCTATAATTGATTAGAATAGTCCATGGAGAATGTTCTTTACTGCAATCCAAGGATTTCTTCAATGTTTCAGTTTCTCCAAAGGCCACTTGAAGGGTAATGTGTTTTTAGAGAAATGCATTTTCTAAAGTATCAGAAAATAAGACTGAGGTTTTATTGAGATGTCTGTATGATACTCACTGCTTCTAATATACTATCTTAGAAGCCAGCTGCATTTTTCTCCTCCTTATTTTTTGGCTAGAGTTAGGTTTCAGAAGTTGGACAAAATGGTATAAAAATAGTTACTTCTGAAAGAAAAAGCAAATATTTGCTTTTAAAAGGAAAGGGTTTAGGTTTTTACTGAATATACTTAAATTGATTTTCGTGCTTATACAAGCATGGGAGCAACGCAACTCCCAGGGAAATTGGACAGAGTGGGTATTGCTTGCAATATTAAGGAAAGTACATAAATGCTCTTAAGGAAATTTTAGAACTTACTTGAAAATATCATATCACTCTGGGTGCAATATGTCTTACAACCCAAACTCTTGGTCAAAGTGTGAGGTGCCCACAGCTCTTGCTCTCAAAAGCTGTTCTGCTTCCAGAATGGTCCCTGTTTCTGCTAATTTGGACATCAGAAATGACCCTGGCAAGGTTGTGAAGTGGTGAAGTTTGTCCTCAGAAGCTAGAAGGGGCAGAAATGAGGCAGTCAGACTTCTCCTCCACTGCCTGAGGCTTCTGTCTCCCCTTCACTGTCTGTCAAAACATGTTCCCAGGAAGCATCCTCAGAAAAGTTCCACTGAAGTAATCCCCATTCCCCTATGCGTGCTGAGCTACAACTGAAAGTGTGCATGCATTTGCGTTTGGAGAGGTGGAAATACTGTAGCACAAAGGAATGGAGCACAAGCACGTCCCTCTCTGGGCATAAAGATTTTATTGTTTCTGGTGGGAGTAGCAATGATGAGGTGGGCTCTTAGCCTATTGTTCGTTGACATATAAAATCAATCCTGCAGACGAGGTGATTTATAATTTATCACCTTAGACTTTCATTTACATCTCAGTTCCTCTTTATAGTGCCTTATCATTTTCTAAGCATTTTCACATAAATGATTAGTTCAACAAAATTGGTAAAACACTTGCTGTGCCACAGTGATGAAGATGGCTGCCTTTCTTATGATGGAGCCAGGTACTCTGAGAGGAAGCACGGGCAGGTACTACCACTGTTCTGTAGGTGAGGAAATGGGAACAGAAGAGAGCTGATCAGATATATTGTCCTAAAATCTTCCAATATGGGGTTGATCACCAAATACAATACAGGGGTAAGAGGTAATGAAAGGAAAATAACAACAAAAACCCCCAAACCCAAACTGCTTCTCTTGATACAGCAAATGCAGTTTTCTTTCTAACCCATATCTATTCCTTCCAGATCTCTAGTAAAACTGTGTTGTGATAGGAAATAGAGCATATTTTCTGATGATACCCAGCTAAGTAACATAGGTAAAGATGCACATTCCTGGTATACTGCCCACAATTAGGCCATTTCTGTATTGTAATTAGACAAGCTTATTTGAAAGCTCAGTTGAAGATATTGGCATTCTTTGTCAGAATGACTATCAGACATTTTCATGTGGATTCAATTTCAGATACTTGAAGTATGCAGTGACCCGTCTCTAGTGTGGAGTTGGGTGGAGAGACAGCTATGATGTTGAAGCAGATGTTTGGTTAATGAAGGTCTCCGTTGGTAGCCCGGCTATGCATTATTTCATAAACGCGCTGTGAAGTTTTGTTGTTGTTGTTCCAATTCAAACTTTCCCTTCTGTAATTTAAGTCGATTTTATGTTTTGCTGGTCCACTTGCTTAGAACTGACACATCCAAATGAACTTTTCCCCTGTGGACGGTTACTTTTAGAGAATGTGCACCAATTCCGATGTATTGCCATGAAAAACTTCTGCAGAACCTCCCTTTTCTAATTGTCTTTGGTGTTTCACTTTCATGGCAGTCAGCATTATTCAGTGTTACTAGCCATCTCACTTGCAGGAATTATTTGGTTATTTCAGAAGCTCCATTCTCCTCTGAAATGTTGGCACCTTCAAGGCTATTTGGGAAAATGGGCCGTTGGCTGTAGGGAGCTCCTGAACTGGCGAGAGCAATCCACACCCTGCAAGGTGAAGTATTTTGATATCAAGAGCCAGCTGTGCTTGGATGAAAGTTCAGAAATAAAATTCATCTTAGATCAGCCCTGTGATCTTCAAATCATTAAAAACTGCTTCCAATATAACTGGAATCAAAGGGTACAGTCATTCAAGTTGATTATACTTGCTTTCAGTGGACGAGCATGGCATCTATGGGATTTATTTAACAAGTGCAAATAAGATCAAGAACAGACAAATAATAAACTTAATAAGTAAGGAAACATGGGTTTGGGGATTCAAAGAACTTTTAATTAGAAGGAGGTGCTCTAATTCTTCTTAACCAAACGTGGATTGATTTACAGTCTATTATGTTCTCTAGGAAGTCTCCATAAGGAACTGCTTAATATTAGAGACACAGTATTACCCGTGAAAATTCAATCAAGTGCATTTAAAAAATATTCTCTGAATTGCAGGCCAGTTGAAGAGTAACAATAAAAATTTAAGCATCTATTCAGATGTGGCTGTCAGGGCCCAAAGCTTGACCTTGGGTGGGACTAGACTCAACATCTGACTAGCACCCCAAGATCTTTCTCAAATTGGCATGCAAAAGACTTGGGAAAGCAACTCATGCAGCTCAATATCAAAAAAACAAAAAACCCAATCCAAAAATGGGCAGAAGACCTAAATAGACATTTCTCCAAAGAAGATATACAGATTGCCAACAAATACATGAAAGAATGCTCAACATCATTAATCATTAGAGAAATGCAAATCAAAACTACAATGAGATATCATCTCACACCAGTCAGAATGGCCATCATCAAAAAATCTACAAACAGTAAATGCTGGAGAGGGTGTAGAGAAAAGGGAACACTCTTGCACTGTTGGTGGGAATGTAAATTGATACAGCGACTATGGAGAACAGTATGGAGGTTCTTTCAAAAACTAAAAATAGAACTACCATATGACCCAGCAATCCCAATACTGGGCATATACCCTGAGAAAACCATAATTCAAAAAGAGTCATGTACCAAAATGTTCATTGCAGCTCTATTTACAATAGCCAGGACATGGAAGCAACCTAAGTGTCCATCAACAGATGAATGGATAAAGAAGACGTGGCACATATATACAATGGAATATTACTCAGCCATAAAAAGGAAGGAAACTGAGTTATTTGTAGTGAGGTGGATGGACCTAGAGACTGTCATACAGAGTGAACTAAGTCAGAAAGAGAAAAACAAATACCATATGCTAAGACATATATGGAATCTAAAAAAAAAAAAAATGGTCAGAACAACCTAGGGGCAAGACGGGAATAAAGATGCAGACCTACTAGAGAAGGGACTTGAGGATACGGGGAGGGGGAAGGGTAAGCTGGGACAAAGGGAGAGAGTGGCACGGACATATATACACTACCAAATGTAAGGTAGATAGCTAGTAGGAAGCAGCCCCATAGCACAGGGAGATCAGCTCGGTGCTTTGTGACCTCCTGGAGGGGTGGGATAGGGAGGGTGGGAGGGAGATGCAAGAGGGAAAAGATATGGGGATATATGTATATGTATAACTGATTCACTTTGTTATAAAGCAGAAACTGACACACCATTGTAAAGCAATTATACTCTAATAAAGATGTTAAAAAAAAAGGGGGAAGAGGTTCAGGAAGAGGGGGGTGAGTGGGGGAGACATTCTGCAATGTATAAAGATAATAAGTGTTGATGCTTTACTTTTTACCAAAATATATATATTCCACCAAAAAAAAAAAAAAAAAAGACTTGGGAAGAAGGTGCAAGGAAGAATCTTTGAAATCTCATTTAAAGTCCTCAAATTTGAAGAACTTTATTTTTCAGAAATAGGATGGAATGCTCCACAAGAAAAAGTGAAAGAACTGAGCTTGAAACTGTGGAAATAACTCTTTCCAGAAGTCTCTGTCGCCATCCTCCATTACCAAAACAACAGGCTTTCGGGACAAGCTGGAATCAGCTACCATTCTGAGCATTTTTGAGGATCTTAAAATACTATAATTAGAACTCATTAAATTCAAATATTTTATCTTCTTGTGTCTCTTAGATTTAGAAATTAGATTTCTGAAAGCAGAGAAAGAAAGCTAATCTAGAGGCTCAATATATATCTTTGAAGCCAAGTTCTATTTTGGTAATACTCCATTGAAAGATTTAAAACTTAATTGAGGTTTTTTTTGTAAGAAGCTAGTTCATGAAATAATGTTTGCCTACTCATTTGGAATTATTTCTGAAAGAGAGAAGTTATCAGTTCGTATTCTTTAAATGTATGGAGTTCCTGTTTGGGGATCCTTTCACTGTGAATAGTTAATAGCAGTGATGGAGGAAAGAAAGGGGTCTGGTGAGAGAACTAAAACTTCAGGCTAAAAAGGTTTTACGATAATTTGAAGTTTTAAAATACCTGTAATACCCAAGATCCACTGCTATATAAAAATATTCCATAGTCATCGTCATCATAAAGCTACCAATTAGCTTAAGTATACCTCTCCTCTGTTGACAGGTGACATGAGGACCAGGCAAGTACTTGCTCTTGGTGAGTCTGAGAGTAGACGCCACCTCCAGAAGAGGAGGTGTCAACTGAAGTAGGTGTGTGGTATTTTAGAATCCATGGGTGTCTCTGTGTTCAGTCATTCCGCAAGGCTTTATCAAGCAGCTACCATGTGCCAGGCTATGTTGTAGGTCTTGGTTATGTAGCCCTGAACACAAGTGAGAAAAAACCCTTCCTGAAGCTTAATCAGGAAGCTTAGTTAGGAGAGACTAATAATAAACCAGTGTATATATGTATTTTCTGGCTGCGCTTTGCGGCTTAACGGGATCTCAGTTCCCTGACCAGGGATCGAACCCGGGCCATGGCAGTGAAAATGCCGTGTCCTAACTATTGGACTGCTAGTGAATTCCATAAATGAATATTTTTATAGTGGTGATAAGAACAATGGAGAAAATACAGGAAAGGGGGATGGGGGGATAGGTGAGCTTGGGTGGGTTGACATTTAAACTAAGATGGCTAGACCTGTGGGCGTCTGGAGAAAAAGCCAGGCTGATGGAGAAGCACAAGCCGAGGGCCATGGGATGTTCACCAAGCAGCACGGTGACCACTGTGGCTGGCGGGGAAACGGGAGTCAAGGATGACTTCAAGGTCTTTCCTCTGAGCAACTGGAGGAAATTGTGAAGTGTGTGTTTGGGAAGTATGTGTAGTTTTCTAAGGCTACTGGATTACTTCACTAGAAGGGAACGTCAAAATCCAAGGGAGAGACTCAATCTTGTTGGCATTTATTACCTGTTCCCCACCACAGGCATGGTTGCATACCCTTCCATCTCCACTGGTTCTCTGTTCTAATCTCAGAATTCCTTCTCATCTTCTCTGGTGTCTTCCCAAGGAATTCCACTGCATTCACTTAAGATTTGCAGTTCTTACCCTGTAATTCAAGGTAAGAATTTACATACCTTTCCATCCTTCTTGTCTGTTCAGTCCCTTTCATGTCTCTGAAAATGCAGACCAACTGGACACACTGGGTTATCTCAGAACCTTTGTTAATGCTGTTCTACCCGAAAGGCTCTTCTTTCATCTCTGATCATCCTCATAACCATCTTCAAAACTCAGCCTAAATGTCCCTTCATGATTTTTCCAAATATTTCATTGCTGCAATGACTTCCTTTTGTTATAGTTATCTACATCTTCTTTTCGTCACCAGGCCACCTTGTCTAAGAGGAAGGACATGTTTCTGATTCGTGTGGATATCAGAGTACCTCCACATCATGCCTAGAATGAATATCTGACTGGGACTTCCATTATTTGGAGTTGATAAAATCCAGGGGACTATGAAATGGAATATGGAATTAAAAATGAAATACGGAATTGATCTGTGTTGGCACATGCCCTATATTACAGTGCACACTTAACACTAAAATTTTGGCCAGGTAATGAGTGAGGATAACATCGTAGACAAACAGCATTGGTTACTCATCGGAATAAGATGAACTTTTCCATCCAAGCACACCTTGCCTTACGAGTGTCTTCTGCAGCTTATTGTGAACTAATCACTTTCAATTTTAAAATTAATTTTAATTAGTCATGCTTTTTTCTCTCAACGGATATAACAGAAATTCTTTCTTATTGCTTCTATGTCCTCTGCTGCATGTCCAGTGAAGTAGATCTCTCCCACCTCCCCAAAGTTGCCTGCTTTTTTAAAAAAAAAAAAAAAGAACGATGCTGATAAACACGAAGACCATGAGTTGTTTCTCTCCAGGTTCCTGTATGGACTGGTAATTGTTTGTCTATATATCATCTTCATTTTCTTTTAATTTCACCCTAACAGTGCTTAGGTATGAATTGCGATTAGGAGATAAACTGCCAAAGGAAAGGCAGAAAGACCTCTTTGTATGAAGTAAACTTCTGAGACTATAGCCCTTTGGACACCTCATGCCCACTGCACTCGGTGCGTTCACATTAGTTATTTAGATTTAATTTTGGGAAGTGAACGCCTGGTTCTCCCCATCCTACTTTTATTCCTCCTTCTCCCACCTTTTTCTTTGGTATGGAAAAGGAGGTACACACAAGCAATATGTTCCAGTTTCAGAAAAAGTTTTAAATTCCAGTACTTGCGGTGGTTACATTGGAAAGTATTTTGAAGTAATTGATCACAGGACCAGGAATAACTGAAATTTCTTTGCCAAGAACAGAATTTCATTTCACTAGAAAATGTATGTTATATGGATATGGAATCCAACAACGTTTTATTTGGAAAAAAAAGTATTTTTCAAGATGGAAATTGTTTGGACATAGGGAAATTTCCTGTATCACAAGTGAAAACCTACCTGTAGGGGCTGAAAATTTTCTAGGTTTGCCTCAGGCCCGCCCTGAAGAGCACAGAGACAAAGACTTGTACTACGTGGCCTGTATGAATTAGACTATACTTCTCTCCTTGTGTAAGTAAGTATTAAGAGAATGGAAGTGAAGTCTGGACAGAGAAGGAAAAGAAAAAAAGAACAGAAGAGTAAGAGGGGCTATAATGGAAAGGAGGCAGAGGGAATAAGTGAGTCAGGCTGTGTTGAAGTGGCACTCTAAATATTTTATTTCTACCAGTTACAGTATCTACATTTTCTAAGATCAGTATATTCTGTTTTCTTTTAAATCATCATTGGGCTCTGTAATGTAATTTTACATCATATATTATTAACATTTGTGACAATAAGAAATTCTTGAAATTACTTCCATATGTGATCAAAGTATAAATTTTGTGAACAAAACACAGTGTGTCACTGTACAGATTTATCTTATATATTTTATGCTGCAGGGTTAGAAATCTGTTATAACAAATCTTAACATTGTCACGCCCCTGTGCAGTTAGTTTTCCTTAAAAAAAGAGAAGCTGATGTTCTTGTAAACAGTACACTGTGAAAAGTAAGATTTGATAATTCCTAGGTATCATCTCAATATACACAAATTGAAAGATTCTCCTATGGGCGTCGTCATTTTACACATCAAGAGACCCATGGAGACAACGTTATAAAAGGCAACATTTGTTAAAAGGCCCCCGCAGCTGACTCTGCATTGCTCGAGTCAGAGCTGCAGCCACCGCCAGTTTCCGCAGTGCCTTGAGGTTGGAAGTTGATTCCCCCAAGGCAAACGTCAAGTAATTCGACTGTCCAGATGACTGAACAGTCAGGCTTCTCAACCACTTCTTTCAAATGGATTGTTCGGGTCGGGTTACTTCACTTTGAGGTCCGTCAGGGCATCGGAGATCTCGTCGGCCTGTGCGGAAACACTGGCCGGCGTGACGTGGAGGTGGATGTCGTACTGCTGGTCCAGGCCAAGGTAGCAGTCGCTCATGAAATACAGTGTGTAGATATACCTAGAATATGAAAAAGGAACGAAAAGGTAAAACTACCGTTCTCATCACCGTTGCGGTTAATTCTTTCGGAACTCTGGTGGGGTAAGACTCTGCTTACCTTCCAGGTACTTCAGGAGTATAAAAAGAGATGGAGACAACATGATGATTTCGGACATATCCCACTCTTTTCAGAGCAATAAGTTCTCTCTTATCCACTTCTCCTAATATCAAAAACCATCCTTCATCTTTTGATTTGGGAAATCGAGGGGTGACTGCATGGCTGTCTTGCTTTCCCTGTAAACCAGAAAAAAAAAAGGAAAGATAAAGCATTACTAATGGCTAGATTTTCTATACCACTTGGCTGTGCTTAAAAGGCCACGCTGTCTTTCTTGGAGGCCATAAATCTAAGTATCTGGTTTGGTGTGTTTGATATGCTATCATCTACCTTTCTTCAAGATTCTCGAAGCACACTCTAGCCACACTACTTTGTGGCTCCGTGAGAACAGAAAGCCCTCGAATCTTTCTCACACCATTCTTACAAATGAAATTAATTCCCCACTTGCAGATGAACACACTGAGATACAAACATATCAACCAAGTCTTTCAAAATCTTATTTGCAAGAAATTGATACTGGGGGAAAAAATCAATCCAGGCTAGACTCTGGATCTTAGGATAATAAGCACTCTGTCACATAAACATCTTCCCCCATCACCCAAGAATAAAGCTCACATGAAAAAGCACATATTCTCATACGGTGATATTAAAAAGTCCTTTCTCTGAGGAATGGGAAATTGTAAGCCAAACAATTTATAAAATATATTAGTCACCATCATACAAGATTAACTATCACCATAATGACAACACTTGACGTCTTTATTTTAGATTGATTTTTTACAAAATCCAAGATTATTCTAGAGATTCCTTAAGACAACTATTTATGGTGTAAAATGTACTAATAATGACATGCTCTTAATCAGACTTCACTCAATATTCCAGAGAGAGTTGTTTCATTTAAGGCATTTTAAAAAGAGAGGTCAGAGAGCAATGTATTTTTACAGCACTTAGAAACAAAATTTTAGAGTTTCTCTAGCACAGTTAAAGCTAATGTTTAAGGACTAATACTATAGTAAAAAAAAACCCTTATACTACAATATTGTCAGAAATGTTTGCAAAGGTCTCAAAATAAAGTTCTCTCTAATTAGCGCTCTCAACGTACCTTAGATACACCTCAGTACACTGTTTATCCAGGCACTATGATAAGCTGCTTGAGCAGCTCTTTGTTGAGACTGTGAGCCCCCTGAGGCTGGGGTACATTGTTTAGCTATTTGTGACAGGCCTCGCTTCTGTCAGCGTGTCTGCACATGGTAGGTGCAAAGAGAACAGGGACTTGAATCGGAGAACGCTGTGCTCCCAGCCTGCTCTCATATTTTCTGACTCTAGGACCTTGGCAAATTCCTATACTCCCCAAGTTCCATTATTCTGTAAAATGGGGAATTTTACGCCTCACACGGCAGCTATAAAAAAAAAAATCTTAGTTTTTTTTCTCATGATTTTCTCGGTATGATTACTACTGCCTTTTCTTTTGTAAGTTGGGATATACTGTCATCTAAAAATGCTCATATTAAAGCCTCTGAAATGCCAGAGGCCAATCAGTTCATACACTGACTGATTTTTAGAATTAGAAATCTAATGAGATGGGACTTAAAGGCACAGTATTGAAAAGGTATTGTACCAACAGAAAGTTACTGACCATCTCGTGTGTGAAAACAGAGGGGACAGTATTAATGAACTACAACCTCACTCCTGAGGGCTAGTTCTAGATATGGAAAAGCCCCTGACTCCACTGAGCTAACGAAAAGGCAAATTCTTATTTCGATTATTATGGGCTAAAAAACAATCTGCCCACATGCTGTGCACTAATATTCTTAGAGGGCCCAATAATTATTTTTGGTGTCACAGGCAACAGAAAAGAGCACAGTAATTTAAAATAAAAATACTGCACATTTTTGGCCTGTACGAACGTTGACAAAGCTTCCTCATATGCATTCTAATGAGGGAAGCAGACAGATGTGGCAAGGGAGCCACGGGAAAGTCTAGCTAGCGTCTTCTTCATTTGGGGTGCTGGGCGGAAGTCTAGATTTTGAGATCCCTTCAGAGTCCTGAGTTTCTGGTGCAGGCGGCCTGGTGTAGGGCCAAAGAATCTGCACTCTTAAAGGTACTCCAGAAAATTCTGCTGAGCCTGCAGACCATACTTTGAGACCAGGACTCTAGGCATTATATTATTATGTCACGTGGGTATTCTGGGGTTGAAAAATGGCACATGAGGAGAACTGACTAACTGCAGAAGACTGACTCTTGCTGCTTAAGGCCAGTTGAGGAAGCGGGATTGGTGAAGGGCACGGACGCATTAGTAATATAAAAGACATGTGTGCTGGTGCGTGCTGGGATCTGGTGTGAAGCATTTGAGAATGGAAACCAAACACTATACCTTGTGGAACCCAAGGCTGACTCTCTGCAAGCTGACTTGAAGCACATACTCTTGATCAGCATGCAATCTGACCCATCTGTTGTCGTTGCGTTTGTCAGAAGTCACGGTTGTGATAGAGAGCTCATCGTGTCCTTCCGCTGAGTCATCCCACCAGCCTTTAACACTTAAGCCAACATCTATCACAGGCAAATGAGATAAGAAACTCCATGCCTGAATAAAAAAAGAAAAGATAAGGAGTGGTTAATGCAAAGTGTAGTGAGCAACTAAGAAACAGTGAGCTTTTTAAAAAATCAACCTCTTTGTATTGCGATTAATTCTGGATTCAATGCAGTTGTAAGAAATAAAGCAGAGAGATCCTGTGCACCATTTCCCCAGTTTCCCCCAAGGGTAGCATTTTTCAAAACTAAAGTACAATATTAATACCAGTGATACAAGCCACAGCTCTTGTTCAGATTTCCTAGTTTTTCTTGTACTCATTTATTTGTGTGTAAAAATAGTGTGCTTTTAATCTTTGTGAAGTCCCTTTAAAAACACCTAAAGAAGTATTAATCATTACCTAAACTTGTGACCCCTTTCTTGTAAATCCCTTCTGGACATTGAGTGACTACTGACTACACTAAAAAATAAGTTTTAAAATAACTGTTGTTGAACTGGTTAGTTTTAGAGAAGCATTTAGTATAGCATTTATGTGACTTCTAAGGCAGAGAGCATTACTTGGGGATATAAAAGCAACTTGAAAAATGTTGTGATGCAATTGTTGATGTCAGTCAGTGTCATTCATTGATCATTTATTGTACAAAATGGGTTTTTCTTTTGCTCATAGTGCAAATTATTCTGAAAGGAAAACATTTCTATATGTTTGTATATATATCATAAGGAACCCTCTAAGTCTAGGGTTCTTTCTAGAAAGAAATATTTTTTTTGGCATTATCATATTGAGAATACCAATTTAAATGACACATATTAAAGGAGTAGAAAATATTTTACCAATTTTATTCCTACTCTTTTAATTGAAAATATTTGTGAGAAATCAAAATGCAGATGGTTAAGTGCTTATCAGTTTTTGTTTGTTTGTTTGTTTGGGTTTTTTTTGTGGTACGCGTGTGGCCTCTCCCGCTGCGTGTGCTCCGGACGCGCAGGCTCAGCGGCCATGGGCTCCGCGGCATGTGGGATCTTCCCGGACCGGGGCACGAACCCGTGTCCCCTGCATCGGCAGGCGGAATCTCAACCACTGCTCCACCAGGGAAGCCCAGTTTTTTTTGTTTTTTGTTTTTTTAAAATTTATTTTCTTTATTTTTTTGGCTGCGTCGGGTCTTAGTTGTGGCACATAGGATCTTCGCTGACGCACGCGGCTTCTCTCTAGTTGTGGCTTGCGGGTTTTCTCTCTCTCTCTTGTTGAGGCACGTGAGCTCAGTAGCTGTGGTGTGTGGGCTTAGTTGCCCTGGGGCAGGTGGGATCCTAGTTCCCCGACCAGGGATCCCCTCCAATGGAAGGTGGATTCTTTACCACTGGACCACCGGGGAAGACCCTATCATTGTTGAATGAATGAATAAATGAATGAATTCCTAAGTCTATGGAAAAGATGTACAAAAATAAACCTAATGTCCTCAGATAACTAATTGTCATCTTTTTCTAACATTTATAAATATGTGGCAAATATCACTTATCAGTCAAGAAAACTTCTCTATATATTGGCTGTTTTATCTGTTGTTACCTTCTAAGTTAGTTTTTAAAAGCACATGAATGCTTTAATTTTGGTTTTCCTTGTACTTCTTTAATATATACTACAGGTTTCCTGATAGGCTTTGATTTCCTGTTTGCTAAGACTTTATTGCTGTTGAGCATACCACCTAATTGAAATGAAGAAGCCCTGATGAATCAAACTATCCCTTAGGAATTCAAAAAATGTAAATCCAATGCAAATTTTCAATTCAACTCCAATCCTATAACTTGTCTTGTGAATCTGAAATTACGTTTGGAATAGATCTTGAAATAGTCAAGCCACAGAATGGTCTACCCTGTGCTTCAAGGTACAAATGATGGCTTATCCCTTGCTAGAACCAACAGTCACCGAGTCTAGAAGCTGTACCCACTGGATGTTCTCTTAAGACTGGCCAGAGTGAAGACACAAATACACCATTTCTGTAAAGCATTTAACTTCGTGAGACAACACAGGTAACATTTACCACATGAAGCAAGACTTCATATGTTTCTTCACTTGTACCTTTAAATGAGTTACCAATATAATATTTTAAGTATTAGCAACTCGTTGGAATTTTATTTCACAAAGCTCCCCAAAGTCAGATCTGACTTTTATATATTTGTAATCTTTTGCAGCACCTGGTATTATTATTTTCAATCTTCAATGTATATACATGTATTTGTTGTATGTGTATATATTTGTACATATATATATACACACACAAACATACATACATACACACACACTCACATATGCGTATATAAAACATGAGCTGTTTTTAAAGAAATTGCTAAGACATTTCAACACCAGCCAAACATATTTATCTGAGGATTAATCTTCATCTATTGAATCAGGCAAGAGCACTGCCATGCATACAATTATTTAATTAGCAGCCAAATCCTCTGCCAGTCAGCAGCCGTTGCAGGCATACTGATGGGGTAGAAGATGCAAATCTCACAGTAGTACTGCTTTTTCTCATTACTACTGCAATTAGCACTTAAATTGATGCTTTAAACATACTAATTTCTGGAATAATTCAGGATTTGTATGTTACCTGGGATCGCCTCACTGCAGAGCCGACACCAGATTGCTCTGCAAATTGAAGCACTTTTGAGCCAAATAACCATCATCATATCAGACTGAGCCAATTTGCATTTGGTTTTAAAGATAACAGAATGGCAATTTATGCAAATAAATTAAGTAAGTTTACTTCTGAGTTCTCCCTGAACTAATTACAACAATGTTCTAATTTTTTATCACATCTAAAACTTGGCTTGCAATCACTGTACGTTATGTTAGAAATCTGTTGTTGCTAATAGAAGCCTTGTTTTCATTTTAAATATATTGTTTTTATTCATAATTTTGATGATAATTTAGCTAGAAAGGTAGGCACTTATTATGAATATTTAAGTAGCTTTTGGTGCCAATTTTGGGTTCAACAGAAATTGAACAATCAGACTTTGATGCCTGTAATACTTTTTCCAAGTCCTGCTCGAAAATAAGTTCCACTGGAAAAAAAAAAATGACATGGTTTAGAAGTTTCTTTATTTTAGTATCTGCATTTGCAAGTCAATATGTTAATTATGTTATAAATCCTGAACATTAACTTTGACATGTTTAGGGTGAAATTGCTTAAGACTTAAAAGTCTATATATGCCAAATATTTCTGGCATTGTTCGTTCATGTTTTTGATCTTTCCGAAGAGAGTTTGGAGCAATGACCTATGTTGTCTTTCACAACGTAGACTCAGATTTATATCTAAATTATAGGGTATACAAATAAGGAGTTTCTTTGAAGGACTACTTTAGAATCTAGAAACAATAAAGTGATTAAAATGGGGCGGGGGCATAAAAGAGTAATTGAGGGAACTGCACGAAAATATACCCAAGCATAAAAACAAAACAAAACCCACTCTGAAGAAGGGATTAGAAGGGCTCTTGAGCAATGCAGCCTAGTGATGGGCGAGTCATAGTAGGCCTTTCTCAGCCGGCTTAACAGCATTATACTGAAACAACCTTCTAATAACGCAGACGCTACTTCTAATTATTGTTACTGTCATTATTTAATACCGTCTGTTGAGCTCTTATTCTGTACCAGGAACTACATAGAGCAGTTTACATAATAACATCCTGCTTGATCTTACCCAAAACTTCATGAGACGGGTATAATGTTTTCACGTTCATAATCAGGGTTAGTAAATGGCGGGTGGAACTTAAACTCAGGAGAGCCTGACTCTGAAAGCAGCACTCTAAGTTAGAAAACTCTTGGTACAACTTCCCAGAGTGAGGGAGCATCGACACATGGAAGTGCTGGCCTTACCTGCTTCATTTTTGGGGCTGGTAGCTCTTTTTCTATCATGGAGCAGAATCCATGCTCCTTCCCTCCACAGGCGTGGATCAGTTCAGGGAGGCACTCGATGGAGCCAGCGTGCCCGGCACGTGGACCCTTTATACCTGGGCTCCATTTCCTGAGAAAGAATGACACCAACCAAATGATTCTTTCATAGCACAAATGAGATTTTCTGACAATGATGATTTATATGATTAGAACAGTTTAGAAATTAAAGTTACTACAAAGCTTTTTAATTTGTTTAACATCTTTATTGGAGTATAATTGCTTTACAATGGTGTGTTAGTTTCTGCTGTATAACAAAGTGAATCAGCTATATGTATACCTACATCCCCATATCTCCTCCCTCTTGCGTCTCCCTTCCACCCTCCCTATCCCACCTCTCTAGGTGGTCACAAAGCACCGAGCTGATCTCCCTGTGCTATGCGGCTGCTTCCCACTAGCTAGCTATTTTACATTTGGTAGTGTATATATGTCCATGCCAAGGCCACTGTTGTTAAGCTTCAGTGAGACAGCATTCTCATCAATCCAAGGCAGTTTGGCTATCACGACATAAAATGTGTAAATCATATGTGAGCTCAGTAGATAATTAGGGTTGACAGACGGTGATTTCTATAGGAAGGCACTAAAGTGTGATAATGCTTCCATGTGGATAAAGTATGGAACTGGCAGAGCCCTGACATGTTTTTTTTTTTTTTGCGGTACGCGGGCCTCTCAATGTTGTGGCCTCTCCCTTTGCGGAGCACAGGCTCCGGACGCGCAGGCTCAGCGGCCATGGCTCACGGGCCCAGCTGCTCCACGGCATGTGGGATCTTGCCGGACCCGGGCACGAACCCGTGTCCCCTGCATCGGAAGGCGGACTCTCAACCACTGCATCACCAGGGAAGCCCCCTGACATGTTTTTAATGGATGCAGGCAAATGTCTCTAATATAAGTACTTGAATAAAGTTTTCATTGTAAGTTGCTGAGATCATACAATTAAAAGTGCATTTTGGGAATGTTTGAGATCTATAGCATAAATAGTGCTGGATCACCAGGAATGGAATCTACCTAAATCTATTTCCTGTTTATATAGCAAGATGAACAATATCACTGAAATTAGACAAATACAGCACTTTTCTGGGTAACAGTAAAGAATTGGATCAAATCTCCTAGGCCCCAACCAGCTTCCCTAACAGACCCATGTGCTGTCGGGTTAGTACCTTCACGTGTCTCCTTTTCTGCTGAAATCCAACTCCCGTAAGTTTTAGTACCATATCGGAAGGGTTCCTGAAACTGAGCTGCAGACACATGAGGTATCTGCTCTTCCCCCCAGGCCACCTGCTGCTGGTGTGCCCCCCACCCCCTCTGAATGTGCCTTTTAGTTACCAGGGACATCCTGTGGTGGGGACTCAAGCACCATGGAAACACCTGCCCTGGAATCCAGTATACTTCAGTCAAATGGAGGGCCTTCCCTGAGGAGACCCCCCACGTGTGCCTGAGGTTCTGCTTGGCGTATGTCTCCAGATGCCTCAAAGGGCTGCCACTCCTTGTCCAGCTGATGAGAGGGAGAGGGTGCATGATGGCAAGCACAGCCAGACAGTTTTGCTTGTTTACATGACTGTGAACCAATATTTTGGCTGCAAACTATCTCTCAACTGGTGTGAAAGAAACATTTTCATTTGAACACTGCCCACCTTGCCTGTAATATGTATTGTTGTTTCCTTTGCTAAAATATATGTAGCCATGTACATAGGACCTAAGAATTGAAAAATTTTATCAGGAATATAAACTCCTCTTTTAAACGCAGGTTATGTCTTGAGCTGCTAGTATATATAACTGCTCAGTTCTGGACATTTTGCAGATGCACGGTTTACTTTTGACAACAGATTTCTGATCCCTCAAATCTATTCTGCAATAAAAGAAACTGGTAATTTATTTTGCTCTAGGTCACAAAGCACTTTAATAACATCTTTAAAAATGAAGGCTGATATTGTAAAGGAATAAACACAGTTAAAATGAAAATGTATTCGATGTTGCAAATGGAAAACAACTTAATAGAAGGTTAAAATGAACTGTGGTTCAGCTTGGGACCAGTGGCCAAATTCCAAGTGGGAACGCTATGTCGCTAGGCCATGTCTCCCTCTGGGAAACATGGGCATTTTCACTGTAAAGAATCAGTATTCTAGGCACCACATGAAATTCAAGTGACCATACATGTAAAGGAAATAATTTTTTGAAATAATAAAATCCTATTACATCGAAAATTAAAATACTTACCTGAAAATGTGAAGATGGTGGTTTTCTATGTGTGGTATCGTAAGAAGAGAAGAGTCTTTCAACCACCGCCCCTGGATCACCATCTGCACCAGGTTGGTGATGTTCAGGACAGTCACCAGCCAGCCCTGGTGTGCAGCCACGTCCAGCATTGCCTGAACAGGGAGAACGCATGTTATATCATGGCACCTGCCCCCTCAGTGGGGGGTCTGATGATGATAGCCTTAACAAAAAAACAAAAAAAACCACCCCAAGCATTATACCTCTAAATTACTATTAATTAAAATAGAAACCAAAAAGTAAACTACAGTTGGATTGGAGGGAACACACTGAACCTCTCACAGCATTTTTTGAACATTACTTTGTACAAAGCACCAAATATTTAACTTTTTTAGGTCAGCAAAGATAAGCAGATAATATTGGCACCTAGTAATAAAACAAAGAGAAAAACTCAGTGTACCTCGAGAGCAAGTACCTCTATAATCCACTGTATCAAGAGCACTAGTTGCCGCGTTTAAAGCATAAATCTCAGGTAGTCTTTTCCAAATTTAAAAGCAATAATGGCAAGGTGATAGGAAGTCTTCTTGCCAAAAATGAATTTTCCCCAGACAGCAGGCTAAAGGCAGAGCCCTGGTTTTCAATGAAAATTCTGTACCACACACTAAAAGCGGGAAGGACCAGTGGTACACGTGGAAGGATGAGAAGCTATTCATATTAGTCTATACATTTAATCCAATGTTTTATGGACAAACAAACGGCTGCATTTGCTTAAGGCAAAACTAAACAGTGAAATCTTATTTAAACAATGGAGAAGTTTACACAGGCAAAGCTAGTTCAATTAAATTAGATTCTGGTGAATGCTGACTTAAAGACACATAAGTTAATATCATGATCTGAGGCAGCTACGTTATACAGTTTTAGGAGTGTACTCTCTCGTTTTGGGAAATGAAGAGATGAGGGTAAGAGAAATCAGATGTACTTCGTAAATGCCTAAAATGATACTTTACTGTTTCACTGATGGTAAAATATTCATAAAATGTTGTACAAAATCTATTAGTACATTTTTAGAAATGGTTCTTAAAGGTCTATTATGTTAGTAAAATTGATTTGCCATACTACTTAGTACTAGTGAATCAGACATATTTTCCTTCTAAGTTTTGAATTTCCTACTTAGAGTTCTCTAATTTACGAAAAGTAAAATAGTTTAAAAAACATCTGGCTAAACCAATCTGTGGTCTTTTTACACACATTACAGGGAGATGGATCCACGTCTCTGGATGCCATGGTGAGCGTGACGGAATGGTCAAATTGGTCTTTAGCACCCATGAGCCTACTAATTGTACATCGTAAAGCCTAATGGCTGGTATAATAGGTATACTTATATGTATGTATACGTGTATGTGTGCATATGAAAGTGTTTACATGTACAAAGGTATATGTTTACAAATCTAGGGAAAGCCCACTTCTGTTCTTCCTATTTCTCTGCACAACTGATTTAAACACTTTGTCTTTGAAGTATATGAGACAAGCTGGTCATGAGGAACACTACTCAGACGAAAATAAAAGTATTAGCTCACAAGTCACAACTCGCGAACTCCGTAAGGGAAGAGAACTGAGTAATTATACCTCATGAGTAATGCAGTATCATGATGATGTCAGAAGTTGTAATGTGGAGTAACTATGGTGATTTTACTTGTGATTTTTACATTACAACTTGACTGGAAATAAATTCCAGACCACAAGCTCACATACTAGAAGAGCTGGATGGACGGACCATATGTTTTTAACTTTGAAGTTTTCATGATGAAGTTGAAAGATTTCATAAAATTTATGAGAGTTCCCCACAATCTTTCTTTGTATGATCCAGATGTGAAACGTAAAAAATCATGCAAAGTGATTGCTTACATGAAGTAAATGAAAAGGCTGTATTATGAATTGAAAACTATTATTTATTTATCTTGTTTTAATTTCAAGAAAAGGCAGGTAGGGAGACCAAGAATCCAGGATGAGACAAGGTTGTGACGACCCAAATGTGCTGGACAAAATGCTGCCACACGGCTGTGTCCAACCACTCCCTTGTGGGTCCTGTTTTCTCTGCTCCCTCCTGCCACTGCCGTAGCACAGACCCTCATCAACTCTCACCTGCAATATTATAAATATCCCTTTATCCTCATTCTCATCTAATTTTTCTTCAATCCATATTTTATATTGTTACCACAGTACATTTTTACAGAGGCAAAACTGATCACGTCATTCCTCTGCTTAAATTTCTTCAATAGCTCCACGCCGTGTAGAGGACAAAAGTTAACGCTTCTCTGCAGGTTCTCTTTTTATAAATCCTGCTCCCTCTACCATGTCTACCTGGGAAATTCCTATGCATCCTTCAAGTTGAGCTCAAATGTTACTTCTTCCTGTGAAGGCTACTTGATGGACTGTAGGCACTTCTTTTCCTACGCATCTGCTAATCTTGACACAGGCCACCACTATCCTATTGTGAATCTTTGTTTATACATGTGCCCATTAAATATAGACTCCTTGATGGCAAGGTTCTGGAAGTAGTCTTTGGAACTGTAGCCCTAGCACAGAGCACTCAAGAAATATTCAATTTATTAAAGAATATTGGTAAACATCCAATTACAATAATTATAACAAACATTCTACCTAAGTTACTGCACACCTGCCAAAGGCAGCACAGCGCAGGAAAACATTACAAGCTTTGATGTCAAACATAGGTGTCAACCCTGATTTTGTCCCACTTACTATGCGTAAATTTTGGGAAATCACTTAACCCTATGACCGCTAGATTGCTCACTGATAGAAGGGTGTTATATGTCCATATAGGGGTGTGATGAGCGTAAAATGAGATGATGTATGATGTAAGATATCTACTATACTGCCTGGAACAGTATAGATCTGTTAGGCCTCAATATTAGATCTCAGTAAACAGGTACCTGTTTTAACGTTCCTCTATGATGAGATGAAAAGAACACCCTAAAACAACTCATTCTTTCTCAGAGGGACTTCCTTTGGACCTTTGGGGGTTAATTTCCACACTGAGTAGTACAGGGATTCGAGGAGCAGGGCATGTAAGGTGGGGAGCAAATGCATGGAATGGGCAGAACTGTTCATCAGCAGAGGTAAGCAACTGCAAGAAAGTCAGGGGACACATAAGGCCAAAGACAGACCCTGCAGCCCAGGCCAAACTGGAGGACATGGGCCTCGTTCTCAGTTTGAGTGGACAAGTCCATGTCACCATGCAGGTAGGTACCTGAAGGGACTAAGGCTAAGGGATGGTCCAGGTAAATGGGTTTGAGGGTCTGGCAGGTCACCCTGACATACCTCTGCATGACTGAGCCTAGGAAAAGGACACCTATGTCTCACTATCTTTTACAGCAGTCTTCCTGGTAGATGAGAACTAACAGGTGGGACAGTATGGTACTGGCACAAAAACAGACACATAGATCAATGGAATAGGATAGAGAACCCAGAAATAAACCCACGAATTTATGGTCAATTTATCTACGACAAAGGGGGGGAAGAATATACAATGGAGAAAAGGCAGTCTCTTCAATAAGTGGTGCTGGGAAAACTGGACAGCTACATGTAAAAGAATGAAATTTGAACATTCTCTAACACCATATACAAAAATAAACTCAAAATGTATTAAAGACCTAAATGTAAGACCGGATACTATAAAACTCCTAGAAAAAAAACACTGGCAGAACACTTTGACATAAATTGCAGCAATATTTTTTTGGATCCACCTCCTAAAGGAAATACAAGCAAAAATAAGCAAACGGGAGCTAATTAAACTTAAAAGCTTTTGCACAGCAAAGGAAACCACTGACAAAACGAAAAGACAAGCTACTGAATGGGAGGAGATATTTGGAAATGATGTGACCAATAAGGGGTTAATATCCAACATACAGAAACAGCTCATACAACTCATCATCAAAAAAAGAAACAACCAATTAAAAAATGGTCAGAAGAACTGAATGGATATTTTTCCAAAAAGGAAATGCAGAGGGCCAAGCGGCACAGGAGAGGCTGCTCGACATCTCTAATCATCAGGGAAATGCAAATCAAAACCACAGTGAGGTATCACCTCACACCTGTCAAAATGGCTATCATCAAAAAGACCACAAATAGATGTTGGCGAGAATGTGGAGAAAAGGGAACCCTTGTGCACTGTCGGTGAGAATGTAAATCGGTGCAGCCCCTGTGGAAAACAGTATGTAGGTTCCTCAAAAAACTGAAAATAGAACTAATATATGATCCTGCCATCCCACTCCTGGGTATATATCCAAAGAAAATGAAAACACTAATTCGGAAGATACATACACCCCAATGTTCAGAGCAGCATTATTTACAACTGCCAAGATACAGAAGTGACCTAAGTGTCCATCGATAGATGAACAGATAAGGAAGATGTGGTGTATATATACACAATGGAATACTACTCAGCCACAAAAAGATGAAATTTTGCCATTTGCAGTGAGATGGATACACTTGGAGGGCATTATGCTAATGAAAATAAGTCAGAGAAAGACAAATACTGTATGATATCACTTATATGTGGAATCTAAAAAATATAACAATCTAGTGAATATAACCAAAAGGAAGCAGACTCACCCATATAGAGAACAAACTAGTGGTTACCAGTGGGCGGGCAATACAGGGGTGGGAGAGTGGGAGGTACAAACTACTGGGTGTGAGACAGGCTACCAGGATATATTGTACAACACGGGCAATACAGACAATATTTTGTAATAACTGTAAATGCAGTGTAACCTTTAAAAATTGTATTAAAAAAAAAGGACTAATAGGTATATGCTCCTCCTTAGAATGGGGCTGGCTTTGGTAACAGCTGGAGATCATGGCTCAGTTTCCCAAGACACCTCAAAGTTCCTTACAGAGATTTAATACTCAAACAACAAAAGGTTGCTTTAGTACACCGAGGAGAAAAAACTCTGCACATTCTTCCACCTTAGTATTAACGTTAGGCAAATGTTGAATCCCCCTTTACCTCTTAACCATCTTCTACTGGGCATGCTACCTATCAGACAAAGCTAGGATGATTCTAAGTCTATGGGAACAAATAGGTGGAGGCTGACTCCACGCACGAGACTTTCTCCTACTAAGTTAAAATCAACTTCAATTGATTGCTGACTCAGAATTCTTTGTCATCCAGCTGTGAGAGTGGAAATATGATTCCTAGCATTGCACTGATTTATGAAGTTACACCACAAATAAAACCTTACCATAATAAACAGAAACTGTGGGGTTGTCATTTATTTATAGGAAAGCAGGCAATGAGTGTGGTTTTGAATGCATTTTAACCGAGGTGCCACTATGAAGCCAGGTGAGAAGCCCAGGTATAAATGAGCTCTGGAGAGAGAGTATGGGCTAGGGATGTGGACTCAGATATCCTGGGCACAAAGCGGGCAGCCAGAATAGTTAAAATGAGCACTTTTGGGGCAGAGGTGAGGATAGCAGAGCGGCAGGTACCTGGAGATAAGATGAGGAAACGCAGGAAAGACCAAAGGGGTAAGAGCATGTAAGGGACTCTTAAGGGCACTACTGAAATAACTGCTTACAGTGGTCCTTTGTTAAGCATGTACTATTTGTCGGATATGCTGATAACCATCTTATGAAAGTTACTGAATGAAAACCCATTGTACAGATGAAGACATTGTGGCTCAGAGAGCCACAAAGAAATATACCTAAAGCTGCATAGCTCTGGTTAATTGGTACAGCTGGGATTCAAATTCTGGGGAGCTTGACTCCAAAGTGCTTGCTTTTAACCAGAATAGGACGCTGCCTATAAAGTTCAGGATGAGAGGAAAGTGTGTGGAATTCCATTGGGCCCTAGATTAGAACAGAAGATTCCTTGATGAATGTGCTACGAGATAAAATGAGACTTTGAGAAGGTTTCCCGACAACACAATGTTTAAAGCAAACAATAAGTTTGGATGAAGCATAAACAGATGTATAATTCATGAACACTTGATACTGGTTTGAAGATGGTGTGGTATACTAGAAAGAGGCTTGGCCTCAGAGGTTAGAGGCTTGTGCCTTTAAATTAACCGTAAGACCTGAGGCAAATGACTTAATGGTATTTGTTTTTCTCATCTAAAAAAATTTAAAAACCAAGGAGTTTGATTAGGCTTGTGTCTATCTTCTGTAAGCTTTACTCTTTCATCAATAAAATGCCAATATACTCACACTATAGTGTTGCTTGTTTTTATAAAGCTCACTTTCTATCTTTCCAGATGGACTGTAACACCCTTGGAGTTAGGGGCAGAAAAGCCTAAGTCAAAAGAGAAGGCAGTCTACAGTAGGCACAGAATAAGATGAAGAGACAAAAGACCCTCTTGGGATCAGAAGAGGGTTCCACTGCTGGGGCGTGTGAGCAAGGGCCTCACAGAGAAGAGAGGCTTCAGCAGGTCACTGAGACCCCACACAAATTCACTGGAGAGAGGGAAGCTCTGAAGGAAGAGAATGGAAATTGATAGCACTCCTATCACAGGGTCTCAGTCACCTCTTCGAGTTGGAGGTGATGCCTCCTCCTGGGAAAAAGCACTGTAAAGGAGCATGAAAAGGTCTGGAGTAAGTACTGGGGGAATTAGTGATGTGAATAAAAACCAGAGCAGTGTTGAGTCTCAACAGCATGACTTTGAAATAATAATTATAGAAATTATTAGAAACAAGTAGAAATTGTAGAAATAAGTAGAAATGTTTTGTGATTGTTTCCGACAATAACGAGTAGGATTAATTTGGGTGTGAAAGCAGAGAATTCGGATGTTGAGATTTTAGGTTACTGGTGACATCACTGTTGAAATGGACAACTCTAGGGCCAGTGACAAGTGAAGACACAGGGGACTGAGGACTGGACCGAGGGATCAGGGAGGGGAGGAGAGATGCCCGGCTGATGAGTAACAGAAACGTTCAGTCAAGCTGACAGGTAAAGAAGTGAGGTGAGAGAGGAGAGTCAGAGGGTGATACCATGGAGGTGATGGCAAAAGTGGTGTGGATATAGTAATGATTAGAGCAGAGGAGTTTGGGATGCATGCGATTACAGTGTTGAAAAGGTCATCTGCTGAAGCCACTCTGGTGACCGCAGGAGCTGGAATGGAGCTGAAGGCTGTGAACTGGGGTTTGAGGAAGGTGGGGAAAGAGATTCAGACTTAAGAACACAGATGAAAAAGGAATCTTACAGACACAAAGTAAAATATACACGGGCAAAAGAAGGAGGAATCTGAGAAGAAAGACTGGAGAGCTCTGAGGAGGTAGACTTTGATTATTGGCAAAACAGGAAGAATGAGTCAGCTCAGGAGTTTCACAGGGAATGTAGAAATGAGGTGGTGTTTGCGTCTGCCTATGTCTGACTGAGAGCAACAGAGGGAGGGAGAGAGAAAGAAAGGAGAGACGAGATGGGTGAGGAGAGAGAGAGAGGCAAAAACAAAGAGAGGTACACATACTCTACACAGCCCAGACCTCATCCTCATGTGGAACTCACAGGGCAAACTCAAGAACCCGGCTTTGTGCAAAGGTCAAACCACCACCACTACCCCCACCAGAAACAACCTGCCCCTCATCCCCACAATCAAAATGAACTAGAGTTCAGAGAATGGACACTCTCTGGAAGAGAACTTTTTAGGCTGTAAGGGTCCTGAAACCAACAGCATGCTTTTTGACTTGAATACACCTCATGTCCTCAATACTTACTGTGAATCAACTTCAAGAATTCCCTAAGCATATCAAGCTGGGTCTTGGCATTTAAATTCAACCACATTTCATAGTGATGTTAACTATTTCTGCAAAGGATAGATTTATCCAAATCTACAGATATTTTCCTTTGTTTTCTGCTACTGTAGATTATACTTAAAAATGCAAGCTTGACAATATATCTGTGTTTTGTATCAAATACATTTCATTCAATTATTGTGAAAAGTAGCAGTGAAATATACACAAACTGTACAGACAGTATGCACATGTAGTGTGATGAAAATATTTGCACAGTAGTGTGCAGACTATAAAATACTTTTGTAAATAGCTCTTAATACCAAGTATGGCAGACATTAGTACTGTCTCCTTTTCACAGATGGGAAAACTGAAACTCACATAAGTCCAGTGACTGTAATCGCAATGGTGAAAAGTGGTAAGTTAAGACTTGATTTTGGTTTTCTAATTTCATTTTCTGTGCTCATCACACTACAGTCTACAACCTCTGAATGATTTACATATACCCTGTCTTATTTCAAGGAGGATTTAAAGTGGTTTACATCTATCCTTTTTTTCCCTACCTAACAGAAAAATGCAGACTCCAGACAAAAGCATTATGCATTTAACTGATTATTGTCTCTGAACAAATTTTGTCAACAGGATTTTTGAAAACCTAAAATTTCAAAATAAATTTTAATCCACCACTTGGTTATAAAACTACATCTTAATATTTGATATGCAGGCATTAAATATCTTTTGAAACATAAGTGAATTCTGGGTTTAAAGAATCCAAGTTACTGTGACTGAATTAAGTCAACTTCACTGCAAGGAAATAGCAACACTGACTTAGGTCACTAAAAGAAAAACTATCATTTTCAATGTGCATCAGGAGGCATGTTAACAGATGCATAATGAGATGTAGCTTTAAGATCCATTGTTAAAAACTTTCTAAACTTCAGTTCGCAAAGTCTGTGAATTTAGTCCTCAGTCTCTTCCAGCTGTGGCTGTAGGGTGAGCATATGGAGCAGTCAGAGATGCTCCCACCTCTCTGCTCCCTCTCAGCATCTTGATGACCTGCATTCTCTCTTCTTCCTCCCTTTAGCCTTTCTCCTCTTCAAGGAAACTTTCTCCTTTTCCTCACATCTCCTGATAGTCATCCTAACGTATCTAGTGATAGTGTAGGGACTGCAAAAACCACATGAAAATAAGGTCATGAGGAAGGTTGAAATGGCTAGAAAATGTTGCTACATTTGTTCAAATGAAATGACATAAACATAATACATGGTCAGAGTTGAAGAGAAAGACTTATTTAGTCCAGAATGAGAAAAAAAATTTCATTAATTTATAGAAACCAAGTTGTTACTTATGGAACATCATGAAAGTGCAAAATACTATGGAAAGATCATCAAAAACAATGAAAGTGTGAGAAACTCACAGCCAAGAGGAGCCTAAGGAGACATGACAACTAAATGTAACGTGGTGTCCTGAATGGAATCCTAGACTAGAAAAAGGACGTTAAGTAAACTAAAGAATTCTGAATAAGTATGGACTTTAATCATAATATATCAATAAAGATTCATTAATTGTGACAAATGTACCATATTGATGTGAGATGTTAATTACAGAGGAAAACTGAGTGTGGGATATACAGGAAATCTCTGTACTATCTTTGTAACTTTTCTGTAAGTCTAAAACTATTCTAAAATACAAAGTTTACCTGAAAAAGAAACTATGGAAATTCATCCTAGGCAGCCTGTTAAAACATTAGTTGTTAGACATCTGCTAGAAACTGCACTATTTAGTTCAAGAGCTCCCGGAAGTTTTACAATGATGGGAAAACCTGAAGAAAAGCTTTCCTGACAGAAAGGCACACTCCTTTAAAGGTTCAGGTCAGCTGCAAGTAATGATACAATATTTTGTCAATAATTAAAATGCTATAAGTACATTTACAAGAATCTTTTTCAATAGCAACAGTTGTTCACAGTAACTTTCTCCTGAACTTTTACCCCCAGAAGGTTAGCATTCAGGAAGCTCAGCTGCTGTCTAACAAACTTAATTAATCAAAAAGTCATTTCCGAGCTGTAACTATGAGTAAAAGCGCTTCAAGTGTGCTAGCAAGCCTACAAGTTAATCAAAATGCTAATGCAGTACAAATTAAAGTTGTGATTAACATTTCACAGTAGCTGCTTAAGTGAATTGATCACACAAATGGGTTAAGCATTACTCATTTCCTACAGCCCCAAACGGGAAAAGGGTTGTTATGTGGGTATGAGGAGAAGAGCTGGAGGTAGAAGGATCCTTCATAATAGCATCATATCATCAATAAACCAGCACCAAATTGTCACTCAAAGGCTTACAGGTAGAGTCATCCAGGGGGAAATAGCCTTCCAAATTATATTATAGTCCTTGAAGGGAGATCACCTGTAAATCCACACGAGTAAGTGAAGGTGTTTTACACCTCAAAATCCACACATTTGTGTTAGTTTTGGAAATGCTAAATGCATTAGCTCTGTGTTGCGTCTGTAGTGGGGAATGGTGCTTTGTTTTAGGTGTTTTGGGTGTTCTATTGTGGAATTAAAATGTAACTTTGATACAGGATAAAATAAGCACTAGCTGGATGATGATTCTGCACCACAGTGCAGATCTTTGCATCTGGAAGAATAATCACTCAGGATTAAGTTCATTTAAAATTATTTGTTTTGAAATACATATCCATTAATGAAACCTCACTAGGCTTCTATGGCAAGATATGAGCTCCTGGCAGTCTTGCTAGGAAAGCAGCCTGAATTAGACTTCCCTGTCTCTATGAATTTGATAAGGTCACATGAATGTTTACAACAAACAGACTACATTTGTTAGTAGACAATTCAGATTTGGCAGATAATTTTAAAAACATTGTGAGAATCCACACACAGTAAATCTCCCTTTTCAATCCTCTCTTAAGAAAGAACTAGAAAGGAAAAAGTGAAATATTTATTCATTCCATTCACCCATGATATATTGAGAACTATTATGTGCCAAGAATTATGCCCAAGTCACCTTAACAGTCAGTGACACTATAAATAGTTATTGATGAGGTTCCAGCATATTTTGAATATGAATCAGAATCCTCCAAATGTATGCTCATAGTATTAATATTCCTTGAAACATACCCATAAAAATATAAAAGATATATTTAAAACTTAATAGTGTAATTTTCATCTTAGGATCCTTTAACGACTTCAGTTGCAGAAATGAACTCTTTGTAGATTACTAATTATGTATAATCCAATTTTGGAAGTCTAAAAATTATTTATTTATCACCCTTCCATCTTTTTCTCAAAATGATTTGAAGAAGCTTTCTGAAGCCTATTGTGCTCTACTGTCCACTTAAAGATAAGCTTTTCATTTGATCTAATCATAATAATTATAAGCATTTAAAAAATGTGAAAGGATTCTACTAAGAATATACAGGAGATTTTATCTACCATTGCTACATCAAAACATTTCTTACAAGTATCGGATTAAGGATTTGACCAAGTACTTCTTTTGATAAGCTCGGCACCACCTGGACTATTTTCACTGCTAACTGTATTTGACTCTATGATTCTAGAACTTGTTCATTTAATTGACACTGACATTCTTCAATACATTTAATTTATAGCCCACTGAGCCTGTGCTTAGTGCATCCATAGGTAAATACTCCTCAAAGGTTATGTTAGCCTTGCTCCATGGCAGTTCTATCTCCTGGTATCATCAAATATTTCTAGCTTTTTAATCTACTAAAAATGGGGATCATTTGTTAATAGAAATATAGACCCAGCTATAGTCAAAGTATCTCTCAGTTAAAATAACCAGATCAATAAAAAATATTCATATCATTGTATCTTTTGCTTCCCTTATCCTATTCTTTTCTATTCTCAGACTCTAATGTATGCATACATTCATATCTTAAGTTTATTGATTAAAATACTTAAAAAAATAGTTTGAAGACACATGTGTTTTCAGAATAGCTGTGGGTTATAGAAAATATATGATACTAGTTATCTGAAATGTAATACACTTTAAGTTTATCAGAAACTGTTAAGAGAGATAAAGAGGTCAAATTATTGTTTTGAAGTTTGGGCTAAACAACAACCCTACCAATAAACTTTTAGGGATTCGGTTTTGCAAATTTACGAGGGTTTTCTGAACAGAGGAAAGCATGCCAGTTCGTACATTTCCCCCCTTTCTCTATTTATGCAGCTTATTAAAGTTATTTTTTGACAAGCACCTTTTGTGACAATTGATAAATCCTATTGGAACATGATAACATTAATTTGAGTGGTATATGAGTTACATACTATCTTGTGTGAAAGAGAAGAAAGGCTGGAAACTTAGTTGTTCAAAAAAACTTGGGCCTTAAAGAAAATGATGTAAAATGACAGCTCCTATATTAAAGTCAGATGCAAGAATTTATGAAACAATGGAAACTTACCCACCAGAACATAGCTCCTTAAAGGTCTTCCTTTCAGGCACTGAATCACCTAAATTATTTTCAAAGCCAGTCTCCTGGTTTACCTTTTGCCTACTTCCATTAGTGCAATGGAACATGAATTCAATCTATATAAACATGTGCCTTGGTATACAGAATACAGAACTTCACATTCCCTCAATAGTAAAGAGGAGATGTCTGTTATCTTTTGGGGGAATTGGTAGTTCTGTATCTTGGGACAGGGAATCTCTGAAATTGCCTATTGTTACTAGACGTTTGAAGTTTTTCAAAAAGGACTAGGGGGATGGACAAAAGCTGCCTCCAGGGGAGCCCCGCTAGTGGTGGTGGTGGTGGTTACCCAGTGAAAGAAGCCCAGAACCTAACCTAACCAGAGAAGGCAAACGGTGAAGAATGAAAGAGGAACATAAAATGTGTGTATGTGTGTTGTAATAGTAAACCTAAGCACAGTCATTATAGTGTGCATTACTACTTATTATTAGGAGTATCTTATAATTATTACGGCATTCCTTTTTCTTCCTGTGGTTGTATCAGCGATCTGATCTTCCCCCCCATTATTTCCAATTATTGTAGTTTTAGGGGAGACTCTGAGGAAGTAAATGGCTAATTCACTGCGTTACCTAGCATGATATAAAAACCTCGAGAAGGATCATAAGCAGCTGAAACAAAAAACATATCAACTGGACACTATAGAGTGATATAATAAAGCAATTATAAATAACAGTCATATTAACAAGTCCCTCTTGGAAACTGGTTAAAGTAATTATAGGCAGACTGTTGAAAGGGAACTAGAGTAATTAAAGGGAGGTGACTTGAGTATACATTGAAAAGAGGGGATTAATTAAAAAATATTATTCATGTTCTAGTGGGAATTCTTGGTCTAAAAAAATGTAGAAATTCCTGTGAAGTTCTCACATTTTAAAATAAATCCTGACTAGGCCATGAGTACAATTTTTAGATCCATCTTTACAGGGCAAAGGGAACCCAGTAAGATAAACTTTTATTATATATCCAACCTATGCTGAAAACTGTTCTTCTTTCTGCTATGATCTTGGGAAAGTTACTTAGTCTTCGTCTGTAAAATAAGGATAATAATTGTACTGCTTCCTTGGATTATTAGGGCAAATGAGTCTATGCAATACGAAGCAAGTAGAACAGAGCCTGGTACAAGGAAAATCCTCAATAAATGTTCACCAGCACCACTGTTAATGATGGCCTGCCTTATGGACCGTCATTAAATAGCAATTTTTTGGTGTGGAGTACAGGGATGGTATGCAGTTCTCCAAATATTCTGGTTGAATTTGGTATTTAATATACATTAATTCCAATTTCAATTTGGAAGCATAGGTTTCCAGAGATCTTTCTAATCAATCTACACTGTCATATTTCTGTGTGTGTGTGTGTTCTCCTTTCATGAGGTGTATCTTGTAGTCGTTAAGAGTATTACTGTGCACACAGATGTTTTGATCTATTAAACTTAGGCTGCAAGGTAGATAGCATTAGCTGAAGGGTAAATATGGCCTCTACTATATCTGAAAGCAACTTTCCAGAATTAACCCAGCAAACTGACAGCACAATTATACTTTGAATCACACAGCCCTTTGGTCCTCAGATCACTGAGTCAGCTCCTCGAGCCATGGTTTCCCTTTCTTCCTTAAACATCTGAAAGTGTCCAGTTATTGGGCAGTTTTGCTGTAGATACCACAGAGGAGGTAGTGGGCGTGGCTAAGATATAAACCTGTACTCTTATACTATTTGGCTTGGTATTTAATTATTTTTCACTTAAATGAAGATGATTTTAACGTAAAGACTTAGGGCGCTTATTAGAAAAGATCAGAGCTATTAGAGCAGGATTTAAAGTCCTGGTATCTCCATTTGGTTTCAGCATGGACTGCCTCAAAAGATCACCTTTTAACTAAGTTATCTGACTTCTTTGAAAACCAATTTCTTTGTCCCTTGATTAAAAAAACAGTGTGGGGCTAATCAAAACACCAGACACTTTTCATCAGTTCTGACTTTGCCATCAAATTTGAAAAATTTAGGCAACTCACTTTAATTTTTGGCATTTCTTATGTATCATCTTCCCATAAAAGCTAACATAAAGTTTTTCTTGGGTACATCTGGCACACAAAATATGTCACATCATTTACTACATATTACAAATATATTTTAGAGTTAACATAATCAAGAAGAGGATCTCAAAGACTAATGGCAAGAATAATCAATTCCATAATTGCTCAATTTATAAACTAGTGTATTTTAAGCAGGTTTAAAAAATTTGAGATATGTACAGAAATTTTTACTCTTATTTTTGTTGGGTGGGATGGAGATGGAAATGCTAGTAACAGTAAAATATTAAGAACCATGACAAAAACACCTTAAACCCCAAAATGACATAAATGACCTTGATACATAATTTCAAATGGGTACAAGAAGAGAAGGCAGGCTATACAGTGCATTCTGACCTCAAGCCAGGGTGAATAGTACTAAAACAACTATGTTTTTCTTTTGTAAAAGATTCCCCAGGACATGGGTAGTCATACAGAGTTTTCATAATCTAAATGGTAGCTCATGTAAAAGGTACATTTCTATAAATTAAAGGGAATAAAAAATTTAGAGTTAAATGACCATGAAAAAGCAAAGAAGTAAGAGAATTACTAAGAATGAGGAGACTAAGATAGACCTAGTTCGAGTCCTCAAATCATTGTTTACTTTATAAATATTAACTAATGTCCCACTCTTGTAAGGTGTTATTTTTACTCAGACAGCAGGGGTTCAGTGACTTGCCTAAGGCCTTATACTAAGGCTCTAAGCAGCAGAGCTGAATTTATAGTAAGAGCTGGTGGCACCGAGTCCCATACACAGAACACAAGGTCATGCTGATGTCCCATGAGGGCAGTAGTATAATTTTCAATCAGCCAGCAGGACGGCAGCTTGGAAAACTGCTTGAACCAATGCTTTCTAGGCCAACAGTATCCATGTATCAAATGAGAACAATAGGGTACAATGATGAAAACTGTCACTCAGTCATGGGAAATTTTATCAAGTCACGACTTCCCCCCCAGATTTTCCATTAGCAACCCTAATATTCTTTCCTCTTCCTGACTTGTTACTTTTATCACAATCTTACAAAGAAACTGCAGGAATGAGAGGATTTAGGATATGAAGCTGGTTGCCATCTCTTTACAACTAAGTTTCTTTCCAGGTGGCTTCTGAAAAGCCAAATCCATATTTATAAGCATAACTAATGTTATACTTTACACTAAAGGAAAACTGCACACACAATGTCTGACAACAGGGAACTAATTAAGTAAACTATGACCTTCTTATGAAGAAATATAGTGCAGCCATTAGAAACTATGCTTGAGAAGAATATTGAATGTTGTAAATTATTAAGTTAAAAAAGGTTATAAAATAACATGATAAAAATGTGCAAAGGAAGAAAGTGAGAGAGCAAGTGTGTATTTGTGTAAATGCAAAAAGAAAAAGAAACTCTGAGCCTCCAAAGACAAAAAAGAACTATACACAACTACTGTAGTTAGTAAACTTGTTTTTGTGCAGGAGTAAGCGTTAGTCATTCTAAAACTACATCAGGAGTATGCTAGAATGGAGGAATTAAGTAAACATATTTTGATTAATGAGAGCCAAGTTTCTCACGGGTGGAGAAAAGAGTTACAATTTAAAAAAGGGGAAGGCTAAAATGAACCCTTGGTGTTAAACTGGAATTAGAGGTATTAGAATGAACTCATGGTTTTATGAATACAAATGTTTTCCACATACCCAAACACACACACACACACACATACACACACACACACACACAGCTAAGCAGATATACAAATAGATATAGATGTCTATGTATACATACTTATATTTCCTAGCTTTGCCCACTGAGGGGGCCAGAGGCAATAATATCCAGGCAGTGATGGAGTCTACAAGCACCCAGATTTTAGTCTCTAAAACCACTCTCTAATAAAAACAAACACTCGTGAGCCTATACTTATAAATAAATAAATAAATAAATGAAGTAAATAAATAAATGGAGGAAAACAGAAATTCTGGGAATGATGGAAATAGAAAATCACAGTAGTAATAATTGTTTCAGGCAAAAGTCACCAATGGATGATGAAAATAATGTAGGAAAATATGATGAGAAACAGGATAACTGCATAATCTCAAAGTATATCACCACAACATATTAGTTACAAAAGGAAAAAAAGTAATTTTACAGTGGAGAAACCTGGCAGACACCACCTCAAGTGTACAAAGTTAACATCCCCAGTAATAACACACATCCATGTCACAAGTATCCCGATATGATACACCGAGAGGACAAAACATCACTTCTATGGTATTCTTGCCAGTAATATATAACTTCAATGTAATTATGAGGGGATATCAGGCAAACCCAAACTGATGGATAGCTCTATAAGATACCTGGCCAATACTCCTCACAAGTGCCAACGTCCTGAAAGTCAAGGAGACTAAAGCGGACATGACAACTAAATGCAATGTGGGATCCTGGACTGGATCCTGGAACAGAGAAAGGCATTAGTGGGATAAAATCCAAATGGACAAAACTGGAATGAGGTCTGTAGATTACTTAACAGGACTGGATCAGTACTGAGGCAAGATGTTAACATTAGGGGAAGCTGGGTGAAAGATATATGGAAATTTCATCGTACTATTTTTACAAACTTTTTATGTCTGAAGTTATTTCAAAATGAAAAATTAAAAAAAATTTTTTGAATTAAAATAAATTAATTCATTAACAAAAAAAGAGCCTCATATTGATGGGGGTGAAGATATAATTACTGTGAATGACTTTAATTTTAATACATTGTTTTTCCAAATTTCTACAATGAAGTGTATTACTTTTATAATTAAAGAGAAAACTATTTCTCTTTAGATGTTATTTAGAAGGAGTAAAAAAAATCAAGAAATATAAATATCCACGAAACTGTACATAATATCGAAATAGAGGCTAAAAGTACCTGATTGAATAATTTTCCCTTACAGTAAATTTAGAAATAGACTTCTTGTGAAACTGCTAATTTCTATTATTATATAGCCTTCGAATCATTATTAACTGAGTGGTGAAAAGGTATGCATGAGTCGATATACATTGTAACTTTTATATATGATATAAATATGTACACCTATTAAGTATACCTGTAAGTATAAAAATTTAATTCCTTCTGCAACATCTCTCCAACCCTTCCCGACCCCTGAGTTCATTAACGGGTCAGTGTTTGAGGGGGAAAAAATAGCTAGAGGAAACACAAATGAGTATCCAGGGCCACAGCTAAAACTTTAGGAACTTTAACCTTCGTTTATAAAGTGTGACTAATAAAGAGTGGCAAACCATCTTCCTAGAGAAATAAACCAAGTGTTAGTTACAAAAAAGGTGTAAAAATAATTTACTTGTTTATTATAGCCTTATTTCCCTTCTAATTCCTGATAGTTTGTGCATACTCTATTTTATGAAACAGGCCTATTCTTTTAAATAATAAAATTAAGCGTTTTTTTTCCTGATCATAAAATTGTTAGCAGCTCATTTGAAAACATTCAAACATTTCAGAAAAGCATAAAGAAGAAATTAAAAATCATCCCAAATGCTGCTACACAGAGACGGCTACTTAATCTTTTGGTCAATACTATTCTGGATCTTCTCTCTAGATATATTTTCATATATTTATGTAGATATTCTACACAGATACAGAATTAGTAAATGTAATTGTAATATTTGGCAGTGTTCTATAACCTGAAAGATGCTTGGGTTATGTCTAAGTCTTTAATTTTGCAAATGCCTATACACAAATCTTCACAGACTCATTTATTCTACCTTTAAAAACATCAGTCTTTTGAAAATCTTAAAAAATGCTTTTTATATATAAATGTCCAAAAAGCCATAATGTAGAAAATCAAAATCTCTTATAAGCTCAATCCTTTAGGTGTGCTTCTCCCACCCTGTTCCTCTCACAGTCATCTCCCAGCAAATGGCAGCTCCAGCTTTCCACTTGCTCTGGAGAAAAGCTTTGGAATCATCTTTGGCTCCTTGCTCTCCCTAAAAACCCTTGTCCAATCCATTAGCCGATTCTCCTTAAAAAAATATACAGGACCCAACCAATTTTCACCAGTCTCACCCATACCAACCTGGTCCAGCCACCATCATTTCTTGCCTAGCCTTACAGCTTTCAAGGTATAAAGTTCATTGATATGGTTTCAGATTCCACATTGCAACTAACTAAGGAATATAACATGTCAAGGTTTTGTATAGTATCAGAGAATATCTACAATTTTCTGAAAAGGCTATAAAAATACTCTTCCTTCTTTAAACTACATATCTCAGTGAGGCTGGATTTCCTTCATATACTTCAATTAAAACACCATATTGTAACAGACTGCTTGCAAAAGGTGTTAAACGAATTTAGCTGACTTCTATTAAGCTAGACATGAAAGATACTTGCAAAAATGTAAAATGCTATTACAGTTCTCACTAATTGTTTTGGAAAATAGTTATTTTTCATGAAAAGTCATTACATAATAATGGGTATATTAGTGTTATTTTAAAATGAAGTAATAAATATTTGAGAATGTTTCCATTTTCATTAATATGGTAAATACTCATAGATATAGACACCATAACCATTAGTGAACCACTGCTCTACAGCTTCCCTCTCATTCAGAGTAAAATCCAAAAGACTTACCATGGTTTTACAAACTCCCTACGTGACCTGACCCCATTTTATCTATAATCTCCACTCCCACCCCTCTCTGACCTCATTTCTACCCACCCCTTTTCATCTTTTTTACAATGGCCGCCTTGGTTTTTCTTGAATATACCTAGTAAGTTCCTATAGGAATCCTGGCACTAGCGCTTCTTAGTGTTTGGAATAACACCACAGCTCACTCCCTTCCTTTGTTTCTTAAATGTCACCTCATAAGAAAGACAGTCCCAGAATACCACATTAAAAAATAGTACAAAATGGCACCCTCCATCTTTCTCCATATATCCTTTATTATGCTTTATTATTATTTTAAAATAGCAGTGATCAACACTTGACTTATACATATATATATATATATATATATATATATATATATTTTTTTTTTTTTTTTCCGGTACGCGGGCTTCTCACTGCTGTGGCCTCTCCCGTTGCGGAGCACAGGCTCCATACGCGCAGGCCCAGCGGCCATGGCTCACGGGCCCCGCTGCTCTGCGGCATGTGGGATCCTCCCAGACCGGGGCACGAACCCACGTCCCCTGCATCGGCAGGCGGACTCTCAACCACTGCGCCACCAGGGAAGCCCCTTGACTTATATTTTTAATTGTCTGTCTTCGCCATCTCTAGTGAAAGCCCACTACAGCAGGTTCTCTTCTGTTTGTTCACTGCTGTATGCTCAGAACCTAGCAAAGTACCTGGCACTTAGTTTACCTTCAGTAAATTTTGATTGAATGGATGACTAAAATTGTTATCTTACTGCATTTATATTTGCTTTTCCTTCAAAAATCCTTAATTTGAGTCACCAGACTTTTTCTCGACAATGCTACAGTAAAAATCTTTAAATGCAAGTATATTTTATTCTAAAAAGAAAAAAAACAGAAAGAATGGGAGAAAATGTAGGTAATTGGAAATGACTTTCATACCTGACATACTCTGAGAGCTTGGTCCAACACTGTTTTGGTATCAGTGTCATAATCTGGGCAGGGCAGCATGGTTCGGCTGAGATGTGCCTGCAGTAGGAGATGAGCTTTGGTGTGAGGGCTGTCAAATGAATGAGGATTTGATTCCAGCGGAAGACATTTTGCCAGTTCGCTATTCATATGATCTTCATTGTGTCTTACTGGCAAATCTGTGTATTCTTCTGCATCCTGAAAAAACAAACAAACCCATATATATATAATGTACATATAAATGTACTGTATCAAAAGTATAATATTTAATGTACTTCTTAGCTTTAACTACTGACATTTAAAACATGCTTTAGAAAAACTGTAAAATAACCATATCCCTTAAAATTCTGCTTTGGTCAGTACTACTATTAATATTAAGCAAAAGCTAGTAATGTATAATACACCTGAAATTCATGAATGCTCTTCTTATTTATCCAGTCAACAAAAACAATACAGATCCTAAGAAGCATCAAATGTTATGCTTGACAGTGGACCCGGGCAACGAACCAGAAACTGAGAGTTCAACAGGGAAAAACAAGTCCTGAAAGTGGAAATGAATGTTATGATATGGTAAGCACAGAGTGCTGAAGGGATATTCAGTTTGGGGACTTAGTTATTTTAGAAGGTCAGGGAAAGCATCTTGGAAAAAGAGATATTTAAGTGAGGATCTATAGAATGAGTGGAAGAAATAAGACAGGGCTGGGAGAAAGGGGGATGAGGATAGGGTTGGTGAGATAAGAAAAGGGTGAAGACCAGGATCATTAACTTAAGACTTACTGTAATAAATTAGATTAAAACAAAATTGTTCAAATTTGGGGGTTTCCGGTTCCACATGCAAGGAGCTTAGAAGCCACCACTCCATCCTAACAAGTAAAAAGCTGAACAGGTTGAAAAAACCAACAACTCGTCTTGAATCCATGAGAAGGCAGAACACAGGGCAAACCGCTGCCTCCAAGATTGGAAACACAGGCAAATGCAGGGAGTCATGGCTAAGAGGAGCAGAGGCTCACAAGCAGAAAATGCCTTGGCAATCAGTGTCGAGGTAAGAAAACCTGAACTGTAACTGATGAATTGTGGGAGGTACAGTGCAGACAACTCCCAGAGCTAAAAACTCCAGGGGGACCCAGTCATAGGGGGCCCCCACAATACTGTGAAATTTACCTTTAGGAGCTCAACCAGATTCCCACTGTAAATATCAGAGAAAAATCGCCTTGGGCTTCTAGCAAGGGGAGGGGAAAAGAACCATCCTGAAATACATTAGAGCACTCTGTCCTTCTTAACAAGGCCTGCTCTCAGGAGAAACTAGTTAACTGGAGCCTAACCCTGCTGGGATATATTATGAGAACCTAACTGACCTGGGGAATGGAAGTACCCAACTGTAACCAGCTCAAGCTTTGCGTGTGGGAGATGGGAAATACCCCACTCCAGCTCACTCTAGCCATCCTGTCCCACCTAAGGGGTGAGGGTAGAAATGGCTGTGAAGTTCACAGCACAGAGGCACAGACTCACTGAAGACTTGGGACCTAATCATTGGACCAGAGAATATTTCCCCTACACCGCCATGCCCCACCTCACCACATTATTAAAGGCCTATTTATAGCAGTTCTTTTTACCCAGTACATTATGTCCAGCTATCAAGAAAATTACAAGGTATACCAAAAGGCTAAAAACACAATTTGAAGAAATAGAGCTATCATCAGAACCAGACATGGCAGGGATGTTAGAATTATCAGATCAGGAATTTAAAACTATGACTTATATGCTAACGGCTCTGACAGATAAAATAGACAGCATGTAAGAACAAATGAACAATGGAAGCAGACAGATGGAAATCCTAAAAAAGAATCAAAAGGAAATGGTGAATACAAAAACACTAAAAGAAATGAAGAATGCCTTTGGTGAGCTTATTGGTAGACTGGACATGGTTTAGGAAAGAATTTCTGAGCTAGAGGATATGTCAATGAAATTTCTGAAAACTGAAAAGCAAAGAGAACAAAGACTGAAAAAAACACAAGAGAATATCCAAGGACTGTGGGACAACGACAAAAGATGTAACATATGTATGATGGGAATACCAGAAGGAGTAGAGAGAAAGTAAGAGAAGAAATATTTGAAACAATAATGATTGAGAATTCCCCTCCTCTCCAATTAATGTCAGACACCAAACCACAGATCCAGGAAGCTCAGAGAGCACTGAACAGAATAAACAGCAAAAAAAAAAAAAAAATGTTACACCTAAGCATATTATCTTCAAACTACTAAAAATCAAAGATAAAGAAGAATCCCTGAAAGAAGCCAGAGGGAAAAAACACCTTACCTGTACAGGAACAAAGGTAAGTTACTACCTTTGTTACTACTACTAATTACTTCTGAATTACTCTCTTCAGAAATCATGCAAGCAAAAGGACAGTGGTGTGAAATGTTTAAAGTGTTGAGGAAAAAACCCCACCAACCTAGAATTCTATATCCTGTGAAATTATCCTTCAAAAGTGAAAGAGAAATACAACTTTCTCAGACAAATAAAAATTGAGTTAATTTGTTGCCAGCAGACCAGTAGACCTGCTTGCAAGAAATATAAGAAGTTCTTTGGAGAGAAGGAAAATAATATAGGTCAGAAATTTGGATCTATATAAAGAAAGGAAGAACACTGAAGAAAGAATAAGTGAAGGTAAAATAAAAACTTTTATTTTTTTATTGATCTAACAGACAACACTTTGTTCAAAATAATATTTTTGAACAATTATGTATGCTTACGTATTTTATATGCCTATGTATATGACTTGTCTTATATATAAGTGATATGAATGACAGCAATGATACAAGAGATGGAAGGAAGGAATTATGATTATTTTATTATTATAAGATTCCATACCCATTAGGTAGTATAGTATTATTTGAAAGTGGAATTTGATTACTTGTAAATGTACATTGTAAACTCTAGGGCAACCACTAAGAAAAGCAAAAAAAGAAGTATAGCTGATATGCTAAGAAAGGAGAAAATAGAATCATATAAACAGCTCAATTAAGACCACAACAGACAGAGAAAGTAGAAGACAAAAACAGGAACAGAGAACAAGGGCAACAAATAGGAAACAGTGAGAAATATTTGTTGAATATCCACCCTATGAGGGAGACAGACATTATTCAGTCACATAAATAAATGTGAATTTGATATGGTGACAAATTCTATGAAGAAGAAATACATAAAAGCATGAGAGTTTAGCAAAGAAATCTGACCTAGTAAGGTCATAAAAATTTCCTGAAGGAAAAGGTAGATATGCTATGATATAGAGGATGAGCAGATGGTAACTAGATGAACAGAGACGTGAAGAGTGTTCTAAGAACAGTATGTAGTATATGCAAAGGCCCTATAATGGGGGGGAAAATGGTTAAGTCCAAGATACTGAAAAATGTTGTGTAAAAATAATTTCAACTGATGTAACATCTGAAAAAATATCCTAAGTGAATATTTGGAATATTCTGTTTAACTGAACTGAATAAATAAACAAAATTTTATAATATTCAGTTAAACATATTTAATAGGAATATTAAAATAATCATTACATTTTCTCTCATTCATGAATTGTCTTGTCTTTGTTTTGCAATAGTCAAAAATATCACAGCACTTTACACTATTTTGAACACTGTCTTTACCACTTTGTGCTGTTTTATGTAAGAAGTATATGCTGACACACTAGCAGTTAATAACGTTTTGCCCCTATGTGTCATTTTGGTTTTCTTTTCATATGCCATTTCTGTTCGTTCCTGCTCTCTCCGAAGTCATCTGCTAAAGAGGGACCAGTTATATATGGCAGTGCTATTATTTTTGATTTCAGGTGAATTTCAGGACTGAAGCATTGTCACCTGACAACTAACACATCTCAACCTAATATCTGGGCTCCATCCAAAATCCCATCAACACCTATCCATCCTAGCCTTGCCAAATGGCTTAAGAAAAATATAACAGCAGATAAGGAAAAAGATGGTTCAGAAATCTAAAACATGACCTTTTATTTAAAGGAAATTAAAATGATATCGGAGAAAACAATTTATATAAATAATTACTCTAAGTGCAGAATAAAATACTGTTATTCAGAGAAGAGCACTGAAGTGAATTGGATGTGTTGGAAAGTTTCCTAAAAGAGATACTGTTTGTTCTAGCCTTAGAACAATTTGTAGAAGAGGAGAGAGGGAGAAAGATTCCTTGCATTCCAGGCACAGAAAATAGTATGAGCAGATCCATAAAAACAGATAAGGAGGGGTCTAAGGTTTAAGCCTCAGGGATGAGGAGAATGATGATGCTATTAATAGAAGAGAGGTTGGGAACACTCAGTGAGCAGGAGCTTTCTGTTAAGCGTGCAAAATACACTTAAAGAGAGGACCACAATCCAGATAGCTGGGTGGAGGTGGAGGGAGAAGAAATCAGCTTTAAATCTGTTTCACAGTTTAAAATTTATTCATATTTAGATTTCTTTCTACTGTTCATAAAATACAACTTCCTCTGATCTTTTTCCAGAAGAAAATCGAATAGCTATTTTTTTTTTTTTTTTTCGGTACGCAGGCCTCTCAATGTTGTGGCCTCTCCTGTTGCGGAGCACAGGCTCTGGACGCGCAGGCTCTGCGGCCATGGCTCACGGGCCCAGCCGCTCCGTGGCATGTGGGATCCTCCCGGACCGGGACATGAACCCGTGTCCCCTGCACCGGCAGGCGGACTCTCAACCACTGCGCCACCAGGGAAGCCCCGAATAGCTATTTTAATACTGCAAACTGTACTGGTCCTCCAGGTTTCAGTTATGTAGGAAATAGGTTTAGACTTACAAATTATATGAAAAGTTAAATTAAATTATATGGAAAGTAAGAATTTGGCTGAAAGCACTAATGAATAGTGTTATCCAAGTAATCCACTTCCCTCGGTACAGTCCTGTTCAAATCTGATTATATACCGTACACATCCCTCTTCCCCATACTGTGTGTGTGTGTGTGTGTGTGTGTGTGTGTGTGTGTGTGAGTGAGACAGAGAGAGAGAGACAGAGAGAGAGAGAGAGAGAGAGAGAGAGAGAGAGAGAGAGAGAGAGAGAGAGAGAGGGAGAGAGAGAGAGAGAGGGATTAGATATTGATTGACTGACTGGGAGGCAAGAATACAAACTAGGTATTTCCCAGTCTTAGTTCCCAAATACCTCTGAAAGTGTGAACATCCTTCTGTGACGTATGATTCTAGTATCCAAAGATGCACATTTTTTCATAAAGTATGACTTATGAGTTCTAAATGCAAGTCAACTACTTCATGTGGTGCTAAACTAAAGAAACAATGATCTGCTCCAACACTACAGGGAAAACTAGTAGTGTTGAACTCACTGAGAACCAGTGTATTTGAACAAGACTGACTACTCAAAATTATGCTTATTCTACTTTTGGGGTTATTTTCGGGTAAATTTTATCATTAGTGATTTTTATTGTATTTGCTTGCTTTAGAATCTGAACTCCATGTAAGATGTGACTCCACTGTTCTCCAAACCACGCCAATTCTGCTTGAATTACCCCTGGTTTATTGCTTTTATCCCCTGCTTCACCAGGATTGTGAATTTGCTCACTGCCAGCAGTATCAGTATCAGATGAGTCTGCTAACAGCTGAGTACATTTTAGGTTAGAAAAAATGCTCTGCAGTAGAGAGATCCTTCTAGGTCGATTAGGGGAGCAATCAGATCTTTAATGTAGATTACCCAAAGACAGTGATCTTAGTGAAAAGCTTAATTTAGTGATGCCTTTTCTTGGTGCATAAAAGCAATCAAAGGGTTCCTTTATTAATTAAGCTAAGGGTTCCTTAATTTCTTGGCAAAATCTATACACTTTAATAATAATAATGAAAAGCATTTTAATAACTACAATGGACAAGGTCTTGGTGTGCTGAGTTACTTGTTTACCAAATATTTATTCAGCATATACTACTGCTGGGCACAAGTGATACACAAAAACAATCGATCCCCTACCTTCATGAAGCTTTACAGGGAGCCAGACCTCAATCAAAATTGACCATGAATAAATGTAAAATGACAAGTGGACAAGTATAAGGAAGGAGGAGTATAAATAATAACAGTGGGTCAGGGAAGGTATCTTTGGGGAGGTTTCAACTGAGCTGACAGACAGTAAAACATTTTTTTTAGGTAAAAAAGGGAAAAGAGATAGGATAAGGTTCATACTTGAGGTGGAAAACAGGGACACGGAATCTTATTATAGGAAAACACTCTTTAGAATGCTTGTGTAGATTTTATTACTTAATATATTCTTTTGAGAAGTAATGTCTTTTTCGTTATTAAATTTGACCCAGGCAATGTTTTTGAGATCTTCAAAGAGCTGACGTTAGATTTATTTTTATAAAATATCAAATCAATAATAGTTTCTGTAGTTAAAAATTATCCATAATTAAATGAGGTCTCATCAAAAGCTATTACTTCCTTTGAGGATCCCTCCTTTTCTGTTTCCAGTGTTTGAATTAAAGGGGAATCCAAAGAATGTAGTAAGTAATTCATCCCCTTAGAGACATTACAGATCACGAGCGTGGGATGCACGGTGTGAGGTGGTAGAGAGAACACTGGGTCTGGGAACTGATACAACAGGTTGTTTTGCAGCTCTGCCATTTACAAGCTATGTGATCTTCTGAGACTAACTGAACTTCCCTAAGTCCCAAATTCCCTGTCTTAAATTGGGATTTGGTGTGAGGATTCAATGTGATAGTGTTTATGAAACACTTGAAAGCTCTAAGACTTGGTATAATGTCAGGCATTATTACTATAATAATCATCCCCACATCTGATCACATACAGAATGTTAACTGAGGCTTAAGATTCAATTATTTGAGTTTTGTTCTACAGTTTTCAGTTGTAAACCTTTGTTTACAATTATGTAAAAATACTTCCCTATCTAAAATGACATTTCATTAACTCACTTTTAAAAAATCATGATTCTTAAATATTATTCAAAGAAACAAGAATACTATTACTTTTTACCAATGCTTTACTAGTAGTGGCACATACATTTTATCCAAATAATCATACAATTTTTCTGTAACTGTGTTACAGAAAATATTCGTTCTTTGAAAGACAATATTGTCAATACAAGAGACAGCCAAATTAAAGATAAAATATTGACAAATTATATCCTCTTGAACTATAGGTTTGATACTGCAGGCTTTAGTTTCCAATCTCCAATTAGGTTTCTTTTAAATTCATATTAATTAAATGTTCACAAAAGCACATCAGTGTGTGATGAGGAAAGATGCTCTTTTCAGTGTTCTGCAGTGACCTAACTCAAAATAGTATGAAGAGACAGGGAAGAGGAAGAATCATTTATATTAGACACTTGCTCCAACTTTTCTGAAGACAAAGTATTATGTATAGTTATAGTACCCTGAAACCCTACAGTGTTTTCTAATTAAAGTTTAAGTGCTGTGAACCACAAGAATGAAACAGAAAATATTGATTTTTAGATCAATTAGAATACATAAAAATATTATCAGCATTTTCATTTTCATTTTTCGTGGTTTGATTATGGACTCAGGAAGCAATTTAAAATGAAGACTCACTGAAGACACTGCGATTTAACCCTCAACTACTCCGCCAGACCCTCCTGTGAAAACCATGATCATTTATTCCTGGGATTCCAGTTCACAATTTTTCTAAGCTCTTTAGAATGTGGTGTGTTTGCTTCACTACTTTACTTAGCTCTTACCTCCTTCAAAGTATTTTATTCTGGGTGTTTCAGAATACTTGCAATGGATTTTTACTTAGACTGATTAGGAAAGCAGCAAACCCAGGATCAGCGGAGAGAGCTAGTAAAATAATAAAATCCCTGCTTAAAAACAAACAAGCAAACAAAAACCCTTTCTAGCTACTTCTTCCTCAGTAGGACACTCTATTTACCTCCAAATTACTCCTCTCATTTTAAACAACTTGTCTAGTTAATTTCCTGTGTGTGATCACTGACTACAAGTGAGGTTCATTTTCTTATCTACATCATGTAGGTAATTAAAGGAAATTGAAAGTGGGCAGTGAAGCTTTTATGCAACTGGGATTGAAGCTGAATGGAGGGCAGCGAGGTCAGTGGAGTCCATTATATTTTTATGTGAGAGGCTGGTTTGTCTACCCTGTCCCTGTTTATTTAGTGTTGGCTGGACAGGCTACTAACTGCAAATCTATGTCTCTGATTTGCTCAGCTGTCCTTGAATAAAGACATTTTCCCTGCAAATGCTGAACGACAGTGATTGACAACCTGTGATAAACTCTGCTTGCAACCCCTGCTACTGTCTTCAGATTGCAAAAGAGAAATCAGAATAAAGAAACATCTTTCATAATCACATCAAATGGGCCCTGCTGTTCACTCAATAGTTTTCCTTTTGTTTCCCTTTTCATCACAAACCTCAATCTGTTCTACAAATGCCATAGACTCAGCTACTCCACATAAAGTAAAAAATTCAAAAAACCCTGTAAACATATGTATGTATGCTACTACATTTTGCTTGTATATGAACACTGATTTTAGTTGACTGAGGATACACACTCTTACGTAATGGCTTGTTCACACCACTGTATCACTAACTTATTTGCCTGTTCTCTGGAGAACAATCTGGCAAATCTACACTGCTGAGGTATGGTATGTCTTTTAGTGATTAGCTGGCACTCGGGTTTAGTTAGGACTCTCGTAGCATTATTCCATATGTAACTCTTACATGTCCTTGTGGCCCTTAAATCCACTGGTTGTACAGCTTGCTTTTTAGATTCATTAATAAGAAGCTTATTAAATACTTAAAATCGACTTTGCTTTTTCTCTTTAGTGAGCGTGTGTAAACAAGTGAATTCTGTTTGACTGTGTATGTGTGAGTGTATTTATTCTAGGTGCAGTAACTACATGAGTCTGCTTTACCTAAGCAAATTACTGAGGTAAGAAACAGCCAGAATGGATTCATGTGTGGTTTCGTGTAAGCATTACGTAGCAGTAAACTAGTACTTTTACGTCGCTGGACTCGGCACTGCCTACGCTGAACTCACTAAGTAGTTGGTAAGAGAGCACTTGAACAGTGGGGATGGTAACCTGATCAAGTGAGGGACTAAAGAAGCTTTATGCTATAACTTAATCTCTGTCATGGGAAAAGCAAAACTTATAAAGTTAATGAGTTCTAGACTTTAAGTAGCACTTGATTAATTTGTAACATTCTGAGGCGTTAAAACAAGCCAAAATTATTTTCTCACATTCCAGTGCTGTCTTTTGGCCACTGAAGCTGTAGAAAAAGCATTTCAGTAAATTTCCCTGATAGGAACCCTGTTTAATTTCTGTGCCTCTCTGAAGTATTAAATTAATTGTATATTATATATTTTATAATAATATTTGAAAAATAATCTGGCATTTACCAAGCCAGGTCAAGATATATTAAGGGATAAAAAAAAAGCCTGCTATTTTTATCTTTATTATTTCAGATTACCTTTTATTCAATAATTAATCTATGAAAAAACTAACATAACTTGTTTTTAAAATCAAATCTATGTATATAATTAGTATGGTTTCTAGCACTTATGATTCTTACTTTTATTCAAATTATCTATTCAAAGTAAATAAATCATATGAATAAAGTGTATCTCTAAAATAAAAGACTGCTATAAACTAGACTTACATGGAACTTACAATAACCTCAAAATGCAGTGAAAGGTATACTAGGAATGAACTTAATAAGATTACAAGGTAAAAAAAAAAAAGTAAAACAAGAGCCCTTGGTTATAAAACATTTATTGGAAAATGATAAAACTAAGATCTAGTTAAGCAATAAAATATTTGTCCAATATGCATACAATTTGCTTCACTAAAATGAAATATCAAAATAATTTTATTATATGCAGATGGCAAACATGAAAACACTGACAGATGTAATTGTAATTACTCATAGATCTATGTGTGTTTCCTGTCAGGGCTTATATGAAAATATGTGTCTGATTTGTATCAATGTCTTAAACTTATGGACATATGTTTGGCCTTCAACCAGTTAGGGCAAGCACAGAATCATTTGCCAAAAATAAATATGCACAAGAAATAATACCTCACTCTTTCCAGTGTAAGAATGACCACCTGGTTGACAGCTGGATTTTAAGGGATCTTACAATAGTGAGTACCAGCAGGTCTCTTGTGCTTAAAATAATTTCAGTGGTAAGAATTCCATCAGAAACTTCTATTTCCCAGGATTTATAGCTAAGTCCTTAAAAAATTGTTCTTTGATGAAACTTAAAAAAAAATTCCTCAGTTTTCAAGGATATAATAAAAATGCCTTACAGCTTAACAATGTTTAGATATTTTCCTCTTAAGGCTATCAGGTTTGAATCCTAAAAGGGAATAACTGAGATTAGCAGCAATATATAATAATTATGTATGGTTAAATGTCACACTTTGCAATCCATCTTTAAAAGCTAAACAAAGTTTTTTTTTTTTTTTTTTAACCACCTTGCTTCTGTCTTTAAAACTTCATATGTTTATTAGGGTGACTTTCTTTATAATTTGCATTTCTACAGGCTATGAGATAATATCAAATGAAAACCAAGCAAAAAACTAAAAAATAAAAACCAAAGTGGAAACATTAAAACACTTCTAGGGCTTCCCTGGTGGCGCAGTGGTTGAGAGTCCGCCTGCCGATGCAGGGGACACAGGCTCGTGCCCTGGTCCGGGAGGATCCCACATGCCACGGAGCGGCTGGGCCCGTGAGCCATGGCCGCTGAGCCTGCGCGTCCGGAGCCTGTGCTCCGCAGCGGGAGAGGCCACAACAGTGAGAGGCCTGCGTACCGCAAACAAACAAACAAACAAAAAACAAAAAAAAAACCCAAAAAAACCCCACTTCTAATCTACTTATTATCTACTGAGTATCTTTCTTCCAGGAGTTAAGATATACATATACAAAAAGTAAAATAAATCTAAAAGTGAAATATCAAAATAGGCCAATATACAAGAAATACACAAGATAATACAGGAGTGATTGATGAATGAATGAAACAGACACTGGTGTCATGAATTTAGAAAAAGTAGCAACCACTGCATCCGAATAAGGGAATATTTTAAGAGGGAGCTGAGCCAAGATGCATGGATGAATGTTAGATACATTGTCCAGGTGGGAATCATAGGCAAAGGTGTGAAGTTGAGCATATATATAGCATGTTTAAAGGTGAGAGAAGGTTCAGGTAAAAAAGGACCATTGTAGAGAGCCTTGATACCCAGGTTAAGGAAGTAATGCTGTATTATATGCATAATTTTAGATTTTTGAGGGGAGAAATGATGTTTTTTTTTTTTTTGCGGTACGCAGGCCTCTCACTGCTGTGGCCTCTCCCGTTGCGGAGCACAGGCTCCGGACGCGCAGGCCCAGCGGCCATGGCCCACGGGCCCAGCCGCTCCGCGGCACGTGGGATCCTCCCGGACCGGGGCACGAACCCACGTCGCCTGCATCAGCAAGCGGACTCTCAACCACCGCGCCACCAGGGAAGCCCTGTTTTTTTCTTTTTTAAAAAATAAATTTATTTATTTTATTTTTGGCTGCGTTGAGTCTTCGTTGCTGTGCACGGGCTTTCTCTAGTTGCAGCAAGCAGGGCTACTCTTTGTCGGGATATGCGGGCTTCTCATTGCGGTGGCTTCTCTTGTTGCAGCGCCTGGGCTCTAGGAGTGTGAGCTTCTGTAGTTGTGGCACGTGGGCTCAGTAGTTGTGGCTCATGGGCTCTAGGGTGCAGGCTCAGTAGTTGTGGTGCATGGGCTTAGTTGCTCCACGGCATGTGGAATCTTCCTGGACCAGGGCTCGAACCCGTGTCCTCTGCATTGGCAGGCAGATTCTCAACCACTGCATCACCAGGGAAGCCCACAAATGATGTTTTAAAACAGGTAAATTGGCAGGGATGAGTTGGGTGGATTAGAGAGAGAGAGAAGCTAAAGTAGGAAGATCATTTAGGAGACTGGTTAGCACAATTGTTTAGAAATCGGGTGATGGGAACCCAGACAGGAGCTGAACAGTGAACGTTCTTTAAAAAAGGGAGAAACAAAAAAATTATGAAGGAATCGTCTTGGTAACTGGTTTAATACGTGGAATTGGGGAGAAGAAAAGTAGGAGTCATGGATTACTTGAAGTAATTCATCTTGGGGGTATGAAAGAATGCAAATACAACTGACAGACAAAACAAGGACAGGAATTCTGGGAATAATAAAGATCAAGATTGAAACATTCTGGTTTGGGTCACAGAGGGACAATGAAATGGGAATGTCCACTAAACAAGCAGAAGTTGGAACTGTAGTTCATAACAGAGGTCAAGACTGGTGACTATGCTATGAGATTCACCCGTTTAAAGGTAACACTTAAAACTGTAATTGTGGTGTGACCTGAGGAAGTGAGTACGTGCAAAAGCAAGAAAAAAAAATTGAGAACAACTAGAGTTAGACACAGGAAAAGGAGCCAATGTCAAATCATAAGAAAAAGAACTGGATAAGGGGTGAAAGTTCATTTTTAAGGATGAAGAGAGTATCAAGAAGTAACTCATGTCAAATGCTATAAAACATCAAAGAGAATGAGCACTATGAAAAGACAATAGCACTGAATAATTATGAGAGCACTGGGGCCTCTGAAAAATTTGAATAATAGCAATCCAGATTATAGGAAGCTATGAATAAATGGATTGAAAAGAAATGGAAAGTTGAAATTTCGTTTTTTATTTTGCACCGAATGGGAGAAAGAAAATAAGATGGTAATTCGAGGAGGATGTTAAAACCAAATAAAGAGGTTTCTTCATCTCCCCAGGCTAAGGGTGACCTATACATGTTTAGAAGTACATTTTGTTAAGTTAAAAAAGTTGTTTTAAAGTTTATAAGAAACAACATCAAGAGATCTACTGAGAAAATTATACAACAAAAAAGTTATGAGGGGGAGAACCAGTGGAGTACTAGAGCCAGCTTGTGAGAATCAACTGTTATCTACTTTAAGAATATACCACATTTTGGGCTTCCCTGGTGGTGCAGTGGTTAAGAATCCGCCTGCCAATGCAAGGGACATGGGTTCGAGCCCTGGCCTGGGAAGATTCCCACATGCCGTGGAGCAACTAAGCCCGTGCGCCACAACTACTGAGCCTGAGCTCTAGAGCCCGCAAGCCACAACTACTGAGCCCGCGTGCCACAACTACTGAAGCCTGCATGCCTAGAGCCTGTGCTCCACAACAAGAGAAGCCACGACAATGAGAAGCCTGCACACTGCAATGAAGAGTAGCCCCTGCTCACCGCAACTAAAGAAAGCCCACGTGCAGCAACGAAGACCCAACACAGCCAAAAATAAATAAATAAATAAATAAATAAATAAATGTATAAGAATATACCGCGTTTTGTTTATTCATAATTTGGGTTGTTTCCACTTTTTGGCTACTACGAATAATGCTCCTATGAACATTTGTGTACAAGTTTTTGTTTGAACATGTTTTATTCCCTTTGGGTATATGCCTAGGAGTGAAACTGGCACATCATATGGTAATTCTGCTCAATGTTTTGAGGAACAGCCAAACTCTTTTCCAAAGTGGCCACACCATTTTACATTCCCACCAGCAATGTATGAGAATTCCAGTTTCTCCATATCCTCGTCAACATTTGTTATTGTCTGTTTCTTTGATTATAACCATCCTAGTGGGTATGAAGTGGTATCTCATTGTGGTTTTAGTTTGCATTTTTCTAATAATTACTGACACTAAGCATCTTTTTATGTGCTTTTTAGCCATTTGCATCTCTTCTTTGGAGAAATGTCTATTCAGATCCTTTTTAATTGAGCCATTTATCTTTTTATTATTGAAATTTAAAAGTTCTTTATATATTATGGATGCAAGTCTTTTATCAGCTATATGATTTGCAAATACTTTCTTCCATTGGGTGACAGTGAAATACTTTCTTTCCACTTCCTTGTTGGTAACACTTGCAGCACAGGAACTTTTTTGATGAAGTCCAATTTATCCACTTTTTTTCTTTTGTTACTTGCACTTTTGGTGTTTTATCTAAAAAGCCATTACCTAACCCTAGGTGAGGAAAATTTACACCTATGTTTTCTTCTAAGAGTATTATAGTTTTAGCTACTATATTTAGGTCTATGATCAATTTAGAGTTAATTTTTGTGTATGGTGCGAGGGAGGGGTCCAATTTTATTCTTTTGTATGTATATATCTAGTTATCTCAGTAGCATTTGCTGAAAAGACCACTCTTTCTCCATTTTATTGACTTGGCACCCTGGTAGAAAATCAACTGACCATAACTGTAACAGTTTATTTCTGGACTTTCGATTCTATCTCATTGATCTATATGACTATGCTTTTGCCATACTATTTTGATCAGACTAGCTTTGTAGTAAGTTTTCAATCAAGAAGTGTGAGTCTTCCAACTCTGCTCTTCTTTTTCAAGATTGTTTGGCTATTTGCCTTGCATTTCCATATGAACTATAGTATCAGCTTCTCAATTTCTGGAAAAAAGCTGGGATTTCGATAGGAGTTGTTTTGAACCTGCAGATGAATATGAAGAGTATTGCTATCTTAACATTAAGTCTCCTGATTCATGGATATGGGATATCTCTTCATTTATTTAGATCTTTAATTACTTTTAACAGTGTTTTATAGTTTTCAGTGTACAGGACTTACACTTCCTTGGTTAAATTTAATCCTAAATATTTTACTCTTTTTGATGCTGTTATAAATGAAATTATTTTCTTGATTTTACTTCATATTGTTCATTTCTAGGATATAGCAATATAATTGATTTCTGTATATTGATCTTGTAACCTAAAATCTTGCTAAACATTTTAATTAACTCTATTAGTATTTTGGTGAATTCCTTAAGGCTTTTCTATATTCAAGATCATGTCTTCTGGAATTGGAAATAGTTTTACTTCTTCTTTTCCAATTTGGATGCCTTTAAAATCTTTTTCTTCTCTCATTGCCCTAGCTAGAGTCTCCAGTACAATGTTAAATAAAATGGTGAGAATGGACATCCTCATCTTCTTCCTGATCTTAGGAAGAAAGCATCTGGTTTTTCATCATTCAGCATGATGTTAGCTGAGGGTTTTTTGTTGATGCCCTTTGTCAGGCTGAGGAAGTTCAATTCTATCCCTTTTTGTTGAGTGCTTTCATCGTGAAGCAGTGTTAGATTTTGTCAAATGTTTTTTTCTCTATTGACATGATCATGTGGTTTTTTTCCCTTTCTATTAAAATGTGAATTACATTAATTGCCTTTTGAATGTTAAATCAATCTTGCATTCCTAGAATAGATCCCATTTGGTCATGGTGTACAATCTTTTTACTCAGCCGCTGGATTTGGTTTGCTAGTATTTTGTTGAGGATTTTTTTATCTATATTCACAAGGGACATTAGTCTGAAGTCTTCTTGTGATATCCTTGTCTGGTTTTGGTGTCAGGGTAACACTGGCTTCCTAAAATGAGCTGGGAGGTGTACTCTCATATTTTTGAAAGAATTTATATAGAATTGATATTAACTCTTAGAACGTTTGGTGGAATTCATCAATAAAGTCATCTGAGCTTGGGCTTTTCTTAGTGGGAGGTATTGAAGTTACTAATTCAATCTCTTTCTTGTAATAGGTCAAATTTAGATGTTCTATTTCTTCTTGAGTAAATTTTGGAAGCTTGCATCTTTTTAGGAATTTGTCCATTTCATCTACATTATACAAAATTTTGGCATATAGTTGTTTATAGTATTCCCTTATAATCCTTTTTACTTTTGTGAAGTCACTAGTAATAACCTCTGTTTCATTACTGGTTATAGTGACTTGAATGTTCTGTTTTTCTTGATGAGTTTAGGTAAAGATTTGTCATTTTTGTTGATATTTTAAAAGAACAAACTTTTTAAAATTGACTTTCTCTATTGATTTTATATTCTCTATTTCCTTTATTTCAATGTTAATCTTTATTCTATGCTTCCTTTAGCTTGTTCTTCCTTTTCCAGCTTCTCAAATTAGGTTAGGTTATTGATTTCAGATATTCTTTAATACAGGCATTTACAAGTATAAATTTCCAAAGTCATGTTCTTTCTATTATGTAGGGGTTTTTGTCATCTGAGTACTCATTATCTAAGTCTGCTACAAAGTTGTGCAAGCAAGTAAGAGTCATAACATAACTATTCTTTTTTTTTTTTTTGGTCACACCATGTGGCATGCAGGATCACATTTCCCTGACCAGGGATCGAACCTGTGCACCCTGTAGTGGAAGTGTGGATTCTTAACCACTGGACTGCTAGGGAAGTCCCCAACTATTCTTAAATATTTCAACCAATTAAAAATTAGTCATTTTAGCATTCTTCCTGATTGAACATTATCATTTATCCCTAGCCATCAGTCAACAATTTTGTCAGTCTCTGTCTAAAATCAATTCAACAATACAATGCAAAACAAATTAGAAAAATGACTGCAAAGTAAAACTAAACATCTTGGTAAAGATGCATTATTTCATTAAGTCAATGAAAGTGATACTAGAGAAACTGTCTGAATAACATGCAAATCCATTGGCAAATGAGAATCAGGAAGAGTTAGGCTGATTAACAACTGAAGAAGAAAAATACATATGAATGATGATACCATAAGTGCTCAAAAGCAAATGATTTCAATATCAAAGTACTGAGATAGGTTATTGGGAAAATTGATGATGTCCTTAAGTGTATTTTTGGAAAAAATAGTTTTCTTTAAGATTGTATATTAGGGGACTTCCCTGATGGTCCAGTGGTTAAGACTTCATCTTCCAATTCAGGGGGTGAGGGTTCGATCCCTGGTCGGGGAGCTAAAATCCCACATGACTCGCAGCCAAAAAACCAAAACATAAAACAGAAGAAATATTGTAACAAATTCAATAAAGACTTAAAAAAAAGGTTCACATCAAAAAACTTAAAAAAAAATTGTATGCTAAAACTTAAACCCAAAGTGAAAAGCATTATACCCTGATACATAATTATGTTAGAAAAATCGTATCTTTCGAAAATTGTGTCATTTTGAAAGTGTGCCTCAAAAAATCACCACAAACAAAATAAATCTGATTCAGCCTTTAAGAGTTAGCAAAGATATAAGAGTTAGTTGAGATATAAGTTCAAATTCTGTTGAATATAAAAGAAAATGAACTTTTCTCCACAGCTTTTAGTTTCATTTTTTAAGATAAAATTTGTTTTCTTCAAATAAATAGTCTTCCTTCTCCCCACTTACTATAAAATATTAGGCTTTCTTTTAAGTAGATTAAATTTTAGTGGCTTTTTCTAGGGACTAGTATCCTCGGTTTTCTAGTACTGCCTCTTCTTTGACTCTTTCCATCTTAGTGCAATGGTGTAACAAGGCTCCCAATTAATTAGATTTTGAATGTGGTATAAATTCTGTGCTTTAATAAAAATACGATTATGTACAAAGCTCTCAGTTCACAATCAAGTGAGTAATTCTATATATCTGTATAAAAATGTTACGCTAAATCTCAGTGTCAATGGCCTGAAAGTCTTAACACAGAGTACCAAGAGGGAGAACATGACACCACTGGTAAAAATCTGAATTTCAAGCTACAACGGGGTATGTAGATCTGCATATTTGAACATATGGTGAATATATTAAATGCATCATAGAATTCTATCTGGACAGTATTATCATTCATATAAAATTTAATTTTTATAAATGGTTGCTCCTCAGGACAGTTTACCAATGTCAAGAAACTAAAAGCGGGCTTCCCTGGTGGCGCAGTGGTTGAGAGTCTGCCTGCCGATAAAGGGGACACGGGTTCGTGCCCCGGTCTGGGAGGGTCCCGCATGCCGCGGAGCGGCTGGGCCCGTGAGCCATGGCCGCTGAGCCAGCACGTCCGGAGCCTGTGCTCCGCAACGAGAGAGGCCACGACGGTGAGAGGCCCACATAACGCAAAGAAAAAAAAAAAAACGAAACTAAAAGCTACAAAGAAAACATGTAACAGTAATAGTAAAACTTGTGAAATAGGTCAGTGCACAAATACAGCCTTGTAAGTTTAAAAAAAAAAATTCTCTTCCTAGATGTCTAATCAACAAACTCATTACTGATGTCCAGAGTTTGGAAGAAGAGAGACCTGTGCCATAGCACCTAGAGTGATAGAAAGTCAGCCATACTGACTGGATGGCTCCTACTGGTACTGGAGAAACAGCTTAGGGTATTTCTCCAAATGTATTAGATTTTATTGTTTTTTATTCACTAAGTAGAAATTTCCTTTTCTAAAATCTATTTAAATAGTCTAAGGGAACTTCGGATTTATTCGAAATGCAAAAATCTAGGTTCTCAGAGGATACTTACTGAAATAGTAGCTTGCATACATTAGTGTATATATGAACTATTCCATCAAGAAGCAAAGTCTGCATTGATTAGGAAGAAAAACGTAGATATCCCTAAAATTTCCAAAAAATTTTGATAAGTATTCTAATTTTCTACTTGGATTCAAAAATGTACTGCTTACAATTAAGGAATGATTCAACAAACAATTTCTATTCTCTCTTGAAACAATGTTCCTTATGGAGAGAGGCAAATGACGCTACAGAATTAATCACATGATTCGCAAGGCCTATCTGAAAAGGACAAATGAAGAAACTACAGATTTGTGGGATTTTGAGTTTCTTGTTAAGGCTAGGTATAGTATTTAAATTATTATATTTTCTTCTGAGTGGGACAGGTAGCTGACAACAAGAGCTGGCTTATTTGGTACAGGTTGGGGAAACAATTACTTAAATTTATTAGCAGTCATTACTACTTCAAAAATTATTAACAAATGGCTCTGGGCTTCATCCTAACTCCTCAGTTAGTTCTCTAGTCCCTCTGAGACTTGCTTAACTCTCATCCCATGTTATGTCCTCTGGCTATTTCTTCACGACTGGAAAGCCTTCCTGACCCTCACAAATCCTACATTTTGTAGGAGCCTCTTCCATGAAGTACTGGTTTTTCCATTCTACTTAGCGCTTTTTAAAATGTATATCTCCTCTTGGACTACAAAATGCTCTTGGTAAAACAACGAGATTGGGACTCATTATTAACAAAAATCCAAAAGTTAACCAAAAGAAAGGTGTGTAAGGTGTGACTAGAGTCACAGGAGGGACTGATTTTAAATAAATATCCCAGAACATAGGTATGTCATGCTACGCAAAATAAATATCCTGACAGGTTATAAATTCCTTTCAATAAGCCTTTTGTCACTCAAAACATTTTGAAACTTCTTTTTTGGCACTGCAGTCAGAATGACTTTAGGAACTACACATTATCTTGTAGTCATAACCAATTTTACAACCCAAAATTATACTCTGACTTCATCAATCAAATTTAGTCTTCTGACTAGGCTTCCAATAACTGCCTGTCATTTTCTCAAAACAAAAGCAAGCATCCAAACAAAAAAGTACCATTAATGAATGTCTACTTGTACCCAACATAATCAACAGAACGTGCCACGGGCCTGGAAGAAGTACATATTTTTTGGAATAAATGTAGTAAATAGCTTTTATAGATAAATAATCTTAAGAAGACAATAGCTACTGGATGTATAAGTTCTGTTTTTAAAAAAGTCACCTAACTCTATTTTGAAGCCTATATTAATTGCTCAAAACTGTGAACATACTGATGGATCATATAATAAGATACAGGGAACAGGTGTCACACAGAAATCATACATTGAGAGAATAAAAATAAAACCATTAAAAAATAGACTGGATATACATTAAAAAACAAAAACAACCAATCCTGCCAATCAGATAGCTAGTGTCATAACTTTCTGGTAATATACTTAAGTGGGTACTTTAGGCATCTAACTTTGAGTCTGTTTAGGCAGAAGGATTTTGCTTTTGTTCACGTTTGTAAAAATTAAATATTTTGTTATTAACTCATAAAAGTAATTACTTCCTCATATTTAGAGTTACCAATATTTTGGCTTCAGGGCAAACTTCTTTAAGAAGTTATATTTAAAGACAACAAAGAAAAACAGAGATTTTCAGTACCAGATGTCTGGGAAGATCCCATTTGGATTTGAGCTACTTAAATTTGCAATCATGTATTTATACATCTAACAGAGCTTCTGTTTCTCCCAGAATCAGAAAATTAACTAGCTTTGTAGCATCTTCCTTGATCTGCCACCCGTGCCCTGAGGATTAGAGACTCCACCTGAGCTTGTTTTACAAGCATAACAGAAAAAATTAATCTCTGCTGGCAGCGCTCCCACTGGGATACTGATGAATAATGATATCCCTCTTTTGCTGCCCTCTCAGTCCACTAGAAAAGCCACTCTAACCCGGCAACGTGGAAACTGCTGAAACCATTCCAGCTGTGGATTAGCAGGCAGTCAAGCATCCATCTGCTCTGTGTGAATCAAAAGAAAGCAAACATACATTCTTATGGCTAAAGTCATATTCAAATCCCATAACATCCTGTAGGAATATCTGTATTTATATCTACCTACCTACCTACCTACCTACTCGATCACAGGCAATCACATACTGTAAGCTAAATTAAAATTAACCCAATTCCTCAATTTAGTCTGCATTTCCTTGGTGCTTGAAATGTTGGAAAATAGAGTACAGGTTCAGAGTTTATAAAGTATAGGTCTTAAGTTTGGTATTCATATGGGGCTGATTAACTCAAAATTAAACTTTTAGAGTGCAATATGAGAATACATTAAACATATACACTTTTCCAGATTCTCAGATGTAGCAACCAACTACTTGTTTCAAAAAGAAAAATAAGGCTGTAAAATCAGTTTCTGACAAAGTGTTACACAGAGAAACCTTTGATTTCACTTGGCTTTATTGTACTGACACACTGATGTAGTGGGTATCTGGGACATTTGCCTGCTCTAAAACTGAAAGGACCATTGCTTTTGGTCTGTAAATAGCAAAATTCGGTTTATCAGGACTCTGTCAGCTCTTTTTTAAATGAGGCCTCTAGCATTTTAATATACCCATAATGTAATGATAATTGATGTTTATAATGATAGCTTCAAGACTCTGCAAGATCTTTATGGGTCTTCTGAATGATCAAAGAAAAGATTTTTCAGCCCAGTTCTAAGAGTATTCTATACCATTAAAGTTCTTTGAATTCTGAAATCCATATAAGACATATATTCAGAAATTTTATTAACAAAAATATTTAAAATAATTATCACAGCATATTTCCATTCTATAATTAAAAAAAAAAAAAAAAAGAAAAAAGCCCACCCTGCTTTTAAGCTAGTCTGGTATTACCCTCATGACTTGGTGTGGGTCCCAAGTGACAATTCATCTTCCCTTTTTCTCTGATTTTACTTGCAATTCACTGGTTATTTCGATGTCTTACTGATTCTTTCCTTTCCCACTTCTCTTCCTTTTTCACTGACAAAAAAAGTAAAAGTAGTTCAACGTTACAACCCCTTCTGTGTTCTCAGCCCAGCTGAGCAATACATTGCCAGCTCAGTCACCGGTTCTGCAAGACAGTTTATTTGTTCATCTGTCAGTAGAAGATGACACCTGTCTGGCATTTGTCTTACAAATTTGCTGACACTGTTTAATAAATAACAGAAAATACCTACAGAGATGGAATGGAGGACCTATGTTTTAGTAAGTTGAAGCGAGTGTATATAGAAGAATTCTCTGTTGCCAATGGAAATCTTTAAGATCCTTAAAACAGATTATAGTGCTTCTGCCAGACTGTATTATCCTTCCGAACTACATATAAAAAAATGTCTAGAACTAAGAATGTGTAGAATTTATGCATCTGAGGAGAATGACATTTGTAAATCCTTCTTACCTTCCAGATTTTTTTGTTTCATGTTTTTTTTTGTTTTTAAAGCAAGGTAAGTTCTAACTTTCTGACATAATCAAACCTCTACGACATGCTTAAATTCTATTGGATTGTCAGCTGGAAAACATTGTAAAATAAGTGAAGTTCTTTTTTAGGAGAACGTAAAAATAAAATGCAGATGGTGTGAATAATACTACTGTAATAAAGACCATCTCGATGTATTTTATTTGGTAGTAACAACACGAATTTTTAGAATACAGGTACACATGAGAATGGGGCACATCCATTTCTTTGGGTTGAGAAATCAAAAGATATTCAGCTTTTAATGTATCTCTGGAGAGGAAATTCCTCTAGGTTTCTGCCATATGTATATGGCTCAGCATAAGAGTATTCATTTTAGTCCTTCTCACAGTGGGAAGACTATAGTTTGCTAAGAATTATTAATAACTATTTAGATCTTTTTCTTGAAAGAGCTTTTCAAAACTATTCAGTTAATTAGTAAGTTATCCTCTATTGTCTAACAAGGCAAGCTTTATAAATATCTCAATAGTAGAATTCACATATAGGGCTATATGAAAACGTATCAAAACAAAACCCACTTTCCCCACTGATTCACTTTCAAAAACTTAAGTTTAAGTGATTATAAATTATTCTTAAAGAGATATTGGTCTTGTAAGAAAAGTTTTCCAGTTTTTTTTTTTTTCTATTATAAGTAATGCCGTGATGAACATCTGTGTACACATATCTTGACTTGTTTCCTCAGGACAGATTCCTAGAAATGGAATTACAATGCCATGGAGCAGAAATTTTTTAAACCTTTTTTTTTTTTTTTTTTTTTTTTTAAACTTTGATAGATATTGTCGAATTTCTTTCTAGAAAGTTTGGGTCAACAATCTTTAGCAGCATCTGGAAATGCTGCAACTCACAGCACACGCACCATCAATGGATATTAGCCTTTTTGAATTTCCAACGATTTAACAGGCTAAAATGATTGCTGTTTTTTGTTTCAGTTAATATTTCCTTGATTACTGAGAAGTCTGAGGGTTTATTTTTTATGTTTGTTAAAAATGAATTTGTTTTTCTGTAAGTTGTTATTCAATGCCTTCTTTTCATTTTATCATTGGAGTCATAGTGGTTGTTTTTTCAATTTTTTGATTTAAAAAATTAAAATATATTACCCTTTTGATATAATAAAAAATAATAATGACCAATATTAATCCTTTAAAAATTTTATATATAGAGACATGCATATATTTTATATTTTTATGTAGGCAAATTCATTCATTTCCTTTTATAATTTCTTCAATTCCTTTATGCTTTTTATTTCTTCCCCTCTCCCTTGAAATTTAAACATTCTTCTTGGCTTTGATCCTTAATCTGACTGAATTTTATTCTGGTATATACGATGAAATTAGACTCTAATGAATATTTTTCCAAAATGTTACACAATTTACCCAACAATATCCGTTGAATAAACTATCCCTTAACCAAAGATTTTATGATGTTTTCATTTGGTTAGTGCTTCACACAGATTAAGTGAGATAGGTCTTGACCAATGTGTGAAAACAATCCTGGCTGAGGTGGGAAAGGAGGCACTCCTGGCCTATGGAGCAGAAGGAGCTCCACAGAGATGCAAAAGGGGAAGAGCAGTGGAAGAGGGAGGCTGCTTCTACTCTAGCCTATCCTGGAGCTGGCTCGGAACAGTCTCATATGGCATGCCAAGGAATCAGGATTTATGTTATGAGGTGTTTTTCAACAGAAGAGGATAATGATATTTGTCCTATGTTGGTATGATTTATATAAATTATAATAAATCAACTACTAGAACTTTTTATCGTTAAAATATTACTATTAAAAACTAGTAAGAACAGAGATGAATGATTATCATATGGTAATGTATTGAGGCTTTACACACATTCTTTTATTTAATCTTCCCCTTTATTTTATAGAGGAGCATGGAGCTTGGAGAGATTAAGTGACTAACCCAAGGCCACATAGCTAGAAAATGACAGAGTCAGGTCTGTGTGACTCTAAAGCCCATGTTCTTAATAACCAGACTTTCAGCATACTCTAGACATGCTGGTACAACTTACACTTTTTTTTTTTTTTTTAAATATTTATTTATTTATTTACTTGGCCGTGCCGGGTCTTAGTTGCGGCGAGCTCTTAGTTGTGGCATGTGGGATCTAGTTCCCTGACCAGGGATCGAACCCAGGCCCCCTGCAATGGGAGTGAGGAGTCTTAACCACTGGACCACCAGGGAAGTCCCCAACTTACACTTTTAAAATAGTTAATATCAAACTATAATTACTTCTTAGACATAGGCCTTTTCCCTCCTTGAAGGCAGGGACTGTAAATTATCTTTGTCCTCTTGCACCTAACACAGTAGGTGCTAAATAAGTACTTGCTGGCCGGTTGAAGATGTATGTTTGAGAATGTCTGTAGGATAGTGATATAGGTATAGAACAGATAAGCTTCCAAATAAGAGAAAATGACGTACAAGCAAGACAAAGTGTAACTAGTAAGGGACGCAAAGAAGAAACTGAAGTAGAGGAAGGAAGCGATTAGAGAAGTGTGGGAAAAAAAGGTACGGTCATTTACTTCCCTGTTAAAAATTAAAATGAAGCAATGCATTATTTGTGTATCAAAAATGCTAATTTTTGAAAAGCTATATTTAGCAAGCATCTAGACTTTAAATATGGCCCCCTCCCCCAAGTTTCATATTAAGCAATGTAATGTTTACCTAATTGTTCAGGAAGAGAAACTATTATATCACAGCCCAACTTCGAGCTGGCATTACTAATGAACTATATTAAATTGACCAACGCTTTAACTGCAATTGAATGAAGAGAATTTTTCCAGATGAATATATGCCTAATAAAATGGCCAATTTGACTTGCCTGATTTTTCTGTCAGCCAGGTTCCAATGGCTTCCTGGCTATTTTACAGCTTTCTACTTAGTCCCAAAAGAAAGAACATTTTTCTTACTAATACAGCTTCCTCATAGATTTCAAGCCCAAGTTTCTAATTCAAAGAAGTGCTAATCTATTTGCAAAGCATCTTAGTGAAGGAGAAATCACACAGCCATAATCACTATTACAAATCATAATTACTTTATGATTTCTTCTAATTACTAAGTGGTTTTTAACCACTATAAATAGATGAGCACTCTTAGGAGCACATTGGTCTGGAAGTCAGGGTAATGTCTCATTAAAGAATCGTAATGCTTTTTAATTTGGAGGTAGGATAATGTGGCAGTGGGGAATCATTACTTTAACAGACTTTGTCACTCCCCTTTGGTACACTAAAACCCAGAACCATGGTCTCCAGTAAAATATTAACGTGGGGAGAAAGGCAGAGGCAATAAGGGAATAAGAGCAGAACAACCTAAGAGAGAAAACTCAGAAAAATGACAGTGTGATTAAGAATACCAAGATCTCTCTGGAGAGATATACCATGTTCTTGGATTGGAAGAATCAATTTTGTGAAAATGACTATACTACCCAAAGCAATCTAAAGATTCAATGCAATCCCTATCAAATTACCAATGGCATTTTTTTACAGAACTAGAACAAAAAATCTTAAAATTTGTATGGAGACACAAAAGACCCCAAAGAGCTAAAGTGGGAGGGAAAAAAATGGAGCTGGAGGAATCAGACTCCCTGACTCCCAGACTCCCTGACTCCCTGACTATACTACAAAGCTATAGTAATCAAGACAATATGGTACTGGCACAAAAACAGAAATATACATCAATGGAACAGGATAGAAAGCCCAGAGATAAACCCACACACCTATGGTCAACTAATCTATGACAAAGGAGGCAAGGATATACAATGGAGAAAAGACAGTCCCTTCAGTAAGTGGTGCTTACTGGACCACTGGACAGCTACATGTAAAAGAATGAAATTAGAACACTCCCTAACACCATACACAAAAATAAACTCAAAATGGATTAGAGACCTAAATGTCTGACCGGACACTATAAAACTCTTAGAGAAAAACATAGGAAGAACAGTCTTTGACATAAATCACAGCAAGATCTTTTTTGATCCACCTCCTAGAGTAATGGAAATAAAAACAAAATTAAACAAATGGGATCTAATGAAACTTAAAAGCTTTTGCAAAGCAAAGGAAACTACAAACAAGACGAAAAGACAACCCTCAGAATGGGAGAAAATATTGGCAAACGAATCAATGGACAAAGGATTAATCTCCAAAATATATAACCAGCTCATGCAGCTCAATATTACAAAAACAAGTAACCGAATCCAAAACTGGGCAGAAGACCTAAATAGACATTTCTCCAAAGAAGACATACAGATGGCCAAGAAGCACTTGAAAAGCTGCTCAGCATCACCAATTATTAGAGAAAGGCAGATCAAAACTACAATGCGGTATCACCTCACACCAGTTAGAAGGGGCATCATCAGAAAATCTACAAACAACAAATGCTGGAGAGGGTGTGGAGAAAAGGGAACCCTCTTGCACTGTTGGTGGGAATGTAAATTGATACAGCCACTATGGAGAACAGTATGGAGGTCCCTTAAAAAACTAAAAATAGAATTACCATATGACCCAGCAATCCCACTACTGGGCATATACCCAGAGAAAACCATAATTCAGAAAGACACATGCACTCCAGTGTTTATTGCAGCACTATTTACAATAGCCAGGTCATGGAAGCAACCTAAATGCCCACCGACAGATGAATGGATAAAGAAGATGTGGTACATATATACAATGGAATATTACTCAGCCATAAAAAGGAACGAAATTGGGTCATTTGTAGAGATGTGGATGGATCTAGAGACTATCATACAGAGTGAAGTAAGTCAGAAAGAGAAAAAGAAATATTGTATATTAATGCATATATGTGGAACCTAGAAAAAACGGTACAGATGAACTGGTTTGCAGAGCAGAAACTGAGACACAGATGTAGAGAACAAACATATGGACACCAAGTGGGGAGAGTGGCGGGGTGGGGGTGGGGGTGTGATGAATTGGGCAATTGGGATTGACATGTATACACTGATGTGTATAAAATGGATGACTAATAAGAACCTGCTGTATAAAAAAATAAATAAAATTCTAAAATTCAAAAAAAAAAAAAGAATACCAAGATCTCTCAAATGAAGTTACCATATGTTCTTTAGGGGGGGGGGAAAAAGCAATACTAAAATAAAACTCACTAAAGGATACATGCTAGGGTGAGGATAAAGTTTTCTTAGAGATCATAAGGAAACCCAGACTGTATTCTTCTTTATCCCTCCAAATATTAATAATGAAATTAAAAGTTTCTGAGTAAGTCCAATAAGGCCAGCCTTTCTGACAGTGACTAAGTGTTCTGAACCCCTACAAAATGTAAAGGTATTTAGTGTAAGGCAGTTTTGAATGTAAAACAAAAGTAAAAGATAAATAATAAACCCAAACTAAAATGTAACACAAAACAAAACATCTATCTAGATCAAGATATGTTCCAATACGTATCTTATACCTTAGCTGTTCACACTAATCCTGTGATTATAAGTAGGGCAGGTCTGATTGCACATCTTTTTTTACCTGTATACGGGCCTCTCACTGTTGTGGCCTCTCCCGTTGCGGAGCACAGGCTCTAGACACGCAGGCTCAGCAGCCATGGTTCACGGGCCCAGCCGCTCTGCGGCATGTGGGATCCTCCCGGACCGGGGCGTGAACCCATGTCCCCTGCATCGGCAGGTGGACTCTCAACCACTGTGCCACCAGGGAAGCCCTGATTGCACATCTTTTAATGAATGGGGAAACTGAGGTTTAGAGAGATGAAATGACTTGCCACTTATACAAAGACTTAAACTGGCCATTGTGAGATTTGAACCCCTGTTTCCTAAATGCAAATACCATATTCACTCCCCCACACTACAGCCACCTCAGTCTATTAATGGCCATCACTCACATTTATAGGTCTTTCTCAACCTCCTCAGTTTCAGCTGATAATCATGAAAAAACTCAAAGCAAAAACAAGGGAATCTCCTCAGTATCTTACCATCTCTTACCAACCTCCTGACACCTATGCTCTAACACCGCCTAGTCTCCTGTTACAATGGCTTGTCTCTTCTTCTACCAGAAGCCAATTCTTCCACTTATGCAGTGATTCCTATTTCCCCTTCATTTTCTTAAGGATTTTTTCTTTCTTATATCATTTTTTCCCTTTCTGTAGGATCATTTCCATCAGCATATAAATATGCTACAAAATCTTAAAAAAAAAAAAGGAAATTGATTTCATATCATCTCCCCTCCCGAGCTCCAAGCAAGAATTAGCTGTATTTGCTGTCTCTGCTTTCTTAAAACTCATTCTCTCGAGTCCTCTCACATAAGGCTTTTATCTCCTGTGACTCGACTGAAATTACTCATTAAAGACATCTAGGAGGGGACCTTCAAGATGGCAGAGGAGTAAGAAGTGGAGATCACCTTCCTCCCCACAAATACATCAAAAATACATCTACATGTGGAAAAACTCCTACAGAACACCTACTGAACGCTGGCAGAAGACTTCAGACTGCCCAAAAGGCAAGAAACTCCCCACGAACCTAGGTAGGGCAAAAGAAAAAACAGAGACAAAAGAATAGGGACTGGACCTGCACCTCGGGGAAGGAACTGTGAAGGAGGAAAAGTTTCCACACACTAGGAAGGCCCTTCACTGGCGGAGATGGGGGGTGGCGGGAGGAAGCTTCGGGGCCACGGAGGAGAGCGCAGCAAAAGGGGTGCAGAGGGCAAAGCAGAGAGATCCCCGCACAGAGGATCAGTGCCGACCAGCACTCACCAGCCCGAGAGGCTTGTCTGCTCACCCGCCGGGGCGGGTGGGGGCTGGGAGCTGAGGCTCGGGCTTCGGAGGTCGGATCCCAGGGAGAGGACTGGGGTTGGCTGCGTGAACACAGCCTGAAGGGGCTAGCGCGCCACAGCTAGCCGGGAAGGAGTCCAGGAAAAAGTCTGGACCTGCCTAGGAGGCAAGAGACCATTGTTTTGGGGTGCACGAGGAGAGGGGATTGAGAGCACTGCCTAAACCAGCTCCAGAGACGGGCACGAGCCGTGGCTATCGGCGTGGACACCAGAGATGGGCATAAGATGCTAAGGCTGCTGCAGCAGCTACCAAGAAGCCTGTGTGCAAGCACAGGTCACCATCCACACCTCCCCTCCCGGGAGCCTGTGCAGCCCGCCACTGCCAGGGTCCCGGGATCCAGGGACAACTTCCCCAGGAGAACGCATGGCGCACCTCAGGCTGTTGCAATGTCACACAGGCCTCTGCCGCCACAAGCTCGCCCCGCATCCGTACCCCTCCCTCCCCCCGGCCTGAGTGAGCCAGAGCCCCCGACTCAGCTGCTTCTTTAACCCCGTCCTGTCTGAGTGAAGAACAGACGCCCTCAGGCGACCTACACGCAGAGGTAGGTCCAAATCCAAAGCTGAACCCCAGGAGCTGTGCAAACAAAGAAGAGAAAGGGATATCTCTCCCAGCAGCCTCAGGAGCAGCGGATTAAAGCTCCACAATCAACTTGATGTACCCTGCATCTGTGGAATACCTGAATAGACAACGAATCATCCCCAAACTGAGGCAGTGGACTTTGGGAGCAACTGTAGACTTGGGGTTAGCTTCCTGCATCTAATTTGTTTCTGGTTGTATGTTTATCATAATTTAGTATTCAGTTTATTATCACTGGTAGATATGTTTATTGATTTGGTTGCTCTCTTTTATATATATATATATATGTATATATGTATGTATATATTGTTCCTTTTTCTCTTTTTGTGAGTGTGTATGTGTGTGCTTCTTTGCGTGATTTTGTCTCTATAGGTTTGCTTTTACCATTTGTCCTAGGGTTCTGTCTGTTTTTCTTTTTTTAGTATACTTTTTAGCACTTGTTATCATTGGTGGATTTGTTTATTGGTTTGGTTGCTCTCTTTTTTCTTTCTCTTTTTAAATTACTTTTTAAATTTTTATTTTAAATAATATTTTAATTTTTTTTTTATTTTAATAACTTTATTTTATTTTATTTATTTTGTTTCTCCCTTTTCTTCTGAGCTGTGTGGCTGACAGGGTCTTGGTGCTCTGGCTGGGCGTCTGGACTGAGCCTCTGAGGAGGGAGAGCTGAGTTCAGGACATTGGTCCACCAGAGACCTCCCAGCCCCACATAATATCAGTCAGTGAGAGCTCTTCCACAGATCTCCATCTCAACGCTAAGACCCAGCTCCACTCAACGACCAGCAAGCTCCAGTGCTGGACACCCCATGCCAAACAACTAGCAAGACAGGAACACCACCCCACCCATTATCAGAGCAGCTGCCTAAAATCATAAGTTCACAGACACCCCAAAACACACCACTGGATGTGGTCCTGCCCACCAGAAAGACAAGATCCAGCCTCATCCACCAGAACACAGGCACCAGTCCCCTCCACCAGGAAGCCTACACAAGCCACTGAACCAACTTTACACGCTGCGGAAAGACACCAAAAACAATGGGAACTACGAACCTGCAGCCTGTGAAAAGGAGACCCCAAACACAGTAAGTCAAGCAAAATGAGAAGACAGAAATACACAGCAGATAAAGGAGCAAGGTAAAAACCCACCAGACCAAACAAATGAAGAGGAAATAGGCAGTCTACCTGAAAAAGAATTCAGAGTAATGATAGTCAAGATGATCCAAAATCTTGGAAATAGAATGGAGAAAATACAAGAAATATTTATCAAGGATCTAGAAGAACTAAAGAGCAAACAAACAATGATGAACAACACAATAAATTAAATTAAAAATTCTCTAGAAGGAATCAATAGCAAAATAACTGAGGCAGAAGAATGGAAAAGTGACCTGGAAGATAAAATAATGGAAATAACTATCGCACAGCAGAATAAAGAAAAAAGAATGAAAAAAATTGAGGACAGTCTCAGAGACCACTGGGACAACATTAAATGCACGAACAATCAAATTATAGGGGTCCAAGAAGATGAAGAGAACAAGAAAGGGACAGAAAATATTTGAAGAGATTATACTAGAAAACTTCCCTAATATGGGAAAGGAAATAGTCAATCAAGTCCAGGAAGCACAGAGACTCCCATACAGGAGAAATCCCAGGAGAAACACGCCGCACATATTAATCAAACTATCAAAAATTAAATACAAAGAAAAAATATTAAGAGCAGCAAGGGAAAAGCAACACATAACATACAAGGGAACCCCCATAAGGTTAACAGGTGATCTTTCAGCAGAAAGTCTGCAAGCCAGAAGGGTGAGGCAGGACATACTTAAAGTGATGAAAGGGAAAAACCTACAACCAAGATTACCCTACCCAGCAATGATCTCATTCAAATTTGACTGAGAAATTAAAATCTTTGCAGACAAGCAAAAGCTAAGAGAATTCTGCACCACCAAACCAGCTTTACAACAAATGCTGAAGGAACTTCTCTAGGCAGGAAACACAAGAGAAGGAAAAGACCTACAATAACAAACCCAAAACAATTAAGAAAATGGTAATAGGAACATACATATCCATAATCTCAAATAAACAACCTAACATTATACCTAAAGCAATTAGAGAAAGAAGAACAGAAAAACCCCAAAGTTAGCAGAAGGAAAGAAATCATAAAGATCAGATCAGAAATAAATGAAAAAGAAATGAAGGAAACAATAGCAAAGATCAATAAAACTAAAAGTTGGTTCTTTGAGAAGTTAAACAAAATTGATAAACTGTTAGCCAGACTCATCAAGAAAAAAAGGGAGAAGACTCAAATCAATAGAATTAGAAATGAAAAAGGAGAAATAACAACTGACACTGCAGAAATACAAAGGATCATGAGAGATTACTACAAGCAGCTTATGCCAATACAATGGACAACCTGGAAGAAATGGAGAAATTCTTAGAAAAGCACAACCTTCCGAGACTGAACCAGGAAGAAATAGAAAATGTGAACAGACAAATCACAAGCACTGAAATTGAAACTGTGATTTAAAATCTTCCAACAAACAAAAGCCCAGGACCAGATGGCTTCACAGGTGAATTCTATCAAACATTTAGAGAAGAGCTAACACCTATCCTTCTCAAACTTTTTCAAAATATAGCAGAGGGAGGAACACCCCCAAACTCATTCTATGAGGCCCATATCACCCTGATTCTAAAACCAAATATGTCACCAAAAAAGAAAACTATAGGGAATATCACTGATGAACATAGATGCAAAAATCCTCAACAAAATACTAGAAAACAGAATCCAACAGCACATTAAAAGGATCATACACCATGATCAAGTGGGGTTTAACCCAGGAATGCAAAGATTCTTCAATATACATAAATCAATCAATGTGATAAACCATTTTAACAAATTGAAGGAGCAAAAACATACGATCATCTCAATAGATGCAGAAAAAGCTTTTGACAAAATTCAACACTCATTTATGATAAAAAACTTCCAGAAAGTAGGCACAGAGGGAACTTTCTTCAACATAATAAAGGCCATATATGACAAACCCACAGGCAACATTGTTCTCAATGGTGAAAAACTGAAACCATTTCCACTTAGATCAGGAACAAGACAAGATTGCCGACTCTCACCACTGTTATTCAACACAGTTTTGGAAGTTATAGCCACAGAAATAAGAGAAGATAAAGAAATAAAAGGAATCCAAATCAGAAAAGAGGAAGTAAAACTGTCACTGTTTGCAGATGACATGATACTCCATATAGAGAATCCTAAAGATGCTACCAGAAAACTACTAGAGCGAATCAATGAATTTGGTAAAGTAGCAGGATACAAAATGAATGCACAGAAATCCCTTGCATTCCTATACACTAATGATGAAAAATCTGAAAGAGAAATTAAGGAAACACTCCCATTTACCACTGCAACAAAATGAATAAAATACCTAGGATAAAACCTACCTAAGGAGACAAAAGACCTGTATGCAGAAAAGAATAAGACACTGGTGAACGAAATTAAAGATGATAGAAACAGATGGAGAGATATACCACGTTCTTGGATTGGAAGAATCAACATTGTGAAAATGACTATACTACCCAAAGCAATCTACAGATTCAATGCCATCCCTATCATACTATCAATGGTTTTCACAGAACTAGAACAAAAATTTCACAATTTGTATGGAAACACAAAAGTCCGCAAATAGCCAAAGCAATATTGAGAAAGAAAAACGGAGCTGCAGCAATGAGGCTCCCTGACTTCAGACTATACTACAAAGCTACAGTAATCAAGACAGTATTGTACTGGCACAAAAACAGAAATATAGATCAATGGAACAGGATAGGAAGCCCAGAGATAAACCCACGCAGATATCGTCACCTAACCTTTGATAAAGGAGGCAAGTATATACAATGGAGAAAAGACAGCCTCTTCAATAAGTGGTGCTGGGAAAACTGGACAGCTTCATGTAAAAGAATGAAATTAGAACACTCCCTAACACCATACACAAAAATAAACTTAAAATGGATTAAAGACCTAAATGTAAGGCCAGACACTATCAAACTCTTAGAGGAAAACATAGGCAGAACACTCTATAACATAAATCACAGCAAGATCCTTTTTGACCCACCTCCTAGAGAAATGGAAATAAAAGCAAAAATAAACAAATGGGACCTAATGAAACTTCAAAGCTTTTGCAAAGCAAAGGAAACCATAAAGAACATGAAAAGATAACCCCCAGAATGGGAGAAAATATTTGCAAACGAAGCAACTGACAAAGGATTAATCTCCAAAATATACAAGCAGCTCAATATCAAATCAACAAATAACCCAATCCAAAAATGGGCAGAAGACCTAAATAGACATTTCTCCAAAGAAGATATACAGATTGCCAACAAACACATGAAAGGATGCTCAACTTCACTAATCATTAGAGAAATGCAAATCAAAACCACAATGAGGTATCACCTCACACTGGTCAGAATGGCCATCATCAAAAAATCTACAAACAATAAATGCGGGAGAGGGTGTGGCGAAAAGGGAACCAATCTTGCACTGTTGGTGGCATATAAATTGATACAGTCACTATGGAGAACAGTATGGAGGTTCCTTAAAAAAGTAAAAATAGAACTACCATACGACCCAGCAATCCCACTACCAGGCATATACCCTGAGAAAACCATAATTCAAAAAGAGTGATGTACCACAATGTTCATTGCAGCGCTATTTACAATAGCTAGGACATGGAAGCAACCTAAATGTCCATTGACAGATGAATGGATAAAGAAGATGTGACACATATATACAATGGAATATTACTCAGACATAAAAAGAAACGAAATTGAGTTATTTTTAGTGAGGTGGATGGACCTAGAGTCTGTCATACAGAGTGAAGTAAATTTGAAAGACAAAAACAAATACTGTATGCTGACAGATATATATGGAATCTAGGAAAAAAAAAAAAAAAGGTCATGAAGAACGGGAATAAAGGACGGGAATAAAGACGCAGACCTACTACAGAATGGAGTTGAAGACAGGGGAGTGGGAAGGGTAAGCTAGGACGAAGTGAGAGAGTGGCAGTGAGATATATACACTACCAAATGTAAAATAGATAGCTAGTGGGAAGCAGCCACATAGCACAGGGAGATCAGCTCGGGGTTTTGTGAGGACCGAGAGGGGTGGGATAGGGAGGGTGGGAGGGAGATGCAAGAAGGAGGGGATATGGGGATATATGTATACGTATAGCTGATTCACTTTGTTTTACAGCAGAAACTAACACACCACTGTAAAACAATTATACTCCAATAATGGTGTCAAAAAAAAAAAAAGACATCTAGGAGCTCTATCGTATCAAGTCGAGTGATTAATCTCAGCTCTCATCCATTCTGTATCAACAGTTTTAACTCAGTTGACCACCACGCCCTTCTTGAGATTCCTTTTTCCCTTAGCTCAGATCAGTGCACTCTCCTGCAAGTTTTCTTTCTTGTTTATCATCCTTCACTCTCGGTTTTCTGCTGACTCACCTCCTCCCCCAACCCCAATAAGCTAGAGTTCCCAGAGCGCAATCTGCAGACCTCTGCTCAATACTCACTGCCCAGATGATCTCAACCCACCTCTGGACTCTGAAATTTTGAATACTATCCATGTGGCCTGTCACCAGCGGCCCCCAAAACAAACATAGACCTTGCTCTTAACTCTGCCTTCTTCACTTCAGTAAATGGTTTTCTCTCTTATTGAATTGTTCCAGCCCCAAAGCTAGGCATCATCTTTATTTCTTCTGTTTACTCTGTTTACTTATAATCAATCAGCTAATTACTGTTGGTTCAACCGTCAAAACATCCCGAATGATAAATGATTTCTGCAATAATCATTTCTCTACTAAGGAGGCAGTCTTTTCGGAATTAATAATACCACATCGCTCTTTTGATCAAAATTCCTCCAACGGCTTCTCTAAACACTTTGGATAAAATCCAAACTCCTCAGCCAGGCCAAAGACGACCTTGGCCCTGCCCACCATGCCCGCTAAGTGCTTATTCCACGCTAGCCACACAGGCTTTCTTGTCATTCCTTGAACCTCTGACAAGTACCTCCTGCTCCATGGCCTCTGCATTTGCTGTTCCCTCTGCCTAGAATTTCTCCCCTGAGGCTTCCTCATGAGTTGCTCTTTCATGTCACTCAGTTCTCTGTTCAAATATCATGTCCTCAGAAAAGCTCTCCTTAACTGTTCTGTGAAGAACAGGCCTCCCTAGTTACCTTCAGACTCCTGCCTTATTAAAAAAAAAAAAATCTTACATACATTTGAACTTATATTACATGTTTATTTGTTAACTTGTTTGCCAACCCCATTATGAAGATAAGGTCCATGAGTACTGGAACTTCATCAGCCTAGCATGCTGCAGTGTATTACATGCCTGGAACATAGTGTGTGCTCAATAAATATTACTAAATATAAGAAGAGCTAACATTAACTAAGTACTTCAAATGAGCAAATGACCACTGCTCTGTGATTTGCCTCTATTAACTAATTTAATCTCCCCAATAAGTCTATGAGATACTTATGGTGGTAATATCACAAAAGCCATAGTTATGGAATCATTCTTTACTTGGGCTATAGGGTCTTTTCTTAAATGATTATAAAAAGAACAACTCAGAAGGATTAGTGGACGAGAAACTGTCTTGTGAGAAACTGACCAGGAGATATAAATTCCTACACAATTGAAATAACGGCTAATATATGAGGACTTGTGGTGGTCTGGTAATAACCAATGAGGTGAGAGAGCAATCCACTATTTATTAAGTATAAAAAAAGGGTAATTGTACTGCTTTCATTAAACCCCCCCCAACTTATAAAAGCAGTATTATCTATAAAACAAGATTCAATAAAACAAGAAGATGGCTAACTATAATATCTTGTCCTTAAACACATATTAGGATACACTTTAACACACTTTATGATAGGGAATTTTTAAAAATTTTACCTGAAACTGTGTCAATACAGTTAAAAAATTTTTTTTTAGGGCGCATAGTGTTTCTATACATTATTACATAGAGAAAAAGTCTGGCATGTTAGTTAACCTAAAGGGCTGTATATCTCTCAGCACCAAGGAGTATTTCTATTGTTATTTTTTTTTAATTACATGTTTCCAAAACAATGTAATACTGAAGGACTCTGCTTATACCAATAGGGGGTTGGGAAGGATATTTAATTTTTCTTTTAGGATGTTTAATTTTTCTTTTGCTTTATTACACAGAAAATGATATTGAAGTAGATTTAGTTGGCTTTAAGTATTGGGAATGGTCACACTTATTTACCTACTTGGCTGCTTTGTTAAAATACAAGGCAATGTTTTGGCATTATTTCTACTGGGAAGATATTTATGACAGGAACCATGAACCTTTTGGAATACTTCTAATCACCATTATTAATTGAGGAGTGAGCTAGCATTGATTTCTGAACTGCTCCACCTGCTGGACCAATGAAACCCTAACCATAATTTTAGAGTACTTAAATTTTATTGGGATGAAATTAGAAACATTCTGAGCAGAAACCAATTTCTAGCATATGAAAATTATATTTTAAAATGTTTTATCCACTATTAAAGTTATTACTTTCCACTTATTTTTAGTCTAAACAATGCTCTGTTTATTCAAAGTAGAATGAAGTGACAAATGGTTAGAATTTAGGGAAGAGATTTTATTCCCACAAAGATAATAATCTTCAATCTTATTTTCATTACATTTTAATTTCCCCAGTGTGATTGCATATGTACTGACAATTCTAAATAGTTATGATATCATTAAGTTAAGCAGAGAGTTACTACCAACGATAAACAAAAATATATCCAAAACCAAATTAACAATGATTTACTTTGCCAAGTCATTCATGATGGGGTTCCCTGAAAAGCAGACTACCCTGGAGTTTTACAAATATGACTTAATTTATATGCAACCACTCAAGATTTTATTTGTAATTTTAAAATGTCTAAATGGAGTCTCCTTTTGCAAATGCTTTTAACGTGACCCCCAGGAGTTTGGTGATCCAATCCTGCACGTAGGCCAGGCTGGTAACTCTGACTTTTGAGGACAGCATCAGCAACACTTCTGCCTTGAATGCCATAAGCAGGACTGAACACTTCCCGTGCAGAGGCAGAACTATATGAAGCAGCAACAGCAGAAGAGACAGATAGACTCGACATAAGCCTACTCCTTTGTTTTTATTAGGTTCTTTGGGCTCTAGGACAAATCTCCTTAAAAGATACAGGTCTATCTATTATTTCCTTGGTATTCCCCCAAGAGCAATGAGTATTGGATAGAACACTTAGCAAATCTTATAACTTAGGCTGAGAAGGTTAATGGTATATCCCTTTTACATACCATGTTTTGTAAGTTTTATTTAAATAAAAGGGCAAAATAAGATGCAAGAAGAGGAAAAAGAAAAGTACAGAATAGCAAAGGGGAAAAGAAAGAGAAGAGCATTTAAAAGGTTGCTGGGGGATATGAATTCCAATTTCAACTCTGCCCTTTGGGATCTGAGTTTTTGTATTATTTTTCCATACCGGTTTGTGTCATCTTGGGCAAAACTGGGTCTTTGTTTTTTGAAAAAATGAGAAAGTTAAACTAGGTAATAATGAAAGAAATATTAAGGATAGTCATACTTTGGTATCTAAACTTATTTCTTAATTAACAACCCTATTTAATCACCAACATTTAGAATCTCAGTAATTGACAGTTATTCTGTGGGACAGTTTAGGAAGCCAAAAGTAATTTTTTAAAAAGTATCAAAAATTTAAAACAGGACAAATTTCAGGTAATATTAAAAATACATTTTATGCTCATGAGAACACAATTAGCTTAAAAATCTTTAGAGGAATCTACTAACTCACAACAGATCTGAGAATGAAGGTTTTCACCAGGAAAATATTTCACTTTTCCCTGTGCTAAGAAAAGCTTGTAAGTGCAGAAAGCTAGGAAGAAACTAGGAAATAATGGAAAATAGGGAAGGGCTCAAGGAAAAGAGACCAAGAGAAGTAGAAAGATACTTTTTTTCGAGACATTTGCCATCTGTGCCTCTCCAAAAGATGCCAAGCAGCTCTCCAGACTGGGGGTTAGGAAGCTCTTTCTCATGAACCCTGGAAGATATCCCATTAGGTTTCCTCACTAGGATGATAAAGAGTAGCATATGGGATCCTGCAATTGTCACGAGGTTATTTGGAAATGGAAGGCCATGAGGTTGGTGATGTTCACTGTTACTCGGTTAACCTTTCCTTCCTTTCATTTTTCCTTTAATGAACTCTTTAATTTACATGTGGGGTCCCCTACCAATGGTATTCGTATCTGGCTTGTCCTTTCTATTTATTCCATTTAAAATTTCTCTCTTAAAAAAAATTCTTGTTTATTTTTCCAAGCCTATGTTTAAGAAAGATACGTTTGTAATTTTCAACCAAGAGATTTGTGGTTGTGTGCCAAAGAGGATAAAATTCAAGCATTAAAAATGCTATATCACTGAAAATGTCGTCTATATGGGCAGAGCAAAGAAAGAACCAGTATGCTTTCAAATAAAGCAGTGCAGAAAACTGTCAAACCTGGAAATAAATAAATAAACAAACAAATTTATTTATTTATTTATGGCTGCGTTGGGTCTTTGTTGCTGCTCATGGGCTTTCTCTAGTCGTGGCGAGCAGGGGCTACTCTTCGTTGTGGTGCACAGGCTTTTCATTTGCCGTGGCTTCTCTTGTGGAACACGGGCTCTAGGCGCATGGGTGAGCTCAGTAGTTGTGGCTCACGATCTCTAGAGTGCAGGCTCATTAGTTGTGGTGCACGGGCTTAGTTGCTCTGTGGCATGTGGGATCTTCCTGGACCAGGGATCGAACCTGTGTCCCCTGCATTGGCAGGCGGATTCTTAACCACTGTGCCACCAGGGAAGTCCCCAGAAATTTATTAACATATAAAAATCTAATTTTTTATGGTACTTTTCTAAATTTGGAATGGTTCTATTTTATGTTAACACACGAAACCCATACTTTTAGTCAATATCTAAGGTTTTGTGGAGAAATAAGAATTTCACAACTTTTCAAATTGGATATTTGATATATAAACTCATGTTTCTGTGTAGTCACAAGAACCTTATCAACTGAGTATATGTTAAAAAAATCTATTGAAAATTTACAATGTTGTGTTAGTTTCAGGTGCACAGCAAAGTGATTCAGTTATAGATATACAGATATTCATTCTTTTTTAGATTCTTTTCTCATATAGGTTATCCCAGAATATTGAGTGGAGTTCCCTGTGTTCCTTGTTGGTTATCTTTCTCATATATAGTAGTGTGTGTATGTTCATCCCAAGCTCCTGATTTATCCTCACCCTACCACCATGTTTCCCCTGTGGTATCCATAAGCTTGTTTTTGATATCTGTAAGTCTGTTTCTGTTTTGTAAATAAGTTCATTTGTTTCATTTAGAGACAAAATACATTTGGGGCATATTTTGCTTTCTTTCAAAGCTATTAATACTACAGTAAGCATATTATGAAAAATTCACTCAAATAAATTTCCCCAACTTTGAAATCTTTTTATTTCTATTACTCTTAGGCTACCTTCTAAAAGTCCACTGAACATATCAAATCATAATCCTTGTTTGTCACGATGACTGGCACCTTCTACTCTAGACTTGGCTTTCAGTGCCAACATCATTAAGAGATTCTTCAAATTACTTTTTAAATATCCTTTTCCCTCAGGATTTTCACTTATATCTAATTAGACTACTTACTCCATGCCATGTAATCCCTGTTGCCAAAACTGCTAAATGCTTCAATAAGTAGGAGGAGGGCATCAATGGAGCAAGACAGATGTAATGTCACTGGTTAACAATAGGAAGTGTGAAGCAGCTGCCTTAATTATGAAGCTTATTAATTCATGGTGTTGAAAAAAAACTTGGCAAGAGTTCTTATAAAATATCTAACCTTTTCAAATAGCAAGATATTGCTTAAAACTTAAAATCTATGTTTTCCATAAGGAAGGTTGAAATAACTATTTTGCCAGTAATTAACATGTGTATTTAAAACCTGTAATTCTAAGTCACAAGGTCACACATAATTTTAAAAGCAACTCTGTTTCTTAACTGACTTTTAAAAAGTATATACCATTACATTTCAATACTTAAAAAATTTTTTACATTTGGAATTAAATCATAGGATAAGGATAAATATGTCTAGGAGAGGAAGTAAGGAATAGGGAAGAGAGTTCTAAAGAGCTACTTTGTATGGAACCTGGGAAAACTTAAATAACCTCATCAAACCTCAGTTTCATTTTCTATATATTAACATCTACCATGAAGTGTTGTTTGAGGATTATAAATAATGTATATTAAGTGCCTGGCATGTAGTAGGTGCTCCATAAAAGGTAGTTATTATTACTTTTTAATGAATATATTGAAAAGACTAGATTTAAATAAATGGGTTGCTGTCATAGAATAAGTGAAGAGAAATAGTTTTAAAAAAATCTTCAGTCTTACACCTAGAATAGAGTACTTTACTATCATTTCAAGACAATGACATCTAAAAATGTAAGCTAGAAACAGCTCAGTTTCTTAAGAAGAAGATGAGTAAGTGAAAACAGAAATCTGAAAAGAGGTGTTAGCAGAGAAAAAAAATTAGTGGAAGTGTGTTTTCTTTTTTGGTGTTGACTGAAATAAAGATTTACATATAATGGAATAGTGATCAACAGGAATTAGTTCCTGAAAGTATAATAGACTGTCACATTTAGAAAATCAAATAACACTCCCCACTCCCTATATTCTGAAGGATAAAATATATTCCAAGTATCATCTGAAAAAAAAAAATGGTTCTGATGAACCTAGGGGCAGGACAGGAATAAAGACGCAGAAGTAGAGAATGGACTTGACACGGGGAGGGGGAAGGGTAAACTGGGACAAAGTAAGAGAGTGGCATGGACATATACACACTACCAAATGTAAAACAGATAGCTAGTGGGAAGCAGCCACATAGCACAGGGAGATCAGCTCGGTGCTTTGTGACCACCTAGAGGGGTGGGATAGGGGGGCAGGGAGGAGGGAGACGCAAGAGGGAGGGGATATGGGGATATATATATATACATATAGCTGATTCACTTTGTTATACAGCAGAAACTAACACAACGTTGTAAAGCAATTATACTCCAATAGAGATGTTTAAAAAAAAATATTCCAAGTATCTAGTGGACCAAGAGAAAAATACCATACAGATGACACTTTCATCTAATCCTCATTCCTGTCTCCTTGGTCTGTAACAGAATGATCAGCATCTGCCACACCAAATATGACATGCACAATTCATTAGTAGTTTTATCATTCATAAATTCTTTCTAGCTCTTTTTGAATCTATATATTTTTGGCCTACATTATATTCATCAAGTGAAGTAATAAATTCTCTGCGTTTATTACTTGCAGGATCAGATGGAACTTCCTATTAATTAAAAAGGTTACTTGTGTTCATGATCTAAAGAGGGCCTCCATTCGTAAGGTCCATGATTTTAATATCTGTTACCTGATTCATATCCTCTGCCTCTGCAGACTGCAATGCCCCAATCACATACCTCCCATCATATGAGCGGCTCCCTTGGGCCCATTCAAACTTTCTCCATGATGTTCTTTTGATGTGGGGTCAGCAGAAATGTATATAGCAAACCTCGTGCACAGGGAAGATTAACACGAAGGAAGAATACTATATCCTGTTCTGTTTTTAGAGACTTTTTTTTCGGTACGCGGGCCTCTCACTGTTGTGACCTCTCCTGTTGTGGAGCACAGGCTCTGGATGCGCAGGCTCAGCGGCCATGGCTCACGGGCCCAGCTGCTCCGCGGCATGTGGGATCTTCCCGGACCGGGGCATGAACCCATGTCCCCTGCATCGGCAGGCGGACTCTCAACCACTGCGCCACCAGAGAAGCCCTAGAGACTCTTTTTGATGGTGGGCAACATTCTGCTATGATTCTTGGAGCGTCACACTGTGCTGATGACCTCGGTCAGGAGCAACACCCAAGTCTTTCATAGTTTATTACCATGGCCCATAGATTATCTGTGCATTAACACAGACACACACACACACACACACAGTTTGCCACTAATGTTCACTATTCTATCTCCTGCCCCTAGAATGAGCCTTACACATTGTAGGCACAAAGTAAATATTTTTTGGATGAATCAATATGTGGTCTGTGGGTAGAAATGTGACTGATGGAATTTAATATGGACACATGTAGAATAACATATTAAGGATAAAACATCTAAATTATACATACTTCATCATATGCTTAAGATATTTCTTAAGACAACTCCATTTAGCTTACCTCCTTACTATTTGGAAGAGTTCAGTTTTCATCTTTATATTAAACTCAGAAATTTCCTGTTGCCTCCATCCTTTGTCAAAAGGGTGATACTGTCAATATAATAAATACTATTCTGCAAAATACCAGGCTGACCCCAACAAGCCTACTGACAGAGGAAAAGAACAAAAAGGATAGAATTCAAAAGTTAGGGTATACATGTACCTAATGTATGGAATTTTTTTTAACCAAACCTGACAACATTCTGCTACGGAACACTGTGGAAGAGGGAAGACTGAAGGGCCAAAAACACTGTGAAAGGAAGCATACCATGAAATGACCCGATTATATGGCTTTCTCTTTTTAGTTTTGAAAGAAAAACTAAAGGCAATACAATTGTATCCCTACTTAAAAGTTTATGTATTTTTAAATGCTTGATGAAAGTCAATGAATGTTTTTTGTTTTGTTTTTTCTGCGGTACGCGGGCCTCTCACTGTTGTGGCCTCTCCCATTGCGGAGCACAGGCTCCGGACGCGCAGGCTCAGCGGCCATGGCTCACGGGCCCAGCTGTTCCGCGGCATGTGGGATCTTCCCAGACCGGGGCACGAACCCATGTCCCCTGCATCGGCAGGCAGACTCTCAACCACTGCGCCACCAGAGAAGCCCCAATGAATGTTTTAATATTCCTTTTTTCATTCTGTGGTTACCTTCCAGTTTGTTTTCTCTGGGCCAATAATAATCACACTGCAACATATTCAGAACACCTAAAATAAAAATCTTAATGAACATAGTTTCTACACTATCATTAATACCAAAGATAGCAAATACCAAAAGTTAAATACAATATGTAGCCTAAGAAATGAGAAAACTTTATTCACTGCCAAAATTAAATTGATGAAATATTATAGTGAATTCAAAATAATACTCAAGAGATTAGAAGCTTCTCAGTTGTGATCTTTTCGGGAATACTAAAAATTCCTCTTAAAAATAAGTAATAAATTATAGAAATAAAAAAGTTTGAAAATGACTTCAGAAACATGTCACTGTATCTTAGTAAAAGGAGATGCTGATAGTAAATAAGTTATAATACTGCATTGTTCGAAAACATAATGTGACATTATTAAACATTATAAAAACAAAAGCAATGGTAGTGGAACGAGGTCTTTCACACACACTGCTTTTCTTTGTCCTGTTGTGCTTGTCATCCTCTTCTCTATAGCTCCTGCTTGACCAGTTGTATCTCCTTGTTTCAAAACCACAAGGAGATTAATAATGCAGTTTTGGAGGTAAGAGCAGAGAAGATAACGAAGCTATGTGAGTCATTTAGGACTCTCTGGTGTGATCACAAAATAATATTTAAAAACACTTTTCAGTGAAAGAATGATTTCTAGAAATTGTACTATAATTACTTCAAACACAATCCTGCTTTATTATTTAATGTTTCTCTGTTAGTTACACATATGTTCTCTAGTACATAGAGAATAATTTCTAGATAAGAAATTAGCAAAATCGTGGTACCTGCAGATCTCCTTATCCATATGAGTCCTATACTTCTAATGTCCCAGTGTCCTCCCTCAAAAAGAGGTCTCACTTAGATATTACAGACTTAGACACTACGTAGCAGAAGTTGAGAGTTTCATGGACTAGACACCATAGGATGAAGAGATTATATCATTGTTGCTGTAGAAATCATTAAGGGACTATGCAGAACAATATCTATGTAAATATACTGTAGTTTACCTTCTGTATATCTGCAGATGAGTTGTTCTTGTATTATTCACAAAAGAGTTGACTTTATTTTAATAAAGATATACCATGAGATCAGTACTGGTTTTAGGCAGTGTGATGCTGGAAAGAAACAGGCTACTGAAAGGATGTGAACAGACCTCTTGCTCTATCAGTGCCTTTTTATGGAAAAGACTGAAGAGAAAAATGACTGAATTCCCTTGGTACTATATACATTTGGGTTTTTTTTTTAGTAGGGTGGAATAGGCATATGGTTTTCACAAACTTTTACGAACAACGTGCATCTAGTCTAGACATACTTTGAACCTCCCAACTCGGTATTTTCCAGCTCACTCTGTGTGTGTGTGTGTGTGTGTGTGTGTGTGTGTGTGTGAGAGAGAGAGAGAGAGAGAGAGAGAGAGAGAGAGAGAGGGAGGCAGGGGCATGAGAGGCAGCACAGTGCAGTGGTTAAGAACGCATACTAAGGTGCTAGACTGCAAACTACTCACTTGATGTGCAACCTTGGACAAGTTGGTTACTCTTAAATAATAGGAATAGGAATAATAATGGGATGTTATCAATATCAAATGAGTGGCTTTGTTAGGATTAAATGAGTTTATCAATGTAAAGTTCCTAGAATAAGGCCTGTCACATGAAAAGTGCTCAGAGGTATTAGCTGTTATTATGTGTTCCCAAGTACTTTAAAATACTAAATTAGGTAAATATATCACGGTAGGTAAATCTGAAAGAAACATTATATTCTTAAATCTAACAGATACTAGTTTAAGATGCTTGCTGAAATTAACTAACCATGATTTTACTGTCTTCCCCCCAGAAAAATCCTGTTTTTATGAATATCTGTCTAGGAAATGATAAAAACCTCATTCTTAGAAATCTAAAAGAGATTCTTAATTTTTAAAAAATATTCTTACCTCAGAAATGAATTGTTAATTTGACAGCAAAATCATTTTCTGGAAAGCTGCCTCATATACTTTAATCCTCTACTCATTTCCATAGAGCAAACAATAGAAAACTGATTTATACAGGACCCATCCACCCATCCGTCAATTCATGAACAAATATTTTCTGACTCATTACAATGTATTTGGCCCTATGCCATAAGCAAAATCTCTACACTAGTTTCTCAAAGGGAAAACACTGAAAAATTGGAAAACTGTGAATGGGATACTGATGTCTATTGAGAATGATAAAGCAATAGGAGAGGTAGGAAAAAAGCTAATAAGTAAGTGAACTACAGCAGAATCAGTGAATTTATAAGAGAAGGACCTTAAAGACATTAGAGCCCAATGGGTCTTAACTTTTTAAAAAAGTACCAACACACCTGAGGGGTAAAATAAAATACCGTATATACTTATAACGTATATCCTGATTAATGTGCCAACAAAGTTTTATGGTAAATTATTACACTTAAAGTCAACAACGACAACAAAATAATGCATATATAATATGAAGGAAGGAAGTGGAGAAGATACTCCTAATAGTAATTTTAACTTCAATATTAAATTTAGTTCTTAGCTTCTCGGCAAAAAAGCAAAATGAACATAGTATAGTTTTTTACCATGTGATAAATCTGATTGTATATTTTCTTTTGGAAGGGGGGAATGGGAGGAGTTAACTTATCTGGCATTAATTCTAAGAGAACTTAATCAAGTGGAGCCTTATGTTAAGAAACATCAGCAACAGCATAGTTCCAACAAGAATTACCCAAAAAAAGCAATAAGAAAACTTTCAACTATAATCCAGAGAGGTTATTACATTGAAGGCTAGGGAGATCACCTGGCTGCTGAGGAGAGGCCAGTTTATACCTATTATCCTGGCTTAAATATCAATAGTGCCCCATTCCATTCTCAGACTGACCCAAGTTTGGATGATAAATTACACGGTAATCTTAATGGGGAATTTAGTCCAGATTTGCTTTGTAGTGATCGTGTTTGACAGAAGAAAGAACTTCATAAACAGTTTCTGCCAAATTTCAAGAGGAACTAGATGGCAACAAATTAAGACCCAAATTAAAAGTGAAGGTATGAAATATATAAAATATAATCTCTATGTATTAAAAACAATGCAATAATATCATGAAACTCACACTTAGAATTGAAAGCAATTCTTCAGTACCACATTCAGGTTTCAAACGCTCCTTGAACATTTTAACTGTTTGGTGCTTTAAATAGTAATAAGAGGCAATCCGGCCATATGTCAGTGGTTCAATGCTCCGATTATCCTGTTTCAGAAGAAATATAAAATAACATAAATAAAAAGTACAATAGAAGTGTATATATTCGTAAAATTAATAATTCATACTGTAGGTTGCTGTTCCAACTGTTTCATTACAATTTTTGGTTATCATTAGAAGCAAAAGCCCTATTGTTAAAAAGCTGGGCCATCTTTTCAATTGGAATGTGTATGACCAAGTCGTACCTCTCCCATCTCAATACAGTAGGAATGTTCCAATTCAACCAGGGACTTCTCAACCAGATTGGACAGAAACTTGTTCACAGAATCATGGCTCACATCACTCAAATTGTAGTAGCTAGAAAACAAGCAAGGTCATTATTTGTTTCAAAATATTTCTTATTAAAACCATCATTTCAATTTCACCTCGCTCTTTTCAGAATTAAAAAAAAATCCATTTATAGCAAATCAAAGGAATAAAGCAATTGCAATTACCACTTCCATTTTACAGATCAAAATCCCCATACTAAGGTTTATTGACACTGATGAACAATGGCAATATGTTAAAAATATGCAAGATAAGCAGATAAAATTCAGCAGCACATTAAAAAGATACGAATTTTCCAGTGTTAAAACTGACATTATTTCAGTTTACACATCTACAGCAAACTAAACTTATATACTAGATTTAGAAAAAGTGAGAAGCATATTATATATAAATATATAATTCCCCTTTTTATGTAAAATCTCATCCTCAGTAACATTAAAAAACTCAAAGAACAATTGATTTGGGTGGCAGATGAGTTCTTTTAGGAAATTTAGTCAATTGTTCCCCTAATGCTTAAGGAGTAAATATTCTAAAGATTAGAAGGAACATCATCAGGCTAACAAAATAAGCATTTGTAAGTAAGCTTACCTATACAGAAAACACATAGGTTCAGCTCTATATATCTTCTGAGTAAAAAACCTAAGGACATGCAATTCACCTGAATGCTACTCCCTGTAACTCCAAGAGATTTTTGGCAAATCCCTAAGATCACTAGGAATCCGTGTCTGGGAAAAGATCCAAGAGGTGAGGGACTGCCTCCACAGTCATGGCAGATTGCTAATTCCTGTTGTGTGAACCCTGTCCACTAGTCAGCATGGAGAATTACATGCCCTACCTCTACCCAAGTCAAAGAACAGGAGTGGAAAGTGGCCTCAGAGAACAGACTCTCATCACTGAAACCCAGCACGAGGGATTTATATCTGTACAGGACTAGGAAGGGGGTGGTCACAGCCTGAGGAAGAAAGTGTTAACAATCTCAAATGGGAGAGGTCTAAAGGCCTCTCAAGCATGGTGATTTTTTTTTTTCTTTTCCTTTCTTCCAAGGGAAAGATTTGGGGTCAATACTATAAAAATTTATTTAAAAACAGAAAAAGCAGAACTTAAATCATGGCAGGATATATTTTCACTAGAAAGAGAAGTTAGCCCAAAAGTCTAGGTACAACCAAATATATGAGTTTCCACTGAGTATGGATTAATAATAGGTTATTTATTTGGGAAAATAACTGTAAATCATAGTTATATGCTGAGGATTTTAATTCTCATAAAAGAGAATTAGTTACTTTAAATTTTAGTCTGTAGAGAAATTATTGCCCTTCCTGGAAAAGTTCTTTTCATAAACCAAAATAAAGCAATATTTATCAATGAACAAATACTAGACAGATCAGTGCTGTTGTTACTTTAAACAAAATGCACCTACTTTTATCTAGCCAGGCATGTGTGAAGGTGAAAAACCAGCATTAGAAACCATTAGAAAATATTTCCTTTATCCTGAACTGTGAGAGTATATAGTTAGAATAATTTATTCTGCATTAGAGGTGAAAATAAAAATTCTGAACATTCAAGCCTCCATAAAAGAGACAGATCCCCAAAGCTGTTTCAGATTATTAACAATATTTTTTTGTCTTTCATTTTTTTCCCCCAACAAATGAAATTTATCAGCCAAACTTTCTGCAACGTAAGTGCTTACTTTATATTTCACATTCTTTTGGCTTGCTAAGCCTATAAATTTTCCAACACGATTTTCAGCTGTCTGGACTAATATATAGTTGATAAAGTTATATCTAAATAGTAAAAAAAACAGTGAAAATGTGCCCAGGACACTGAATAAGTAGTACTATTTGCAGAGCAAGAATCAAGCTATCTTTATGCAATTAAAATTACAGAAGGAAGACATTATGAAAATAATATTACTGTGGAAAACAAAAAGTTATGATTCCATTTTTATCTATAAGTTTCTTAGGCCATTTGAAAACAAACAATCTCATGGTTACTGCTAAGGATCACCATAAGTCATTCCCATGTAGGTATAACTGGAATGCCAAGATTACCATATTATGCTTAAATGAATAATTTGGTACACTTACAAATAATACTGAAAACCATTAATGATAAAAACTTTTCTCCAAAAATTATAGGTTCTTTTTTTAATAATTATTTTACTCACTGTTTTATGTATTTACAAGATATATTTTGATGGGCTAATATCCCTTCTGAAGTTTGTTCATTTACATCTATTGGAAAAATTTTTAGACTACTTTGTGGCTTTTATCCAGAGAAAGTACAGTCAGGGTAAATATTTTTTAAACATTTACAGTGAGTTGTAAAAAAGAAAAAAAAAATGAAGTAAAATCATGGCTCTGAGACTGCAACAAATTATCTGATGACTACACTAAAATATCATAATCTAACTTGCTAAAACTTAATGCATTTTTTGAACAGAATAACTTTAAAAACTTCCATGGATTATTTCTTAATATAGTTGTTCTTTTTCAATATGCTCACCAACATTCTTACTGACTTGCATATGAGAAATGAAAAACTCAATTTAAGTAATCGAATTGACATTCAATTTATTCAATATCAAAACTTTTATCCTTATTACATCTGGAGGGGTAATCTAGAATTTTAAAAATCCCTAAAATTGTTTTCTTCAGATATTCTGGCATATGTGATAACTTTATTTATTTTTTAAAAGTGACAACTTTAAAAATAGAGAGGGCTAGTTAAAATATTACATTCTTAAATATAATAGTAAAATCTCAATCATTAAAAAACTTTCTCCCATGCAGCCAACACAAATACTAAAATGCATCTATTTTTGTTAGTGGTATGACTTCACTGATTTATACCAAATATTATTCTTTGTTAATATTTGAACTGAGATTCTAAGGTTACATAAATATTTTCAAATCCTTAAGAAAGTATACTGCTACATCTTAATTAAATGTATAATTTATAAGACACTTTTTAAAGTAATAAAACTAAGTGTAAATGGAATTATTTTTTAGGTCCCATAAAATTTTGAGAGAGAATATATTCTAACACTTTCTTTGTGAATAAAGGATGGAGTTTATATTTACATGATCTTCATTAGTAGCATTATATGGCCTTCGCTTCTAACATGTAAACTTTTCAGTCACTGTGCAATTTCTAGCCTAAACAATTATAAGCATTTAGCTTAAAAAAATTACATATCATTAATTTCAATAACCACTTTACTAACTTGAAAAAAGCATGCAACTGCTAAGTAAAAAGTTCTGTTTTCATGTTGCACTTTCCACAGTAGAAAATTTATAATTTACTGGTTATTAAAACAGAAATATTATACAACTGTTTAATTATGGATAAAGGATACAATGTAGTTTCACGCTCACTGCATTGAATCGTCAAGTCATTATCTTCTCTTTGCCATAAACAGACAGCCTACCTTTTTGTCAGCATGCTATTTCATTTATTTCACAGAGAAACCCAGTTTCACAATAATTGACTTGTCAGAGGCCCTAATTTATGAGGCTGAGCTCTGTAAGATTTCTCTATATTGGATTCAACCTGCACACAAGCAGGGTTGAATATTTACAATGCTGTTAACAGGTGCTGAGTTGTTTAATGATTCTAATAGCCAGAAGCATACTGAGAAAGCCAGCGGGATCACAATTACAGGCTGTTTGAACACAACAATTACTAGTCCCCTGAGAGGTGTGAAAGTCAAAGGCAGTTTGATACTGACAGCATCTAGCACATGGGCTAGACAAGCTAACTTCTATTAGCAGTCCACTGGGAAGAAATTATAAACAAACCTCTCCCTATCATAAAATTTTACAAAGTTCATTAAATTTAAACAGTCAAAAAGTAAAACAACTTTTAAAATATTATCTTTAAAAGATCTCATCAAAGGACAAACAAGAATACCACACATGAAACTTCAAGTTATCTTTTTCCAACGTTAATAAGGACGCAATTTCACCAGCTGAAAATGAAAGAGATTTTATTGTAATGTAAAACATAGATAAAGTTACACCAAACAGTTTGGATTTAATGTGAATAGTGGCAGCTATTTCCTGTTTGGTTTATGTAAACCTGGCCAGAGACCTCGCTGGGAAATTTTTCATCAGTATTGAAATGCTGCTGCTATAACTGTCAGTACTGGGAAGTCATTTGTTACAGCACCATGTTTTTTTATGTTCAGATTATGCAGCAGTAATGATGACACAAATAATGAAAGTGGTTGCAGGGACAGCTGAAACTACCACAACATTTTTTTGCCCTAGAATTATTTAGAAGCTTTCTCAGGGGAAAACAGAGAGTAAAATTGAACATACAAATTGAATCCAGAACTCAATTTGAAATATATTAGATTTCATGATGCACCAATACATGTGTTTATATATATTTGAATGAACTAATGTATATATGTATGTGTGTCTACATATATATTTACACATATAAATATGTATCTTTATAAGCATACATATATTTGCATATACATGCATATCAAAAACTTAAGAATATACACAGACATACAGAGAACAACCAGGAACTGAAATCTTTCTCAACATAAATTTTATTTTTGGTGGTGGTGTTGGGGGGACACTTTACAGTAATATGATTAAATGAAGGGCGTTGGAGAATTGGGTCATATTTATTTACCTATATGTGACTATATTTTGAGAGTGGTGTTTGCCCTTTGTATTTTAAATAAACTTCAGCTTTTCCTTGTTACAGATACATGCATGCACATATGTGTGTATACAAGACCCTCCCACCCAAAGAAAAGTCAAATCTCAATTTATGGCACTGAATGACAGGAAGCATGAAGTATATATTAAAACTACATATAACACAAGCTCTTCATTTGAGACAATGATTTTAGGTTTCTTAAAACTTTTACGAGATCTATCAAATAAGTAGATCAAATAAGTAGAAAAAGTGTACCAATTTCCTGTGCCTTTCTTGGCTTCTAGCTTTGTGTATAGGTGATTTTAACACAGACAATAATAAAAAGATATAAGGGCCAATCAGAAAGAAAATTGCAGGGCATGCTATAGCAGACTAAGTAAAATATGTAACTTGTTAAACTTTATTTAGGCACGTTTTCCCATTTTTATCCAGATGTAAAGGTATAGATATTAAAAATGACAATTTTTTTTTGCATCAAACGAACAAAAGTATTATACATTCAGAATTAGTATGGTATGGTCTCCAAAGAGAACACATTTTCCATCACAGCACTGAAAAGAGATCTGGAGAGAAAGTATGGATATTTGAATTCTGGACCTGATAATGGGCTCAGGGATGAAGAATGTGGCCTCTGGAACCAGAATGCCTGGATTCTATTAGTAGTTCTGCCTCTGTCACTCAGACCTGCCTGACTGTGGGCAAGCTGCTTAATCTCCCTGTGCTTCAGTTTCTTCATTTATAAAATGGGGGTCATAACAGTACTAAATGAGTTAGGCTCTTGAAACAGCATCTCAAATACAGCAGACACAATAATAAATAATATTAGTGTAGTTTTTGTTTCCCATTTTATTAACTTCAATTTTTATTTTTATATATTCTTCTTGTATTTGTTTTTGCTAATGTTCTTCTAGTTTCTTGAGACGGATATTTAATTATTTTCAAGCATTCACGCTTTCCTGTAGGTGCCCTAAAGACATGAATGTTCCTTGGAACTGTGCGTTGATTAAAATTCATAGGTTTTGTTCTAAAACATCTTTATTTTTGTATAGTTCTAGCTTATACCTATTTTAAAAAAAATTTCATCTTTCACTAGAATAAAAGTAGTTAAATGCCAAGCAGTTAGTTTTTTTGCCATCCTTTCTCTTGTTTATTTATGGTTTTATTGCATTACACTGTGAGAATGTAGCCTTATGATCTCTACATTCTGAAATACAGTGAGTTGCTCTTTGTAGTCTAGTACATGGTATATACATGTATTTTTTGCGGTACGCAGGCCTCTCACTGTTGTGGCCTCTCCCGTTGCAGAGCACAGGCTCCAGACGCGCAGGCTCAGCGGCCATGGCTCATGGGCCCAGCTGCTCCGCGGCACGTGGGATCTTCCAGGACCGGGACACGAACCCGTGTCCCCTGCATCGGCAGGCGGACTCTCAACCACTGTGCCACCAGGGAAGCCCCATGGTATATTTTTATAACTAAAATTCCATTAGTGTTTTTAAGTACGGCATATTCTTTTTTGGGGGTACTACGAACACATACACATATTCAAGGCTATTGTTATTCAAATCTTTTATTTTATGAAATACTTTGTATCTCTTTGACATGCTGATTTTTGAGGGATATGTGTTAAAGTCTCTCAACATGACTATAATTTAGTTAACATCTTAGATTTCTATTGGTTTTGCTTTTTATATATATATATATATATTTACGGTACGCGGGCCTCTCACTGCTGTGGCCTCTCCCATTGCGGAGCACAGGCTCCGGACGCGCAGGCTCAGCGGTCATGGCTCACGGGCCCAGCCGCTCCACGGCATGTGGGATCCTCCAGACTGGGGCACGAACCTGTGTCCCCTGCATCGGCAGGCGGACTCTCAACCACTGCACCACCAGGGAAGCCCTGCTTTATATATTTTGATGCTATATTTCTAGTTATCTAAAAATTTATAATCTACTGTAACTTTTAATGATTGTACTTGTTATCAATATAACCATTCTTCATTGTCCTTTTTAATCTTTATTGCCTTGAATCTCATTTTGTCTGATTTTAGTTCTGTAGCTATTGGTTTCTCTTTGGTACTCTCCTTCAGGTCTTCTTTCAATGCCCAATTTTCTACTTTTCTATATCATTTTGATTTGATATGTTGCTTATAAATCATTTTTAGTGGGATTTAAAAAAATAAATCTGAGAATTTCTGTCTTTCAATAGGGAAGTTTAAATTATTTATAACATTTATGATTATAATTGGCCTTTTTAACGGTATGAATAGATCCTGTCAGTCCGCTGATTGAAAACCTACAATGGTTCTCATTTCGCCCAGAATAAAAATCAAAGTCCCTACCATGGTGTCTAATCTCCCACATGACCAGTATGACCACTGACCACCCACATCTCTAGCTTTATCTCCTACTACTCTCCTCCCCACGCTTATTCCACTTCAGCTACACCTTCTTCTTGTTGCGCCTTCAACGCACCAGATGCGCCTGCTTTAGAACTTCTCCCGTTCCCTTGGCCTGAAATGTTGTTCGCTAGATATTCATGTGGTCAACCTTCTTACTTCTTTCAAGTCTTTGTTCAGGTGTCAACACTTATTCTATGTCTACTAAGCACAACTTATCTAGTTCCCGTCTCCAATACATTTAATTTCTGATCAATGACAGTTTGCAAATCAGGCTAGATTGAGGATAGACTAAAAGAAGATTAAGCAGGTAAAGAACTAAGGAAATTAAGGGAGGAGAAAAATTAAAAAGCAAATTTGATATTTGAAGTCAACATAAGTAGATGCAGAGTGATAACATTAAGGTAAGAAAGTGATATTAGAGCAAAATTTTGATATCTGATTCAGTTTTAGACATGCTGAATTTGAAATGATGGCGGTAAGTCCATGTGGCAACATTCAGAAGGCAGGTGGAGAAATAAGACTGTAACTTGGGATGGGGAACAGCTGGAATAACTTATTTTGGGTCTTTCACAGACAAGTGATATTTTAAATACAGAAGGGATCTCTAGAGAAGAACTTCCTAATATTATGCACTGAAAGGAGCACAGCATCACTTCTACAGTCTTCTTGCCCCAAAAGGCAGAACTTGAATTCTGGGATGAGAAAACTTCAGACAAACCCAGATTGAAGGATGTTCTACAAAATAATTGGCCAGGGTTCCTCTAAAGTGTCAAGGTTATGAGAGACAAAGAAAGACTGAGGAAATGTCACAGATTGAAATGAATTAAGGAGGCAGAACAACTAAATGGAATGCAGGATACTACTAAATTGGGTCTTCAGCATAAAAGGGACATTAGTGGAAATACTGATGAAATGTGAATGAAGGCTGTAGATTACTTAATAGTATTGCATAAATGTAAATTTCCTGGTTTGGATAACTGTACAGTCATGTAAGAGGTTAACACTTGAGGAAGCTGGATGAAGGGTATGCAGTGCCTGTTTGCACTATTCTCGCAATTAAAAAAAATCTCAAATTGTTTGAAAATGAAAAGTTAAAATTTTTAATTAAGAAAAGAAGACACACACACAAAATTCAGTGTATCTGTGGATTCAATAAAGAACTATAAGTCGCAAAAGAACTCAATTTGCCTCAGAGAATCATTCCCTTGTTTGCTGATCAGACAAGCTGACAGAAATGATTAGGTTCTAAGTCTCTAAACTAGAGTCTTTTTTTTTTTTTTTGGCTGGGCCATGCAGCTTGTGGGATCTTAGTTCCCTGACCAGGGATTGAACTCGCACCCTTGGCAGTAAAAGCGTGCAGTCCTAACCACTGTACCGCCAGAAAATGCCCTAGAGTCTTTAGGATGGTATAGACCAGTAAAGCAACTGGAAAGGAGTACAAGAATAACAGCTCACTAATAACATTAATTAAGTTTTTCATAATTATACAAAACTTAGAAAGGCTTTAGTTCGTGTACTTGATTCCCAACATGACCCTGTGAAGGAGGTAGGCTATTACTCACTTTCCAGATGAAGAAAGTGAAGCCAAGAGAGGTGAAGCGATCAAGGTCACACAGTTTCTAAAAAGCAGTGCTGATACAAAAATCAGTGTTCTGATTCCAAGTCAAAGCTCTTTCTATCACATTAATTGCCTCCATTCTTGTGATATAAGAAAAATGAATATATCTACAGTTATACACCATGATTCTTCTCCCTCCAAAAACATAAAGAGTAGTAATTCACAAAACTTACGTTTTTAAGTTCTAGCTTTATCACAAAGTAGTTATGGGATACAAGACAAGTCACTTTAAGTTTCCAGCCTCCATTTCTTCAATACCAAACAAGAAGGTTGGACTAGAGTACATGTAAAGTCTATCCCATTGTACGATTCAACAGTGCTAATCTGTGATCTGTTTACTACGGAAAATTTGTGGTACTGTAAGACTATCTCATTAATTTTGTAGTCATTTTCCCAAATGAAATTTTGTACCTAATCCAGAGGCCTGTAATACAGGCGGAACTGAGCAAAACATCACCATATTCTCAAACTCCTACCTATGTAAGTGGAAATGTTGGCTGAAGAGAAACAAATTTCTTAAAGTACCAACCGGTAAGATTTAGTAAATTCATTTCATCATTTTCATCATGATCTCTCTGTTCAAGATCTTAACAATGGTTTAATATTTCTTCTTACTCATATCAGGAATGTCCCTCACCTTTGGCCTCCTTCCATTCCCCCCGCATCTGTTAAGGTCCTATGTGTCTTTGCCCTATTGTTAAAAAGCATCCTAACTGGTCTCCCTGCTATAAATATTTCCCCATTCTAGCTCATTCCCTACCACAGTGCTGCAAGTACTGAAACAAAGCCAGTATTTATTAGAAGAAAACAAAAACACTAATTTGAAAAGATATATGCACCCCCATGTTCATTGCAGCAGTTTACAATAGCCAGAATATGGAAACAACCTAAGTGTCCATGAACGGATGAATGAATAAAGAAATTGTAGTATAGACAAAGAATGGACTATTGCTCAGCCATAAAAACATGTAGGGACTTCCCTGGTGGCACAGTGGTTAAGAATCTGCCTGCCAATGCAGGGGACATGGGTTTGAGCCCTGGTCCAGGAAGATCCCACATGCTGCTAAGCAACTAAGCCCGTGCATCTCAATTACTGAGCCTGTGCTCTGGAGCCTGTGAGCCGCAACTGCTGAGCCTGTGTGCTGCAACTACTGAAGCCTGCATGCCTAGAGCCCATGCTCTGCAACAAGAGAAGCCACTGCAATGAGAAGCCCACGCACCGCAATGAAGAGTAGCCCCCGCTTACTGCAACTAGAGAAAGCCCGTGCGCAGCAATGAAGACCCAACGCAGCCAAAAATAAATAAATGAATAAATAAATAAAATGTAATCATGCCTTGGAAACAACATGGATGGACCGCTAGGATATTATGCTAAGTGAAATAAGTCAAACAGAGAAAGACAAATAGCATATGATTTCTCTTATGCATGGAATCTAAAAGCAAAACAAAACAAAACACCAAAGAACAGACTGGTAGTTGCCAGAGGCGGGGGTGGGGGTGGGAGAAATGGGTGAAGGGCTCAAAAGGTACAAAGGAAACAACAACAATAACAAAAACCTAATTTGGTGATGCTAAACTATATTTAAAAACTTCCAACCACAGCCAATAGGATCAGATGCAAACCCCTTAGCATGGCATACAGGCCCTTTACTCTCTGGTGCTTGGTCCACTTTCTAGGCAAGAAAATCTTCTTGCCTCACATTCTAAGCTTTACATCTAACTTTTGGCATTCTCTAGAGACTCTTTCAAGCCCTGAGGGCCTCCGCCCATCTAGTATTTTTGTGCCTTCCACCTTTTCCACTTCTGTTCCAGATTCAAGTTCTGGGTGAAGTATCACTTCGTCTGTGAAGCTTTCACTCTCACAGGCTTAAATACAGTCTGTTAGAGCACTTATGATTTACACTGTAATCATTTATGTCCATCTCCACATTACAAGATCAGCCCTTGAAGATAAGGGATGATATACACTCATCCTCAGGCTTCAATGTCTAGTATAATATTTGATAAACAGGTGCTGAATGAAGATACAATCTACCCTGCCTGGAGTAAAAAGATACTCCATCACAACCCCCCCAATTTTATTTCATCTTGCAGGGTTCTTATTAACCTTTACAAATGCCTCACAAATTCTTCCCCCTACAATTTCACAGGCCTTATTCTTCTCTGAATTCCAACTGCACCCAAGTCAGCCACTACCATGTAATTTAACTGAGCACATTTCTTAATGACATCGGGTGTCTTGTCTCCCTAACTACAGAGCGAAATCCTTGAGAACATTCTAAGTTAATTAAAATAAGTTAATAAAATGCACACCATTATTTTCTAATATATCACAATACGTTGTGAACATATCAGAGATATTATCTGATTCTCTGGGCAAATTCCTATACCTAGGATGTCCAATGTTCTGGCATTTTTGTTATGTACCTGAATTTAGAGATGATTACCTTCAAACATATTTTATTTTAGTGCAAAACAGAAAAATACTTGCCCCGCACTTACCTGGGGTTCATGATAAGACGTCGGAAAAAGTAAGTCCAGGTGATATAATCCATTGCATCTTGCTTAGATGTTATTGTACCACCAGCAATCTCTGCATTTAAATGGTCAGAGAGCACTCCTAATAAGCTACAGAGTGAAAAAGACATGGGAAACATACATGAACGTTAAATGAAAAACAACTTTTCTCACATAGTCAAGACTCAGATTTGATGTTCCAGGATACAGAACAAATGTTTTGTGTAATTTGTATCTTTTGTATATAATTTTGGGAAAATAAATTGCTAGGTGGAAATAAACACAGGCTGACAGGAAGGGAGCTAATAACTTTCAGGAGGAGAAGATGAGAGCCGAGGTAAGAGCAGACGAGGGACGATATGCCTTGGAGAGCAGAGAAGAGTTACTGAGGCAGATGAAAGAATTGGTAAGAAAGGAGGGATGGTTAGGATAGAGCAAGGATATTCCCTTCATTCATTCTGTGAATATTAAGTTCAGTCATATAGGACATAAATGTGCTAGGTGTTGTGGAATATACAGAGATGATCAGATGTGTTGAAAGACTGGCATAACAAAATGTTCATTTCAGTTTCTTACATAAATTACAAAAAAGGGAAGCAATGTCCAACAAAAGAAAGGGCCATGTAAATTATGATACATATGCAGGTATTAAAAAACAGTTTTTGCAAAGGATGTTTTTAAGGATATAAGAAAGTGGCCATAATAAATTGAATGAAAAAAAAAAGTTGCGATATTACTCTCCAGTCACCAGTGGCAGAGTATAAATCCATATAGCTAAATTGGAGGGCAATTTGACAATATCTATTTGAACAATCACTGTGACCCGGCAATTTCACTTTTTCATTATCACCTGATAGGGAAACATTTATAGGTTAGGATAGGGAAGCAAAATACTTCACTGCAGCAATATATGTAAGCGTTAAAAACTAGAAACTCTCTAAATGCCCATTAACAGAGAAGTTAACATATAACTTCTGTATATGTACTCTGTAGAAATAAAATATTAATAGTAGTCATATCAAGGTACACTTAAACTTTAAACTTAAAACTTTAAAATTTTAATTAACTTTTTACTGAAGTACACATAGAAAAAATTACATAAATTATACATGTACAACTCAAGTAATATTCACAATGTGAACACATCTGTGTAACCACCACCAAGATCAAGCATTACCAGCGCCCCAGAAGTCTTCCTTTTATGCTTTTTAGTCACTCCTCTTGCTCAGAAGGATATTTTGACTTTTATTTCTTTGCTTTACCTTAATGCAGTGGCTTGGATCTCTAGCACAACGCTTACTGGCAGTGGTGAAAACAACATCCCTGTATCATTTCCTGTCTCAAAGGGAAAGCTTTCAATACTGAATCATTAATCATGATGTTTGCAGTAGATTTTTAGTAGAGACTCTTTATCAGATTAAGAACATTCCCTTATATTCCTGTTGGCTAAAAGTTTTTATAATTAATGGGTATGGAATTTCACCAAATGCTTTTTTTTATATCTATGAGATAATCATATAATTTTTCTCATCTTTTCCTGCTAACGTGGTGAATTATATTCATTTATTTTCAAGTAATAAGTCATCTTTGCACTGATATTGTAATTAGTTGTAATATGTTATCTTTTTATACATTGTTAGATTTGATTTACTCATGTTTTATTTAGGATTTCTATATCTATATTCATGAGAGACACAGCCCTGTTACATTCCTTTCTTGTAAATTTATCAGGTTTTAGAACCAAGGTTATTCTACTCTCATAAAATAAGTTGGGAAATAGTCCTATCTTTTCGACTATTACAGGAAGGGTTTGTGTTCAATTTCATGAGTTCAATTGCTTCCTTAAATGTTATAAGGAATTCACTAGTGGAATGTCTGGGTCAGAAAATTTTTGTGGAAAGATTTTAAATTTCAGATACAATTGCTTTGATAGATAAGAGGCTATTTAAATTTTCCATTTCTTTTTGTGTCAGTTTTAGTAATTTTTTTAAAAAAGCATTCTACCATTTGATCTAAAATTTAAAATTTGTATAAATTTTTTCATAATATCTTATTACCTTTTAGATTTCTTTTGTATCCTGATATTGTGCTGTTCCTTCCCTCTTTTCTCTTGACCAGACTTAAAGGTTTATCAGTATTATTCTTCTTTTCAAAGAACCAACTTTTGGCTTTGTTGATTTTTTTCTAATGTGTGTTTGGTTTCAATTCATTAATTCTTTCTCTTATCTTTCTATCTTCTCCTTTCTTTGAGTTCAATTTGCTAATTTTTTTTCAAATTCTTGAGATGCATATTCAGATAATTCATTTTTCACTCTTTTTCTTTTATTTTTTAAAAATTATTTATTTATTTGTTTGTTTTTATTTTTGCCTGTGTTGGGTCTTTGTTGCTGTGCGCAGGCTTTCTCTAGTTGTGGCGAGCGGGGGCTACTCTTTGTTGCGGTGCACGGGCTTCTCATTGTCGTGGCTTCTCTTGTTGCGGAGCACAGGCTCTTGGCATGTGGGATCAGTAGTTGTGGCTCATGGGCTCTAGGTTGCAGGCTCAGTAGTTGTGGCGCACAGACTTAGTTGCTCTGTGGCATGTGGGATCTTCCTGGGCTAGGGATCGAACCCGTGTCCCCTGCACTGGCAGGCAGATTCTTAACCACTGCGCCACCAGGGAAGCCCTTCACTGTTTCTTTTAAAATACATATATTTATGGTCATAAATTTTCTCTCAGCACAATGTTAGCTATCTCCCACAATATTAAATGTTTTTATATTTTCCAAATTAAAAAAAAAAGGAACATTAGAACTTCTAACACAGTAAAAAACTCAATAACTATTTACAGTATAAATTAGAAATATATTTTGTCCTTTGCAGTTAGAATATGGTAAAGGCGATTCAGTATATTAAAGAAGACTATGATAAAAGGTAGCAAGTGATAAATGTTAGGAATGAAAAATGTATAAATCTGACAGACAAAAGATTATTTTCAGCTGAGAAAATGAGGAAAGACTTCATCAGAGGGGTGGTAGTTACTGGATCCACAAAGAAGTATGTGATAATTCTGAAACTGGGCACTAGCCTAAATTATTCATTACCAATCCCTTTATTTTGGATATTTATTTATAGACTATTCTACAAAAACACACACCAAACTAACACTTTATTAAATGCTTACTATGTGCCAGACACAGTTCCAAGCACGATACATTTGATCAGTACAAGTACCCTACGAGATGGCCAGTATTGCTGCTATCTCCATCTTACAGACAGTGCACTAAGGCATTGAGGATTTAAATAACTTGCTCAAGATCAAGCAAGTAAGTGGTGGAGAGCTCAAACATAAGCCCAGGTTGTCTTGCTCCAGAGTCAATGTGACTGAACAATGTACTTCACTGCTTCTTTTTTTAAAAATAAATTAATTAAGTAATTAATTTATTTTTGGCTGCGTTGGATCTTTGTTGCTGCGTGAGGGCTTTCTCTAGTTGTGGCGAGTGGGGGCTACTCTTCGTTGCGGTGCACTGGTTTCTCATTGCAGTGGCTTCTCTTGTTGCAGAGCATGGGTTCTAGGCATGTGGGCTTCAGTAGTTGTGGCACACGGGCTCCACAGTTGTGGCTCGCGGGCTCTAGAGTGCAGGCTCAGTAGTTGTGGCACACTGGGCTTAGTCGCCCCGTGGCATGTGGGATATTCCTGGATCAGGGCTCGAACCCATGCCCTCTGCATTGGCAGGTGGATTCTTAACCACCGCACCACCAGGGAAGTCCCTTCACTGCTTCTTTTAAACAGCGTGTTTTTCTTTTATAGTGAAAATTACAATTTAATGTTGTCTTATTGTGATAAATATATTGTTTCACTTCAAATAATTCTTTTGAACTAGAAGTTTTACTGATTTTCATCTAATACAATGTCAGCACAAAAATATCAACCTGCTATGACATAATCCATTTAAATTAATTTACAGCAAAATTTACCTTGACTCTACAGGGAAAGGTTCATAAAGAAATTTTTTGTAAAAGTCTTTCTTTATGTCATGAACCAGAATTACAGCTTTGCCTTGGTCATCAAACTGAGGCCTCCCAGCACGCCCCATCATCTGGAGTACATCTATAAGAAAGAGAACAAGAGGTATTCTGCAGTGTGGCATGTAGCACAAGAAATATTGATGGATTATAGCATGTTTCTACAACACAACAAAATAAAAGGGAGAAAAGTATTTTAAGACCAGGGATGCTCTCTCTGATGCCTACTACTGAGTTCCCTAATAATTAAATAATTAATTCACTATGATAGAAAACTGAGTCCCCAAACGAGTCTTACAGTGTGTAAAAGTAAGAAAGATCAAAGATTCCTTTAGGTAAATGTTTAAAAATGCTATTTAAGAGTTATAACTATATAACTCTTATATAGGAAAACCTCTTCAGCAGAGTCATTTGCTTATTTTTCCCCATGAATAACGGATCCACTTAGGCCTCCTCTTCTTCCCATCCACTGTATAAAATTTTTCTTTTATACTGCAGGAGTCTCTGAGGTAAGTAATGATTGAGAAATGATACAGATTTTATATGTATTCATTGAGCTGAAATACACATTTGGCATATTTTCCTGTTCAAAACTCACTGAAAATGCTTTTATCAAGTTTTAAAATATGTTAATAGACTGTTCATGTACAAGTTATAGCAACAAGTGCTTTGGTTCTAGAAGTCCTGTAGGAAATATCATGTCTAGTGAGGGAGATTTAAAATTAAACATAATGTTTACTTATAACTTATTAAGTCACTAATTCCTACTAATCAGTACTTTTATCTATTTATAAATTTAAAACAATTACTTATGCCTTTGACATTCACTAACACACTGGATAAGTAAAAGTAAATAAAATGGCTTAATACTTTGGAGTAATATTTTTACTGGAAACAAAAAATTTACAATTTGTTCATCACTGACATGTGACCAATTCTCTAAAATTTAATTCATGCAAATTCAAATTATTAACGCTAAAATAGACGTTTAATGTATTTGAAAATTTAAAAATATTACCTGTAATGGGGAAATCCACATATCGTCTTGTTTTTCCATCATAATATTCTGTTCCTTTAATAATTACTAAATGAGCTGGAAAGTTTACACCCCAGGCTAATGTACTTGTAGCAATAAGAACCTAAAAAATAAAAGATAATATCTTATATCTAACTAAAATACAACTTTTAAGTTACTTTAAAATATCTGTTCATGGAAAAAAATTACCTGAACTTTACAATTTACAAATAGTTCCTCTACTGTTTTTCGGTCCCTCTCATGTAGTCCAGCATGATGCATTCCTATTCCGAAAGCAAGTGTCAGCTTCAGGTTGGAATCTCTTACTGTGCCAATGATATTCTCCATCTGCAAATAAAAACATAATTACAAGATGTCAGTGCATTAGCTTCACATTTTTCATTTTGTTTTTTTAATTCTTATGCTATATGGGCATAAAAATATAGGTCCCATCTGCAGTTATGATTAAAGTTAAATTAGTTGAAAAGAATATCTACTTAGTGAGAATGTATACTGTAAATTAATTAAAATGTAAACGTTATCCCTTTTATTTTTATGCATCAAGGAAAAAATCTGTACTCATTACCCCTTATTGAGTAACAACTACTAAAATGCTATAATACTGCCTAAAACGTTTTGGTGTCTGTGTTGGTCTTGTTATAGAAAAGACCTCTATTTTTTGCCTCAGTGATAAAAATTTAGAAAGTATGGACAAAAAATTAATGGGAAAATCAGTCATAATCCTACCAAAGAGTAGTCATTCAAATTTAGGCTTTCTCACTGAACTTAGTGACCCAGGGGCAAGTCACATACCTTCTCTGAGCCTCAGTTTCTTCATTTAAAAAATCAAACTGGTATATACTTTTGCTTACTTCTCATTTCTTTAATCAACAGTTCAGTTAAATACTTTTCATATTTACTGTTTGACTTTTTGGTAAATTATCTTTCCGTTTATTGAGTAGCCTTTTTCTTATTGGTTTGTGATAGCTCTTTATGTATTAAGGGTATCAACCCCTTGTCCATCACATGGTATAAACTTTCATCCAGTTTTATAAGTACTTCATTTTATTTATTTAATTTTTTTACTTTATGGACTTAAAATTTTAAATTGGTCCCTTATTTTTTTTTTGCTTAGAAAACTTTTCCTCATCTTGAGATCAAATACATATTCACCTACTATTCCTTTAACTTCTGTTATAGTTTTTACATTTAAATAATTAACTTGTAATTTTGTAATAGAAAGTATGGTAGAAATCTAAGTTTATTTTTCCTAAATAGTTAATTATTCTAGCAATATTGGTTAAGTAATTCCTTACCTCACTTATTTTAAATGCTAACTTTAGCATTCAGAATTCTTATACATTCCAGTTTTTGCATTTTAAAACAGATTGCATTTCCAGCCTCAGTTTAGCTCATTGAATTTTATATGTGTAAACAGTTTCTGAAACTTATATTTCATATATACTCTCAGAATATTTTATCACTTTCCATTCTACATGGAAAATTCTTAATGCAACACAGATTTTATGGCAACAAGCAGCAAATCTTATTTTCTTACAAAACTTACTTCCTGTAAAGAACTAAACAGAAAACCCAATCTCTTTCTGCTTAATGATAGACCTCTACTTGTCCCTAAAGAAGATGACGACACTAGGTGCAGCCTGGGAACCTTTTTGGGCAACTCCCTGAGGGCAGCAATGCAGAGACCAAGTGGTTTGAGAATATATGAGCATTCAGAAGAAGGACATGTTTTAGTTATGTCAACAGCTTCATGACCACATCAGTAAACAACAGTGGAGAAGGAACTTGGAAGTAGGCATCAATACATGTATAACTATTATATGCCTGAAGACTGAGATAGAAGTTGGAAGACTGACATTATTTTCAGACTTCATTTCCTTTTTGCCTTCTATTATTAATCACCTCGAATATACACAAGTATACCTGCAATACACTTATGCTCCTGGCTCTGCATAAACCAGTAAACAGTTCACAAAATCTCCATCTAGAGAAACTTCAGGTGGCTGCTGCCATTTTGTTAAAAATTCATAAGACAAACATATTCAGGGGGGAGGGGTAAATTGGAAGATTGGGATTGACACATACACACTACTATACATAAAATAGATAAGTAACAAGGGCCTACTGTATAGCACAGGGAACTCTACTCAATACTCTGTAATGGCCTATACGGGAAAAGGATCTAAAAAAAGAGTAGATATATGTATTTGTATAACAGATTCACTTTGCTGTACATCTGAAACTAACACAACGTTGTAAATCAATTATACCCCAATTAAAAAAAAAGGACAAACATATTCATATAATGAAGCATTCCAACTGTTTTCATTCTTACTAATTTTATTTTCAATGGTTGGAAAAGTTTTCCAAGTCTTTTATGTGGGAAAAAGTTGTTTTACTCCAATAATCAAAAAAAAAATAAAAAAGAAAGATGGAGTTTGGCTTTATAATAATTATTAATGTATAAAAAGCACTGCATAGACTAGGTAATATTTTAATAACATACACATCAGAAATCTTATTTACCCACTTTCCTGAATTGAATGCAATGTATAAAGAATTCATTCTGTTTCATAGTCACAGTACAGTCACCTGATATTCCTGCATTATTTTCTTTACAATCTGTTTAGCAAGAATATGGAAATGTATTAATATAAATGCTGACTACAAATGCATGCTATAAAGAAAGGTACTGTCCTGTCTCATAAATTATGTTAGCTGTTTTCAAGTGACTGCCTATCATCCTTTTTTCGTTCAATAGTTCACTGCATAAAATATCTTCAATTTACACTATCAAGAATAATTCATTATTCTTACTCTGACAATTAGTTTCGTGATTTTTCAGTTTCACAACTTAAATAGCAGTGTGTATGTATAACTTGTATAATTTGCAGTATTCCACAGCAATGCCAATCATATCCAAAAAATAACATACCATTTACCATAGGAAAGCTGAGGAATCCTGTGGCAGGAGGTTTGGTGAGGCAGTAATATCGCGTCCTTTCGCATCAGGGAAGCCTGGCTGTTTCTCATTCCCTTCCCCCACTTTCACATAAATCAATGCATTAAAAAGAACTATTTGCCTATCTAAACTGGTAATGACCTAAAATCCTCATGAGGACAATCACAGAAAACAACTTCATTTATTACACGGTTACTGTGGATGAATTCTGAATTATTTGTACATCATAAAAAAAGCAAAATTTATAGTAATGTTATTCAATCATTAAGCATAAAATATTACAAGGACAGTCTTTTTAACTTTGAAAATATAATTTTTGATTAGATTATATGCATCTTCATCCCTACACTTAAAATAGGTTTCATCTGGATCAAAACAACATAACACAAGCAAAATTTTTCAGGAATTTAGGATAATGAAAGCTTAAAACATGATAATAGATATTATTTGTTGAGTACTTATTATGTGTCACGCATTGTGCTTATCACTTTACAAAGATTATCACACTGAATCCTTTACATACATATAGCCCTAAAGTAACACCTAATTCTTTTATACAACACACTATGCTTCAAGTTAAAAGACTCAGTGGCCTTGAGTACTATATAGTAGTCTTTCTCAATTCTGGTTCCCTGAGAGAACTGAGACTCACAAAAAAATATCTGAATTACCATCTTCTTAATTTTTCCAAGGATAGTTAGTACCATTCTAGATGGTTAGGAGAAAAGTTCATTTATTACATTCATTGGATGTCTTAGGACATGAAGGCTTAATTCTTGTTAAGAAAGGCTGCTATAGAATTTTAAAAAGAATAATCATGTAACTAAAACACTTTGATAGAAGAAGTTTTAATTCCATAGTTCATTTCTGTTCAAGGAACAACTGCTGTAAGGTGCAGGTATCTTTCCGATAAGCGGTCCTTGAAATACGTCTGACTGTATGTTAGTTAAACCAAAAATTTTTTTCCGTATTATAAATAAAAACAGACCTATGCTCCTCCAAGCAGTGGTCTTTCTTTAGGGTGTGGGGGAGAAGGCACATATGTAAACTGTTGAACCAATTACTTTAACTTAATAGAAATTTTTTTTATATTTTAAATTTATTATACTCAGAAAGCTTTTGTAGAAAGATAGGATTCCATTTAAGTAGATACATTACTCTGTGCCTGAAATACATTCCAGTCAGAATATAATTCAGTGAGTTGATGACAATGCTGGCTCCAAAAGAAAGGAGGAGACCAGATTGGACAAGAATGAGCTAACAGATTGTGCAGCCCAGTTCTGTCCCTTTGAGTGTGATATATTGTTTCAAGATGCTAAAAACCCATACTTTCTCAAAGCGTATCTGTTGTGCTGGTTTTCCCATTTTCACAGAATCCTCATTATCAGAACTCTGTACTCTTTTCAAAGCACATCAGACTCAGACCATATGCCACTGAATAATGCTTATCAATTGTATAAAACACTCAATAAAAGATGTACCATACAGAAGAATAATGAAAGTTACAAAGACTTTCTTTTTTAAAAAAATAATTAAATATATCACATCTGGTACAGATGTTAAATGAAGTTAAAACATTTCCTCATAATTACTTTTATTCTTAAAATACACTTTTTATGATAAACCCTACAGACTGAAGGGGAAAAACTAAAATGAAAGAAACCTTTAGAACATTCTTTTGATCTACTAATAGGAAAAAAATAAAAAAATAAAATTAATTAAAGGTAGTAAGTTTCCAAACTTTATCAATACACCTCAGAACATATTCTCTTGCTGCCCCCTCTGAAACCCAAAACAAGCACACCTCAAAGTAATTTATGATACTGTTAATATATAAATACATTTATAAATGATTAAAAATACAATTATATGAGAAGTAAATACATAAATGAAATCTAAATAATAACATGTAAATCTTTGCTATTGTCTAAACACAATACTATTTTCAATGTCTGCTTTTAGGTTAACTTGATTCTTAATAATAGAAATATCAAAACTGGGCTATATAGGGCTGAGATATTACAAATTTTTCCTTATTAATGTTTTCAACTTAATTCACTATGCTATTGGTAATTTTTGAGTATACATTTTATGCTTATTTCAATTTCTGGTGAGTTCAAATTCCAAAACATTCTTGGAGAACATTTTTATACATCTCTGCTTTTAAAATGCAGAGAAAGCTGATAAAAGGGACATTATAGAATTGATTTTCTAAAGTAGCACAATTTTAAATGAACAAATACTATATTAATATGAATTAAATTTGTGAAGGACCACAAGCAAAAGATTATAAATATATGACCAAATTTTACCAGTGCTTTCAGCAAAAAGAATCTATCTGTTTAAAAGATGTTATTCAATGTAATAACATTTATTGAATATTTAACTCTGTTCCAGGCCTGTTCTATGTACATTAAATGTACTAATACATTTAATCCTCGCAAGACTCTTGTGGGGAGAGATTATCATCCTTTCACAGATTAAAGGATGAGGCTCAGAAGTGAAACATCCCACTTGCAGTGGGAAGTCAGTACTGAACCCAGGAAGCCTGGCTCTAGTCCATGCTCTCAACCACAATGCCACCCTCTAATCATCACATGAATGAGGGATATTTCAAATAACTACTTGAAGTAATGACATCATCCACTTGACTTAGGGGTGGACCACATTGTTTTAAAAGGTATACAAAAAACAGATAAGAGTTGAAATAATGAGTAATGTCCTAGACTCACACAGCTGGGGAACGTTATGCAGATGATTTGCAAATCTATTTTTTCTTTATTATTTGAGTATTTCTACTCCCACGCCTCAAAATGAAGAATACTTAAAATAACATTCTTTTCTAAACTAAGATATCACCTTTCATGATTGAGAACGGCACAGCTCTTGTTGGTTGCTTGCATTTGATATTTTAGCTACTGACTTGCGTCCCCGTCAAATGACACACACCCTTACTTTGACTTTTCCATCTTCTCTAGACAGTATGTTGTCCATGATTCCATTACTGTGCGGGACAGTAAAAGAACATTACTCTGAGACAGCCACTCTGGTCTTGAGCTCCCACGCTGCGCTTACTTGCTTTGTGCTATTGGGCAAGTCACTTAATTCTTCTAAGTTTCAGTTTCTGCATCTGTAAAATTGGGATAACAGGAACGACCCTCCCAGAGTTCATGATTAAATGGGATAAGTCTTTAGTGAACTATAAAGTACTTGATAAATACAGCAATTATTACTAAGCATAATAAGAGCTTTGCCTCTTTAGTCAATAGGACATATATGATATCAACTAAGACAAAATAAAAAAGAACAGTCTCCTATCTTGAAGCTGCTCTTAATTACACAAATATTCCATGAGACCCAACTCAGTTCAATGTCCAATGTTCAGCAAATCTGTAGATAATGTCTGTTTTGACACTTAATATTCTGAGCCTAATAACTATTAACAAAATAGAAAGCACTTGGGTGAGAGTTTTGTATCATGACCTAACTCTATTTTAGTTTGATAAAACAGATTGTTCAAGTTGAAAATGTGGTTACCCTACATTAAACTCAACTTAATTTCTGATTTTTAACAATCTCCAAGTCCATTTTCAAAGCCTGGTACTAACTTCTTACCTACAGGAAGAGGTCAATATATATATGTTGAATGAAAAAGCAAATGAATCAAAGAAAGCTATAGTAAAATGTCAGTAGTAGAAACTCCACCAAATCTGAACTTGTGATCATTTTGTGTAAAGCTAGGCTATAGTTCATCTTTGTACGTCTATGAAGGTTTTACTTGTAATGAGGTTGGGTGAGTTATGTTTAGCTTAAAATGAAATAATTTTCAAGCATCAAAAAATTCCTTCAGTATTAAGCATGCGGAAATAACACCAATTCTACTTTTCATGAACGTGCCCCTCCTGTGTACCTATGCTACAGTTTTTCATTAATTCACTTTGAAGCATTGTGTAAATTTATAATTAGCACATTTCCTTAATTATATTCAGTGTCATCTGTGTGAGTCTTCTAGCCAATTAATTTGAATTAACAAGGTTTAACAATACCATGTTCCAAGGAATTCTTGTCTTCCATACTCCTCCGATTTTCATGTTATCCACATCTGGATTCTTTTCCTATCGTGCTTCAGTCAGAAAGCTATCCCCTTTCCTGCTTCAGATTATTTCCCAGCATCTACCTTCTCGTGGTACCGCAGACTTTAGAACACAACTCAAACATTGTGGTCCAGGACCTTCAGGGCAAAAAGCCTTGTAGGATTCTGTTTAATTCATTCCTACTTGTAAGGATGTAAGGGGGGAAAAAAGAAAAAAGCTAGTTGTCTTTGATGTGCTTTTCTTTTAGCTACCTGGACCTTATTTAACAGTGTGGAAGAAGAAAGGGTTAGCCCTGCTGCTAATTGGACAGACACACAGAGGAGTTGAGGAGAATATAAGTAAGACTGAAGAATAAAGTCTAATCTTCAGCCAGGGTTCTGCTTTCCCATCCCAGATATGCATCTCATGCAAGGTGTGAGTGATGAAATAAGCACAGTATTCTGAGTTTTCAATCAGTAAACCCGCTCAGAAGAAAGGGTGTTCCCTCTGCTCTTTTATCTTTCCAAGCAGGTTGGCAACCATCCAGATCCCAGCACCATTCACCCTTGCACGTCAAACCAGATTGCAGAGTTATTTGGCAGAAGCCAATGAACCACACTTGTTAGGCACTAAATTATAACTAATTAAATTACATAGAAAAGCTTCTAGAAGGAGCTGTATACGCTATTTGCTTCCATTTCCTTCCCCTCCCACCCATTTATCCCTCAACTCCTTCCAAACTGGCTTATGTTCACAACATGTCACTGACCCTACTTGCCAAGTTCGTCCAAGATGTCCAAGTGCTAAATCCCACCGGTGTTTCTCTGCTCTCATCTCACTCAGCTCCCATTAACATCTGATGTAGTCAAGCACTCCTTCCTTCACGAACCCCTCCTGTCTACAGTGTTCTAGGACACTGTGTTTCCTCACTGGCACTGCTTTCTCAGGGTTCGTTGCCAGCTCATTTTCTACCTAAGCTCACAATGAGAGAGTCCCTCAGGCCTGCTTTTTGATCTCCACCCTCTCTATCCGAGGGTCTCAGGTGCTCACCTGGGTTTAAAGGCTTGCAGATGCTCCCAAGTTCATATATCTCACATCCTCTGTGGGTTTTACAGACTTCCGACATTTAACTGCCTTGAGATCTCCACTTGAAAGTCTTGGAGATACAAATTAACATGTCCAAAATATAATTTTCTTTTCTTTTCTTTCCTTTTTTTTTTTTTTTAAGCTCAGATCTGTCTTCTCCGTCTGTCTCTCTCCATCCTAAATCTGTCTCCTCCTTCCTCTCTATCCTACAGTCTCGGTTCTCCCCATTTCAATAAATGACGCTATTATTTACTCAGATGTTTAGGGTTAATAACTGGGGCACCATTCTTGATTCTTTTCAGTTCTTGAATCTCCATTTCTCATCTATTAGAAAGTCCTATTGCATCTAGCCCCAAATATATTTTTTCATTCCCACTGTTACTGCTCTAGGTGGCCCCTAGGTCACCATCATCGTTAATTCCATGCTTACTTCCACTTCAATCCATTTTCCACTAAGCAGCAAAAGTGATCTTAAAATGTAAATTGGGGTATGTAATTTGTTTAGCTTAAAACCTTTAATGCCCTGGAACACTCCTCCCTCAGATACCTGCTTAGTTTGCTTCCTTGATTCCTTCAGTTCTTTGTTCAAAGGTACCTTCATCAGGGAGGCCTTCTCAACTTGTATTAATGTACAACATTCCACTACCATCTTTGGCATTCCCTATTCCCTTTAACTTGCTTATTTTTTTCCCCCATGTGAATTATTACAACTTGACATACTTGCTTATTAGCTATCACTCCCACTAGAATGTTAATTCCATAGGGCAGGAACTTTACCTGACACCTGACACACAGAAGGAGCTCAATAAATGTTGGTCTAATAAATGAAAAAATGACTGTCTTCCCATAGTACTTAGAATAAAAATCCAAGCTCCTTAACCATGGGGCTATGGCCTTGCATGAGCTGGCTCCTGCCTGTCTCTCAAGTGTAACTTGTAGCACCCTCCTCCTGCTTATGCGGCTCCAGCTCAACCGATCTGCTCACTGTTCCTTTAACATGCTGTCCCTTCACCTGAAACGCGGTTATCTTCTCTCTTTGTGTAGGCAGCTTGTTCTTATGCTTTGGTGCTCAGCTTAAATGTCATCTCTTTAGAGAAGTCTTCTCTGACTAATCTATTTAAAGAAGCCTCCCATTCCCCTATTCTATTCCATTTCTTATTGGTTTCTTCCATACAATTTTCATAATTTGATATCACCTTATTTATTTAATCATGCATATATTTTAAAATTTCTACTTTCTTCACTTAAGCTCTTTGAGATCAGTAAGGCTAACACACAGTGCTTGGTAAGTTGTAGACATTCAATAAATATATGTTAAATAAATGAATACTTTACAAATTCTCTTAAGAGCTACCTATTGATTTAAGTTAGAGGATTATTTAATGGATATTTTTGAGCGGGGAGAGAAAGAATTCCTGACTATGTAATACCAGGTAACCTTGCAACTGAAGGTGCTGATCACGAACTGGATGTTATCTGAGCTATCTAGCAGCACTCATCATTATTAGAAATAAAAGGAGCTGATGGAAGAATATCATGAAAGGTGATCCATGAACCCTCCATGTGTGTGCCTATTCCTGCCATACTATCCCGACTTCAACCTATGTACCTAGGCCCCATGGGGTATTTCTTATGTCAAATTGACTGAGGGGGAAAAAATTCCAAATTCCAAATGGCTTTGAACAAGATTGTGGCACCATAAGAAGTACACTGATGTGGTATTATGGTCCTTTCACGGATGACTCTAAGGAAAGGAGTAAAAGTTGAGTGTTATGTATTTCCTTGTCACTTTCCTACAAAGTAGAGATGATGCAAACTGATGATCCATCTTTGCTCTGTAGTTACTGGATTAGCCAAATGGTCAGGAGCTTGGCAAGAGTGCTATTGGAAGACAAGTGGCAAGAAAGGCAGAAGTTTTATGTAGATGAACTTTTAGAATGGTGCTAGAATAAACAGCTACCTATATCCCATGAAGGTGTTTACCAAAAAGTTAACAGCAGTGTGGAAAATGCTGTTAACAGTCAAGTGGGCATCTGAGGGTACCCAGCAGCTTCCCTCCCAGGCCCCAGGTCTTTGTGCAATGGTTTCACGTACTAAGTGGCTCCACGGTGGAAGAGATGAAACTCTGCCTGGGCTAAACATGGACTTCCTCTTCCTCAGGCCGACCCACTACTGCCACTGCTCAGTGCCCCATATGCCACCAACGCAGACAACCCTGGGCCCATTATAAGTACCTTCGCCATGGGAACAGACAGCTATCCGGTGGTAAGGGAATTACACTGGACCCTTTCTATCACAGAGGGGACATCTATTTGAGATGATGTCTAGAATGGACACTACAGATTTTGATTCTCCTATCCTGCCCATCATGTCCTGCCAGTGGCTTCAATGGTAGGATTACTGAATGCTTTATACATCTTCATGATATCCTGTATGATAATTTTTCTGACTGAAGAGCTCACATCATAGAGAAAGATTAAGACAATGGACGCCATGGGATCCACTGTTCCTATTATGTCTCTCATTACCCAGAAAGAGCAGGTTTTATAGATTAATGACTGAGTGGCAGCTGAGATACACTACTTTGGCAAGGTTGGGGTGTTATTTTGTAGGATAAGGTGTATGCTCTGAACTATGCAATCATTAAATGATACTACTTCTCTCACTGCCAGAACATACAGTTCCAGGAACCAAGTAGTCAGTGTGTGCCGATGTCTTCTGCAAACATAGCTAATAAACCACTTGGAAATTTTTTGTTTCCTTTCCCTACACCTCTAGCTCTTCTAGTTTACAGACAATATCCAAGGGATGTAACAATTTACTTGGAAGCTGAAACAGCCACAGGGCCATTTGAGGCCCTTATGCTACAGGGTGAGCAAGGAAAATATGGTCCTGGTGTAGTTTAGGTGACAGACCCTGATGGAAAAACTGGGCTACTGCTATACAATAAGGGGAAGGAAAACTTTGAATGGACCTCAGAGAAATCTTCTCACATTTGGAAAATAAATCGAAGTTCTAAAAAACCCTATATACTAAGCATATATGAACATCCAATTTCCAGTGTCTCAGTAATGTGGGTTTTGGTAACTCCACTGGATAAAGAATCGTAATTAGCTTAGGGGCTGGTTGAAGAAGTGTACAGGTGATGAATAGCAGAGAAAATAAACCACAAATATCTTTCTAGCTCCCCAATCAGTTGCAGAAACAAACACAGTGGTCTCTACCCTTGCTATCTCATATATGTACTAACATATTTTATGTCTTTATTTATTTTTTTGGCTGCATTGGGTCTTCATTGCTCTGCGTGGGCTTTCTCTAGTTGTGGCGAGCGGAGGCTACTCTTTGTCGCGGTGCACGGACTTCTCATTGCGGTGGCTTCTCTTGTTGCGGAGCACGGGCTCTAGGCGCGCGGGCTTCAGTAGTTGTGGCACATGGGCTCAGTAGTTGTGGCTCACAGGCTCTAGAGCACAGGCTCAGTAGTTGTGGCGCATGGGCTTAGCTGCTCCACAGAATGTGGGATCTTCCCGGACCCAGGCTCGAAACCGTGTCCTCTGCATTGGCAGGTGGATTCTTAACCACTGTGCCACCAGGGAAGCCCTGCACTAACATATTTTAACTAACAATATGTTACATATTTTAACTAATTTCATTTCTCTTTCCTCTCCTTATCCTCTACTGTTGAATATAGCATGTGTTAATTGTGGGCAACTTTATCATTTAGTCCATTGGCTAGAGAATATTGAGAGAGGATTGCCAAAGAACCAGAGGGTGACTGGATATAGTCAAGAGATCTAGGATTAATGGATTTAATGATGAAATTTTCAGTTGCCCCCCTTGGGGAGGGATGAGTGGATTTTGGTTATATGAGGGAGAATTGCATTGTTAGAAGAAATTTGTTTTTTTAAGTGTAGGTTTGGAGAGACTGTGTATCAATGAGTTTGGACAAATAATAGACTATAGTGAACCTTCACTGCTTGTACCTACACTGTTTATAGACAGCCAGTATCTGAAAATCCCTCAGTAGAGGCCAAAGTGAAGAAGATATTCCCTATTCCTGCTGCATGCTAGAGACTGAAGTTCAGGCATTCAGATGTTTCTGTCTTGAAACTGAAGCTTGAGAGAGTGAGGCAAAAGCCCAACAATAGTTTGAGGTTAATGGTGGAAGTGGTGGCTGTCCAACTGAGAATTCAAGAGACAGGGCAGCACATGCCCACAAACTTTTGAAATCAGTGCAAGAAGTCTTCATAATGGCAAATACGAAAGGGCATTACTTTTGGGGTTTTCTCATTCTGCAGTATGATTTCATATCAGTGATCCACTTGAAGAGGATCTGCTTCCTAATACTTTACTTTAGGCAAAGTAAAGAGACTTTACTGGGTTAAAAAGTTAGATGGACAACTCCTTTTGTCTTTGCTGAGAAACAAAATACAACACATATATTCTTCCTTGGTCACATTCTCTTTCTCCAGCCTCTTCAGATTTGCCCTGGCTTTCTTTACTCCCCCACTGAACCTCTCCCCTCCCACCTCCACATCTAGGGACACTTTCTGACTTCACACCATTCAGTTTCAGAATGACTTTGATGCAACCCTCTTCCACAAGCACCCTGCTTCACGGCTGCCAGGATAACTGCTCCCATGCTTACTCTGTCTCCTTGAATGATCAAGTTGTCAACACTAGAGTCCTAACCAGAGTACTCATGACCTACCACAGAACACCAACCTGACACTGTCCAAGGAGCAGCAATAGGAATCGTCATCAAGTGTCTAGCCCCGGATATTACAGAAAATAACTCTTACAAAATTAAAGTGCTAAAAAGTCCTCCTAATTTAATTATTTAGGGGATTCAACAACGCACGGAAACACCTGCTTTATAGGAGGTTTTCGTATAATCAGAATGAGTTTGCATAATAATTGGTTATAAACCCTTGGAAATTTTGATTTTAAAGGTGATTGCTTTTAGAGGCAGGAATAAAAACAAAGCCTGGGTTGTCTTATTCTTGAGATGGGCTTAGTGAAACAAAATGTGCAGAAGTGGCAATTTCTAACTGTCCTACCTTAGCAATGAAAGTCTGTGAAACAGCAGAAACCATGCACGTAAATTCTATGGTTTCTAATGAGCCTTGGTGATAGATTCTTGGGTTAAATAAAAACGAAACAAAACAAAACAGAGAGGTAGTTCCATATAATGGCTGAGCTGTCCAGAATTCCTTAGGTCTCATACCTTAAAATAAAAAAATAAAGAATAGTAGAGTTGTACTATAGTTGGGGAGAGCACATGAGGTTCACATTTGAGGTTCATGTGAGTCACATATGTGCTAAAGGCCCAGCTCTTACATATATAAGCAAACATCCCAAAATGGATTCAATAAGTAGGTAGCTTGCACCTTGACTTCTAAGAAAAGTCTCCATTAGGAACACTGTTAGGGATAAGACACAAGAAGAAAACAAAAACAAAAAACAAAACTAAGCCTAGATAGATGCTGCACATAAACTAAACTGTCAATATTCCATACAACTATTTTTCAGCATTTGCCTTCTAAGTCAAGATCCTGTTTAGACAAAACAGGGTGATTATTTGGGCACAATAATTAAATAACACAGGACAAGGAACTTTTGACAAAATTATTTTGATTTTAAATGATCTTGAATTATACACCTTGTATATGCCTACAAGTCACAGTAAGGAACTAATGATGAAACTTAAAAGATAAAATGATAACTTTCACTCTACTTCACGGAGTCATGTGATACCTTTTATATGAAGCTAATTTTGGGGTCATCTGTGGTCCTATGCAAGAACGCTTTGAAATATTAACTATTATTAGTTAACTAATATTAGTTAATGTATGACCATAATATACACAGTACCATCCAACAGGGGTACTAACCCTAAATGAGTCGTGAGATGTGGAAGGGGAGAAATATGTGACTGTTGACACTGACACTAGTGGGCTAGGAGCAGCATGTTTACTGTTCTTCAGGCTGCGTGAGATGAGATACGGGAGGTGTGCAGGGAGAAGGAGGACAATGCAACAGTTTTATTACCGATATCAACTATTTTTTCATCGTAACTCCAACTAGGAGCATATTTTAAAAAACTGGAAAAGTATTAGAAAAGAAAAATCACTGTCTACAAATCTATGGAGGGGAGGAGGTATACCTACGTTTAGAAGTATTAGAAGGAATCACAAAGCCCATATAAACAGATTGTATCACATAAAATGCAAAAACTGCTATTCGAAGAAACAACTAAGATAAATGACATTCAGTGAACTACCAAAATTTACTAATAAAGTAGATGAAAGATTAATACATATATATAATCAATACATATACATGGAAAAAAGTGACATCATAAGGCATACCTCATTTTACTGTGTTTTGCAGATATTGTTTTTTTTACAAATTGAAGGTTTCTGGCAATTCTACGTTGAGCAAGTCTATGAACACCATTTTTTCAACAACATTTGCTCACTTCATGTCTCTGTGTCACGTTTTGGAAGTTCTCTCAATGTTTCAAACTTTTTCATCATTACTATATTTGCTACAATGAGCTGTGATCAGTGATCTTTGATGTCACTACTACGACTACTGAAGGCTCAGATGATGGTTAGTGCTTTTTAGCAATAAGGTCTTTTTACATTAAGGTATGTACATTCTTTTAAGACATAATGCTATTGCACTCTTAACTGACTATGGTATAGTGCAAATATAACTTTTGTTATGATCTAGGAAACCAAAAATTTCGTGTGATTTGCTTTATTGCAAGGTTTGCTTTATTGCAATGGTTTTGAACCCAATCTACAATATCTCCAAGGTAAACTTGTATAGTTTTAGGGGAGTGTGTGTGTGTGTGTGGTATTTTAATTTGGTAAGGCTCCCACACAAGTCTATAAGAAAAACTGCTGTACTGCAACAGATAAAAGCCCAAAGGAATGAACGGACAAAAAAGAAAAAAATTAAACAAATATATATTAAAAAAATGTTCAACCACAAAAAAATTAAGGCACACATAAACACTAAAGCAACAAGAGACATTTTATGTATAACAATAAATTACGACAAATGAGGATGTAGTGAAACTGTTACTCTCATATACTGCTGACAATTCATACATCAATAGTGATAACCACAATTACTATTGCCCTTTTGGAAAGTAATTATCAGTGTATATGAAAAGCTATAAGAATGTCCACATTATCCGACCCATTGATGTTAACCTTAGAACTTTATACTGAGGAAATAATTCTAACAAAGAAAAACTTACAATAATAAAGATACATAATTATTTAATTATAGGAGAAAAATACAATGGAATAGCCACATAATAGAATATTATTATATAGACATAAAAGAATTTAATGATGGTTATTACTTAAAGGATAACAACAGGTTTTTAATTTTCACATACTTATCAGTGTTTTCTAAATTTTCAAAAATGGTCATGTTATATAGTTTATAAAAAGTTAATTTTCCAAAATTGATTATAAGTTCCATGAGGGCAGTGAACACTCAAATATTAGAGAAATTTTAGCTGAATATTAAAATATGCATAGGTGATGATGTTAAAGGGAAAAATACAGGAATAAATATGATGTAAAAAAAATATTTAGTGGAAAAATACTGGAAGAAAATCCATGAAAATATTAATAGTTTTAAGGTGGCAATATTTATGCATTTTCTCTATCTTTTCCCCAAATTTCTGTAATGTTATATGAAACTTTTAATATAGATTAAAACTAAACATACTTATATGCGTAATTTCCATTATACTACAATACAAACTAATTTGACATGTAAAAGAAGTAGAAATAAAATATGCTGCTTACCTCTCTTTCATCCATATTCAACCACTGCTTTGGATCTTCTTCAGTAGCCAGAAAGGCTATCAATTCCAAAGCAGTAAGACGGGTTTGACGTCTTGATGAGACAAATATCAGAACAGGTTTGGCTGGAGAATGGCTTCTAATTGCTGTTGAAAAGTTGTGGAAAATACAATGGTAAGCCACTTATACCAGAATCCGAATTTCATCAGGACATCAAATGGACACGTGAAAACTAATGGTGTAAATGATTTAATTGAATTCATGATTTGGTCATGAAGTATAGCATTATTTGAGCTACTACCTGGATCTGACAGCATATTGGAGAAATGATAGGAAAGGAAAGGTAGCTGCCTCTGCTCAGGGGAGTATTCTGCCTAGGACAGGGAAGACTGACCTATCTCGACTCCCGGTTCTGTTCTGAACTGCCAAGGAAGGAGACTTAAAAGCCGACTCTCCATTAATAGCTGTATATGGATACTAAATCTTAGGTGGGGTTTTCTATTTCTGAGTTGTGCTTCTGCTTGCCTGAGCAGTGATATTCCACAGTTAATCGGTCCTGGGGTCTGAAGAGAGAGTCAAGTCCTGGGGCGGGTGGTGAAGAAAAGCCACAAAAAATTCCTTTTATTTTTGTCCTGTTGCCAGTAGATAGAAAAATTTAGAGAGTTTGTATCAATAAATTAGTCAGAAGAATGTCTTCCTTCTGTTTTTTCTAAAAACATATGTGTAAGATTTCAAGAGGGAAGATAAGAGAATGCAGAAGAGAGCTCAAAAGAATACCATGCTTGAATCTATATCTGAGTGACGAAACATAGGGAGTAGACACACAGAAGATGAGTAATTTGAAAACTGGGTAATAAGACTGAAAATATTACTTAAAGAGCCACATAAATCATTTGACCTAATTGGAGTTGAGGTTTCTTTGCTATGCATAGGCTCCAAAATGCTGATAAGATGGCACAAGTAGAATTTATACTTAGGTGTACACAGGTCTCTTAAAACAGAGTTATTAAAAACTTTTATTTTATATAAAAAGTTCAACCTCCTTGTAATATCTTGTTTGAAATGTGAACTGCAGAATTTCTTTTTATGGGCTAAAAAACAAGGTTCATAAATGGAAATGTTGACAGGACTTTGACTATATTTATACCCTAAGAGTGAGAAATAAAGCTATCACAAAATCGTAAATCTAAACTGAAAGAAATATAGTGATCCTCTACAGGTATAATAAGTAGTTTACAAGGACAGCTACTGTACTTATGCCATATCTAGAGAAGTGCAGGTATAGGTTATTTACTATTGATTTACATAACACAAAATGCTTCATTTCAATCACTGGTTTGCAATCAGCCATTCCTTAAATAAATATAAGCAATCTACAATACATACTATGAAAAATGAACACACAGTTTATCAGAATTTATAGAATACAAATGGTAATGCTTTGATAAATCATATTAGAGATACAACGTTTAAAATACACATATTAGTACAATATTGGTATCATTTGTACACATAACCATGAATGAATTTGCCTCTTTTTAAAACCTCAACATTTAATGGATTTTTGCTGCTGCAAGAACAGGTGTGGCTGAACAGCTCACAACAGATTTATTGTTCATTAGTGATTTTGTACAATGCTTCTGTGGAGGTGTAAATAATCTGAACTGCCAAGATTGGTCTCCAGTTCACAATCAATACTTTGCTTCTGTCATAAGGCTAATTACAGCAGCTAAAAAGTCACCTCACAACTGTCACCTCACAATCAACAGCGGTTCACGTTAGGGAATTTATTTTGGAGGTTATTTTTAATTGATATAATAAATATTCCTTATGCAGCCTAAACATGAAAACATGTTTTAGTAAGATAGGAGTGTTACTCTCAAATCTTTCTTGCTTGCCTAATTTGTTAGAAAGGGAAAAACAAAACAAAACATATAAACAGATGCATTGCCAAAAAAAGTACTGAAATTTTTAAGATGATTTCTGATAAAAATCAATATTATGTGAGTTTTTAAAACTTGTACCCTCTATTTATCATATACTCAAGCTACTACCATGGTACCGTAATAAATTATTTTTAAGACTAATTTGATTATTTTTAAAAGTTACATACATTTATTCTACTACAAAGACATTATCACTTATGAAATCTAATTGTCAATAGTTAATTCAAAATATATTTATACTCCTTAACAGTTAAGGTAAATAGTTTTAGATATTTGTAGAAGTTGGAGCAGTACCACCCTTTCAAAGAAACCCACATCATTTAGAATGCATTTAAAGGCTACCATACAAAATGGTTGGTATTTCATTCCGAGAATCTGAAGCTTACCCTGAAATGTAGGCTTATTCATACTAGCCATACGAGGACAGTAATGTTGACCTGGGAAACCTTGAATGTGAACTTCCAGTGGAACTGGACGCACTGATGGTCGGAAGTTGAACAAGCCCATCTAGAGTAAAAATGAGAGAGAAACCTTTCCAGTTTTTATACTTTAGTTTATAGTGTTATAGCACCTCCTTAATATAGCCTTGAGCCATACTATTAAATGCCTACTTTATCAGTCTTCCACATACCTGACGAATGTTGAGCCAGTCAGCAAGGTCTCTGGCATTAGCCAATGCGGTAGACAGTCCAACTATTCTAACAGGCTTTTCTGTGTGAGATGAGATGAAATTCGTTCGAGATACAATGACTTCTAGAACAGGGCCTCTTTCCTCCCCTAAGAAATAGGAATAATGTATGTTAATCATTTAACACAAGTTCTGATGCTGGCTGCTGCAAGTATGAAGAGTCGAAGTTTGTAAACTGGACTCAGATATAGTGGCACCCACCTAGCAGATGGATCTCATCTATGATGAGAATAGTGACTTGCTTTACATAGTTCCTATTCTGCCAGCTTCTGCTGATTCCATCCCACTTCTCTGGTGTGGTGACGATAACGTCAGCCTTGGAAATGGATTTCATATCAGGAGTTACATCCCCTGTTAGTTCAATAACTCTGGAGAAGAATAAAAATGATCCCTTTAATTTTTCAGGTAACACATGGGCTTGGAAAAGCAAAAATATGTCTTTCAAAATAAAATTTTATTATGCTTAAAACTACTTTATCTCCCTTTGATTTCTGAAATTTTCTGACTTGAGTCCAAAACAGATGTTTCTTAAAAATTCTAAGATGATTTCCTTCCATAAAATGAAGAATGTATAAAAGCAATCATTGAAATCTAACTTTTATGCAGACATGCAAGAGTATCAACCTTTGCTTTGATTATGTTTACAAAGTCTCTGCCCTATGTGATTTTATAGAGTTGAACTCATACCTCCTCCGTATGTTGGAATAAACACCTTTCTAATGAGGGAAAGTGTTAACTTATTAAGACAAAAGGAGACATTCATTAAGAATATGATTATGTCTATCAAACATTTAGAGAAGAGCTAACACCTATCCTTCTCAAACTCTTCCAAAATATAGCAGAGGGAGGAACACTTCCAAACTCATTCTACAAGGCCACCATCACCCTGATACCAAAAGCAGACAACGATGTCAAAAAAAGGAAACTACAGGCCAATATCACTGATGAACATAGATGCAAAAATCCTCAACAAAATACTAGCAAACAGAATCCAACGGCACATTAAAAGGATCATACACCATGATCAAGTGGGGTTTATCCCAGGAATGCAAGGATTCTTCAATATACGCAAATCAATCAATGTGAAACACTATTTTAACAAGTTGAAGGAGAAAAACCATATGATCATCTCAATAGATGCAGAGAAAGCTTTCAACAAAATTCAACACTCATGATAAAAACCTTCCAGAAAGTAGGCATAGAGGGAACTTACCTCAAAATGATAAAGGCCATATATGACAAACCCACAGACAACATCATTCTCCATGGTGAAAAACTGAAACCATTTCGTCTAAGATCAGGAACAAGACAAGGTTTGTCCACTCTCACCAATATTATTCAAAATAGTTTTGGAAGTTTTAGCCACAGCAATCAGAGAAGAAAAAGAAATAAAAGGAATCCAAATCGGAAAAGAAGTAAAGCTGTCACTGTTTGCAGATGACATGATACTATACATACAGAACCCTAAAGATGCTACCAGAAAACTACTAGAGCTAATCAATGAATTTGGTAAAGTTGCAGGATACAAAATTAATGCACAGAAATCTCTTGCATTCCTATACACTAATGGTGAAAAATCTGAAAGTGAAATTTAGAAAACACTCCCATTTACCATTGCAACCAAAAGAATAAAATATCTAGGAATAAACCTACCTAAGGAGACAAAAGACCTGTATGCAGAAAACTGTAAGACACTGATGAAAGAAATTAAAGATGATACAAACAGATGGAGAGATATACCATGGTCTTGGATTGGAAGAATCAACATTGTGAAAATGACTATCCTACCCAAAGCAATCTACAGATTCAATGCAATCCCTATCAAACTACCAATGGCATTTTTCACAGAACTAGAACAAAAAATTACACAATTTGTTTGGAAACACAAAAGACCCCAAAAAGCCAAAGCAATCTTGAGGAAGAAAAATGGAGCTGGAGGAATCAGGCTCCCTGACTTCAGACTATACTACAAAGCTACAGTAATCAAGACAGTATGGTACTGGCACACAAACAGAAATATAGATCAATGGAACAGGATAGAAAGCCCAGAGATAAACCCACACACATATGGTCACCTAACCTTTGATAATGAAGGCAAGAATATACAATGGAGAAAAGACAGCCTCTTCAGTAAGTGGTGCTGGGAAAACTGGACAGCTACATGTAAAAGAATGAAATTAGAACACTCCCTAACACCATACACAAAAATAAACTCAAAATGGATTAAAGACCTAAATGTAAGGCCAGACACTATTAAACTCTTAGAGGAAAAGAGAGGCAGAACACTCTATGACATAAATCACAGCAAGATCCTTTTTGACCCACCTCCTAGAGAAATGGAAATAAAAGCAAAAATAAACAAATGGGACCTAATGAAACTTCAAAGCTTTTGTACAGCAAATGAAACCATAAACAGGATGAAAAGACAACCCTCAGAATGGGAGAAAATATTTGCAAATGAAGCAACTGACAAAGGATTAATCTCCAAAATTTACAAGCAGCTCATGCAGCTAAATATCTAAAAAACAAACAACCCAATCCAAAAATGGGCAGAAGACCTAAACAAACATTTCTCCAAGGAAGATAAACAGATTGCCAACAAACACATGAAGGAATGCTCAACATCATTAATCATTAGAGAAATGCAAATCAAAACTACAATAAGATATCATCTCACACCGGTCAGAATGGCCATCATCAAAAAATCTACAAACAATAAATGCTGGAGAGGGTGTGGAGAAAAGGGAACCCTCTTGCACTGTTGGTGGGAATGTAAATTGATACAGCCACTATGGAGAACAGTATGGAGGTTCCTTAAAAAACTAAAAATAGAGCTACCATACAACCCAGCAATCCCACTACTGGGCATATATCCTGAGAAAACCATAATTCAAAAAGAGTCATGTACCACAATGTTCATTGCAGCTCTATTTACAATAGCCTGGACATGGAAGCAACCTAAGTGTCCATCCATAGATGAATGGATAAAGAAGATGTGGCACATACATACAATGGAATATTACTCAGCCATAAAAAGAAACGAAATTGAGTTATTTGTAGTGAGGTGGACGGACCTAGAGTTTGTCATACAGAGTAAAGTAAGTCAGAAAGCAAAAAAGAAATACCGTATACTAACACATATACATATGGAATCTAAAAACAAAAAAAAAAGGTCATGAGGAACCTAGGGGCAAGATGGGAATAAAGTCGCAGACCTACTAGAGAATGGACTTGAGGATATGGGGAGGGGGAAGGGTAAGCTGGGACAAAGTAAGAGAGTGGCATGGACATATATACACTACCAAATGTAAAATAGTTAGTGGGAAGCAGCCGTATAGCACAGGGGAGATCAGCTAGTTGCTTTGTGACCACCTAGAGGGGTGGGATAGGGAGGGTGGGAGGGAGGGAGACGCAAGAGGGAGGAGATATGGGGATATATGTATACGTATAACTGATTCACTTTGTTATAAGGCAGAAAGCAACACACCACTGTAAAGCAATTATACTCCAATAAAGATGTTTTAAAAAAAAAAAAACCAAGAATATGATTATGTGTGAGCTTCATTTCTTTTCTTACCTTGAAATTTTGTAGATATTATAGGCAAATTCAAACATATTAGGACAGAAAAAAGATAACCTGGGGCAAATATGTGCCACCCCATTCTGAGAGGATATCAGATTTAGAGTGAGAAAGATGGAAATCTGAAGACTAACTCCAAATTTTAGGAAATCATTAAGTCATTTTTATATGTGTTTTGATTCGAAAAACAGAAAAAGGTCAAGATTAGTTCCTCCAAGTATAGCATTCCCAAAACTTTTACTTAGTTTTATTCATATTTTTTACATTCTAGGTAATACATTCACATGGTTCAAAAAATATATAGTAAATAGTCTCTGTAACATGGATATTCTCCAGTCACCCAGTTCTCATTCTAAAAGAACCACATATTTATATTCTTTACCATTTTTTAAAAACAAAAGAGGGGTACTTAACTTAAAAACATTTTTTTAACTATCTCTGAAGATCATTTCTTCAGTATATAGAGTTCATTTTTTAATAGAGTAATACAATATTTTGCATTGTGTGAATATGCCATAATTTATTTAGTGATGCTCTATTTGTCACTCAGGTTAGAATGCAATCTTGCTATTAAAAACAGTACGATAATAAATAACCTTGTCAACAGTACAATTTTTTTAAGTCATGTTCTTCAATGATTTTTAAATTTTTGGTAAATTATTTATATGCAAAATGCCTTCTAAGTGGTTTTTGGAAGTTACCCTGAAAGACATGAAAGAAAAATAAAGAGATGTATCTTATTTTGCTTTTGCTTTTGAGTCTAGACATTTTGAGAAAATTATCTTGCCAAATAAAAGTGAAAAATGAAAGCCCTTAATTTACTTGCAATCTTAAAACAAATGAGAATATTGATAATATTTTAACTACCATACCTTTAAATAAAAAGACTATGAAAATCACTGTAAAAGCATTCAACGGTTTTATGCAAATCTTTTACTGGCTGATCCTTTTAGATTATTCAACACATATCATCTGAAAAAGTAAGAACTTACTTTTTACCAAGTTTTTCTTCTATTCTAACTTTCCAATCATCCATTCTTTCACGTACTAGGGCTTTTAAGGGTGCAATATATACTGCCTAAAATGGGGGTGCAAAAAGATCTCATGAAAATAGTGACATCATTTTCAAATAAAGTTAAACTCGATAAAATTTATCAAAATATAACTGTCGTTTAAAAAGTGTTATCTTTTAATGATGAAAGACTTAAAATTTTAAATTAACAGAAAAAAGTCATTAACTTAAACAACACTTATCCAGAGTAAGATATGAATATAGCACAGCATAAAAATACTGACATAGAACATTTTAAGTATTTTTTTAAAAGCACCATTTGTATTATTTTTAGGTAGTTTATAATGAAATTATCTTTTAACATAATGTGAAAAATTAAAAAAAAACTATGAGATAATACATTACCTAGAGAAAATTAAGGTTCTACTGAAAATAGAAGTTTTTATGATCAAGAGCTACCTGAGTTATAATTCTTTCATGAAAAAAGTTACTAATTTTGAAATTCTAAAGATAAATAATCTGGTTGTTTAAATTTTAATGCATATTTTATGGAAGACACCAATGCCAGTCATACATTTTAGGTGTTCTACCTTTTAAAAAACAAAAATAAACAACCCCCCCCTCCCGATCTTTAATAATCCAAACTTACATACAGATTATTCTCTGAAAAAAAATTCTTTCCTTTATAAAATGTTTCAAACTTAGAACAGAGCTCTACTGTTGTGTTAGTGTGCCTCCTAATGAATCACTCACCACATAATAAACTGAGGAGTAGGAAAATGTAAAGCTAAGTAGGGAAGAACAGCTACTAACTGGAAATCACTGAAAAAGGAAGTTAAAACATTTCTTGGAAATGTTAGCTTTCTTGGAAAATAATGTTTCTAAAGTGAGAGTATGTCATATTTCAAGAAAGCTTAAAATCAACACTTACTTGACTTGCCACATTATTTTACATTAATGATATCATGGCCATTTGGAGAAATGGGGAATAAAAGCTGCCTCTGTATTTCCTTGTGTAATCAAGCTGTATATGTTAAAGTATTAGCATTTCCTTCATAGCCAAAGGATTTGATTATGATTGATTATGAATCATTATATTTCTTAAAAATATGGCTATGAATTAGGTATCTTACAATGAGGAAAGAACATGTGAGCACCGATATTTACATTAGAAATCTAACTAAAGGACTCCAAAGTTTAATATAAATTTTCTTGTGGCCAGTTATTCTAATACTGATCTGGGCTCCCCTGGAAAATTCACCAAGAGTGACATATCTATTCATCGAGTCCAGCCAGTATGTTTAGAACTGGCTAGTTTACAGATTATAAACTATGCTTTCTAATTGAATGTAAGCATGAGTGTTTCCAACTGACCTTTGAAGTAGGGTACCTGTTGAAGACTCTGAAAATGGCTAATTCAGCTGCAACAGTCTTTCCTGATCCAGTGGGCGCTCCAAGTAGGACATTACAGTCTGTGTGATACAGCGTATGAAATATTTGTGTCTGCACAGGGTTAAAGTGGCTAAAATTGTATAGTGCTTCATATGCTTCACATCCCAAAGCTGTGACTGGTAAAGGCTGAAGATCCAGTAATTCTGAAAAGATTCAACAGGTACATACAATAACTGGAAAATATGCACAATATTGAATACTGTCTCTTAGAAATAAATTATAATAATCCTCAATTCTTTAGAGGGAAAAAAGGATTAACAAATTCTAACATACTAGTTATCAATCTGTTTTTCCATTATGACATTTATAATATTGACATGTTGGAAACTTTTCTGGGGTAGCTACCTCTAAGACAGTGCTAATGACACATCTTTCTCTTCCAATCAGGAAAGTGATTTGAATGACAGGTAAATGAAAATATGCATGTTTTAGAAGAAAACTAAATCTATACCAATCTGTAGAAGAAGGAAAACCATTTGCAAACTTCAGTAGTAGAATGGTTACTAATAACAAGTTACTGTTCATCTGTTAGACAATTGACAAAACAGAATGGTCACGTGAACTGCTGTTTTAGCCAACGCAAACTAATATGAACTTAAAATAATTCCAAGAAGAAACTTGGGTGGGAGTTTTAAATCATAGCCTGACTGGGTAAATAAGAACTGTGCTGGGAAAACACTGAAAGAAACTAGATTTAATTGTAAATCATTATGTAGACTAGAGGTCTAGGAGATTAGAAAATAAAAAATGATTTCGAGAAATAAACTTATACCTAGATACCCTTGAACTTGATAGTCATTTCATTTTCATATAATCCAGAAAGGTATCAGTTGGCTACTCTCAGGATTACTTCCTGGAAGATGACTCTACTCATTTGAAGTTTGAGTAAGAAGGGAAAAAAAATCAGTAAGGGGACATGGTGGTTTGTATCTTGAGTTAGATCTTCATTGTACAGTTTCAGATGGGAAAGTATGAAGAATTCTCTCCTCAGAAAAGGTATTTAAAAGTAAAAAAGCTAATTTTAAAAATATTATCATTGCTCCATTGCTCTACTCTATTACACAGGTAATTGAGAACTGTATGTTTCTCATACCAGATTACGATATCCTATATTTTTTGTAGCACTGAAAATCAAGAAGGGAGGAAGTCTTAACTTGCAATGCTAATCAAAGCATAGACATATTCTTAATAAATACTAAAAAAATAAATATTTTGGCATTTATTGATAATGCTAAATTAAGATGCTTTACTTCTGTGAAAGATGAAGATATTTTCCTGACTGATTTGAGCTCAGTGAGATGGCTATATGTATACTTGGAGCCAAACAGAACTAGCCATCATTGAGGTTATATCATGCATTTTTAAAAAAATTTAATTAATTAATTTATTTATGGCTGCGTTGGGTTTTCATTGCTGTGCGTGGGCTTTCTCTAGTTGCGGCGAGCAGGGGTTACTCTTCATTGCGGTGCGCGGTCTTCTCACTGCAGTGGCTTCCCTTGTTGTGGAGCACGGGCTCTAGGCACGCAGGCTTCAGTAGTTGTGGCATGCGGGCTCAGTAGTTGTGGTTCGCAGGCTCTAGAGTGCAGCCTCAGTAGTTGTGGTGCATGGGCTTAGTTGCTACGCGGCATGTGGGATCTTCCTGGACCAAGGCTCGAACCCGTGTCCCCTGCATTGGCAGGCGGATTTTCAACCACTGTGCCACCAGGGAAGTCCCACATCATGCATTTTTAATATCAATTGGTATGTCATGGTGGTACATTTATTTCTTTTAAAAATGTAGTCAGAAAATCAGCCAATTATATAAATAAGGTGACGTGCTTGGCCACTCAACAAAGAAGTGATTAAATGAGCATTAAAATATAATGTTAACACATGTTAAAATCAGGTACTGCAGCCAGAGAGACCCAGTAGTGATGTTGGTAGCATACGTTTTAAATGAAAGCACCAAACATTTTTATGTATTTTATTTTGAGATTCCAGATATCACAAAGCATATTTGATAAAAGAAAACCAGAAAGGTCCTCTTCAATGAGTAGATTAGTAGATACTGCAATCACATTATTTTTCTAGGTTGACAATTTTTTAGTTTTGCTCTGTCAAGATATCAAAGTGGTATTAAGCTGTATTTTAAAGTATCTCTCTTTAAGATATGCTAAGATAATGAACAAAGGACAAAAATGACAAAGATTAAAGTCACATTAATGCCTACTTTACTTTCCCAAAAGATTGTCAAATAATGTGCTCACTGAAAGCAGTAAAAACTACTATTTTTATTTTGAAAAAACAAAGAGTTTGTCTTCGGAAGACTTATATGGAAAAGAGAAATTGACTTTCATTTTGCTATAAATTAAGGGTCTCTCGAAATCTTTACTCATCCATTATGAATTCTCAATGAGAAGAAATAAACTTAATATACTAATTAGTTAATAGATTAGCCTCAAGATATTTCTGAAATAGAATATTTTATAGGCCACTTAAAAGTATCATTATAAATATTTATTCATGAAAATTTGCTTCTTTAAGTCAAAATAGAAAGGCACTCAATCATGTTATAAAAATTTTAAATGGATTTTTGTCAACTATCAAACACTGAAAACAATGAAAAACACTGTTACGTGATACTGCAGATCACCACATACCCTTTTATAATGTTAGTGTGGAAGAAAAGAACCAATATAAAGAGTATACGTTGTTTGTAAGACACAAACTGACTCGAAGTATACGTGAATCCATTCTGTAGTAATACCATAACCTGACTCCTTAGTATTAGCACTTTTTGGTGTAGAAGCACTCTATATGGAGGAAAAAGCCCTACAATTCACTTTAATTAAATTAACATACTAAAAGTAAGTCTAACAGTAATAAATGCAAGGAAAAAAGGATATCTCAAAAGTTTCACAGAGAGCACAGATAAAATGACAACACTTGCAATGAAAAAGGAAGGAGATGTAGAGAAATTATAATGTAAAAATAGAGATCAAGGCATAGTAATACAGAATCAGTGAGTCTCATGCTTGTTAGATTATAAAAATTGAACTAGTCTTAATGTTTTTGGATCTCAAATAAAAAAAAATTAAGGCCTGCCATTTGATCTGATTTTGAAAAGTCTCTTTTCAAACCGTATTGACAAATAGGTTGGATTTTTATTCAGATTCAGGCAACTTTAAAGCATAGACACTTTTCAACATGAGCTAAAACAACAATTTTGGAAAAATCAATGATTCAAGTTACTATTCCATATGTTACCTGTATGGGGAGGATGTCTCTCTGGTAGAATCAGATGTTGAAAGTTAATAATACATACAGCCTCAGCTCCTAACCATCGATCAGACACTGCTCGGATGTAATATTGAGAAGGCAAAGGCTCAAAAATAGGGATTGTAAACACCAGCAGTTGAGCTTCTTTACTAATGACCTAATGTGAAATAAAGTCTAAAATGAATATGGCTATTCTAGTAGCATAAAGGCTTTATCAGTCTCTTGTAAAAACAATCGTATCTATAGCAGTATGTACTAAAGATAAAAAAAAATCTTAGATTTCTAAATAGTTGAGATATTCAGATACTTCAGAAACTTGTAGGTGGTTCCCTTCTGAGGATACGTGATATTACAGAAGGAAAAACATACACTCAGTTTATATTATTTACATATGCATATCATCATGTATTAACAGGTTATCAACTTGACTCATTATCAGAATTTTCCAAAATTCATTCATTCAAGTACTTTACTTCATTAATTTTTACCAAATTATTTACTCAATAGTTTTCTTTAAATTCTTTGACTACCATAAGTGGAATAACAGAACACTTGACATAAATAGAAGATAATCACGAACACAAATGCAATGAAAATAAAATATGGCTATAAAATTCTATGGGTGTCCACTCAAACCTAAAGCTAGCTTGCTTTCTCTTTGATAAAAAGAGAAATTAGGAATGAAGCATCACAGTTAAAGACAGCTTTCATCAAATTGAAATTTATAGAGAATTTAAAAAACAGTATCTTTTATACAATGTGATTCAATATTCTTTAGTACTGTGCTTATGTAACACCTAAAGTTATTAATTTTTATTTATTTAATTTTAAAAAATATTATGTATCCCACCCACCCCTCTGGAAGACATGCCTTAAACAATTAGAAAGATTATAATTAAATTTCTCAAATGAAAATCACTTTGAATATATGAATACTATAATATTTAATTACTATTTTCTTTTAAAACCAAACAGAAACATAAAAAATAATATATAAAGCTTTAATTGCACTATGAAATTATAGACAAATAAGTAAAAATAGAAAGTATTTAGTTTACATTTTCTTCCTAATGACAGCAACATAATAAGGAGAGAGCCATATATACATATTTACCTGTTTTTTTAGAACTAGGAAATTCTCTGAATGATAAATATGATCATTTGTAGGATCTTCTACCCAAATCCACCAGGGTTCTCCTACTGTCCCATGGACCTAGAAGAAAAATAGTATCCTAATACTATATACTGTAATTCGAATAAGGGATACTGTTGTTTGTATTCCCAGCACCCATTCCTCTCCCTCTTTTTAACAGATTTATTGATATGTAATTTACATAACAAAGTTTACTCATTTAAAGTATACAGTTCAATAGTTTTAATACATTTACAAAGTTTTGTGACCATCTTTGTAATCTAATTTTAGGACATTTTTCTCATCCCCCAAAGAAACCTTGTACCCTACCTATCTATCCTCCCAACCTCCAACCCTGGACAACCACAATCTACTTTCTTTCTCTATAGATTTGCCTTTTTGGAACACTTCATATAAATGGAATCATATATATGAAATGATTTTGAGACTGGCTTCTTTCACTTACCATAATGTTTTTGTTCATGTCATAGCATGCATCAGTCCTTCATTCCTTCTTATTAACAAATAATATTCCATTGGATAGATATACTGTATTTTGTACACTCATTGCTCTTTCTTTTTTTATTCCTAATAAAGCCTAGTCTTGTTTAGTACTCACACCTCTTTCATGTAATTCAGAAGGTAACCCCACCTCCTAGGATAATTTTGGTTAGCATACACTAATCAGCTTATGGTATCCCCCTTTCAACAGGTTGTGGTGAGGGGTAGGCATGTGCCCAATACTGGCGCAGTTAGGCTGAAGAAAAGGTGTTCTGGCCCATGCTCTGGGCTGCTGCAGGTGGGGTATTTTTCCCTCTCTCTGTTAAATGTGAACAAGGAAGCATGAAAACATTTGGGAAGTAGCCAACAATATCAGCAGAGCAAAAAGATGGAAAGATTCTGGGTCCGGAAGAGTATCATTAAACAGAAGACTCAATCATCTTCAGGGCCTATTCTACCTGTGGACCTATCATATTATGTAAGATGATATATCTTCTTCTGCTTAAGTCAGTTTGAGACAAGTCATATTTGCTATTCTTGCAGCCAACAGCATCCTAACTGATAGAAGCAACTATGAACAATTAAGTACTCCATTCTAACAATGAATTAAACCAAATTGTGGGAGACTTATTATGGATCCTTTTTATTTTATTTTATTTTTGGCCACACTGGGTGGCTCGTGGGATCTTAGTTCCCTGACCAGGGGTTAAACCTGGGCACCCAACAGTGTAAGCGCGGAGCCCTAACCACTGGACCGCCAGGGAATTCCTATTATGGATCTTGATACAAGAAAACAGGATGAAAAAACATAAAACTTTTATGCATTTGAAAATATAAAAACTTGAAATGAGTTTATGGCTACTTGTAATTTTATACTTTATGTAAAATTCTATATTTATAAAGATACAGAAATTCTAGGAGAAAGATAATTATTATTATTATACATGTTTACAGATGAGGAAACTGAAGGAATGAATGGTTAGGACACTTTAAGGACACTTTAAGATCAGTGGTAGATTTGGGTTAGGACTATGGTTGTGTAACATCACAGAATAAAATGCATTCACTTTAAAGATGTACTAATGTCAGGTAATGCAGAAGATATTTACTTACACTTAACTAGAACCTTACAATTACCATGTAAAGTAAGCATTGCTATACTACATTTACTGATTTACTTGTCTTCCCCCACTGGCTTCTTGAATGAAAGGACTGACACGTACTTGCCTGTATGTACAATCTCTTTTTTACTGTACTCTTTGCTCAGTAACTGGTGCAAAGACAGACCTTAAGAATTACTGACTGAATAAGAAGAGGATCCAGAGTATATAGTAACAGCTAAGGTCTGGAAGAAAGAACAGAAGTAGGGGTAAAAACAGAAACAGAAAAGTGATGGGAGCCAAAGAAGGACATTTTCAAGGACAATGTATAGGACTGAATGTTCAGAGAAGTAAAGAAAATAACTAAGGAAAAGTCATTTATTATGGCAATCAGTCAGTCCTTGGTGATCACTGAAGAAGTAGTCTCAGCATGAAACAGGTGACCAGGAGGAAAATGCAGATTACTCTTTCTACAAGTCTAATGGTAAAGAAGAGAATGATAGTTTGAGAAACCTCAGGATTTTAAAAGGGCCCTTTTAGCATGAAGAATCTTGAATTTTGAGTAGGTTAAAATGACAGAGTAAGAAGAGCTGGAAAAAATGAAGATCACATAGAGAAAAATGAAAGAAGATAGAATTAAGCAAAGTCCCTATGGAGCTGAATCCACTAAACCATTATACAATGTGAAATTTTAGGTTTCCTAAAATGTTCTGAAGGGGTCTCACTGGTTGACATATTATTAATATATTATACCACATGCTTATCTGGAGGATGCGAGTAAATAATACTATTGATACAATGTTTTAAATGATTCTTCGATATATGTTCTTTTTAAAGGTTTTTCTATATGCCTTGAGGACAGACGTAAGGAGGTGTAGTTGAACCTGCAGTACAGACATTTTTCCTTAATGCAGATTTAGGTGTTTTCCATTTCTACCTGATCATTCCAAGTGAAATCAGGACAGACGCTGAGCGTCACACGGAGGACAGTCCGTGTGATGGGCTGAATGGACGCTTCCATTGTAACAGAAGGAATCTGATGAACACACTGTTTGACCTTGAGCCCAATATTCACATGATGCAGAATGTGACCTGCAGGGAAAATGTCACTTAGAAGAAATGTGTCCAGACAGAAAAAAAGCAATATAATCTGACTTGTAAATGGGATTTCAGAGAAGGTGCTTTTATTGCTTGTTTTATGATTTGCTATGTAGAATAGCTGACATTCTTGACCTGGCATGTTTGAATATTTTGTAATAGTTAACTTGAATTAGCAATTCATAGCTCTGTAAACCAGTATCAAGGTTTTTTCAGCTATTAATAGGGTTCTTAAAATTACTGAGACTTGGTAGTGTTTAAACTACTATAAACAGTTCCACTTTTCTCCTAGCCAGTTTAAGACTCATTATAGAAATATTCAGTATTTTGTGAAAACAGTCATTAATTTATTCAAGGCCTATTTCAGAACTCTATAACCATGATGGAAAATGCTTTACTAATCAAACATAACTAACTTATCCATACCATTTCCAGAAAACAAAGATAAAAATATAAAATATGGCCAGTCCAGCACAAAATTAACCACTTATACATATTTTCATAAATGATCAGATTCTGAAATACAGATACAAATGGAGGCACCAGGGTGGGGTTGAGGGTCACAAACAGATGTGACTAACTTTAAACATTTTCCTACTCCAGGCCAAGCGACTAAGCGGAAATAGATTCTATCTTATAGTATCAATATTTCTTGTATGTCTTGGTGCTTCATAATATAATTTTTTAAAGCATATTTACAAGTAAATCAAAATGTTTTATGTTCACCAAAGTTTGAAAATCTAAAGTGATTTTCCTTATTTTAATAAAATATTTATGTTACCCAAGGTGAGTAATCTCAACTTCCTAGTTTGTATTCTCAATTTCTCTCTATTTTTATTGATATCTCCCCTTTTCCATTCCATCTGAGAAGTATTCTTCTTATTATACAAGGGAAATAACTATCTCAGCCTCTCTACACATCTACGAACCTTTCACCAGGTCCCTCTATTTCTCCTCAGCCTGACTCCCTTCATGTGTAATGTCTATTCTATTCAGAATCTGAAATATTACCTAATCAATATTTGTCCAACAGAATGTTAAGGTACACGGCAATGTGTGTAGGGATAATTTTTCAATATTATGTGAAAAACATAGAAGACCAAGTACTATTTACACACTGATACCAACTATGTTTAAAGATCTATACATGTGTAATGATGAAGCTCATTTAGAAACTGAAGAAATGTAGGGTTTAATGTTGACATACTTTTTTGCTGTAACACTGCTGATATACATAACAAAAGACGATGAAATGAAATGAACAAAAGAAATAAATTGAGAATAAGCCTCACTGACTAATTCTCATCATTTGTAGCTAAGATTCTATCTGTAAAATACTCAAGGGTGTGACAATCTAAACTCCATTCTAACTGCTAATTCTATTGAGTAACTTAATAAAATTTAGAGAGACTTTTGCCTAAGTTTAGATCAATGTAAAAGAAATTTCATAAAAATGGTAAAAGTTCATCTTTAGTAATGTGGAAATTCACAATACTTTTTTTTTTTTACATCAAGTGAAATATTTTAACTGCATGAAACAGTACATTAAAACATTTTTGCTTCCTTCTTACCTATTTCATCTTTCCTCATGTCTTTCAGCTTATCCACAGTAAGATTTTTTTCTTCTAATCTTGTTAGAATGTGTGGTGGTAAGACTGAAAATTGTCTCAAAGGGCTAGCCCAACCCCAGAGCCTCTTGTCGATGACTTTACTAAGATTCAGGAGCCTATAGGTCATGGCAGGCCAACGTTTCCTCAGAGCAATTTCAAAAAGAGCACGGACAATTCTAGCTGCGTTCTGAAGAATGAAAAGAGGGATTGGTGGTTAGGTCCAATGTAATTTTAAATTTGTCAATAAATTTATTATTCTGACTCAGTTTCAAAAGTATGTCTAGCTGCATCCTTTAATTGTGGGCAACATCTATCCTCATATAACCCTAATTATCTTTATTACTTCTACACAAGAATAATCATATCCTTTATATGTGGATGTTATCCTGTTTAACTCTCCAAGAGTAGCTTTATTTCCCAGTCCTTAGGAAGCTCCACCTCACACCCCCTAAACAGGAATGGAGTAGGAAGAGACAAAAAAAAAAATACAAAGTATTTGGGAAGGTGCTGAGGCCATTTTAGAATCTAAGAGACAGCCAAGGATGCCCTTGGGTATATAGTGGAATGATTAAATTTATAAAGCTATTTAGAGAAATAAGGAAGACTTTGGGATCCAGTCAGAGAGAACAATTAGTGAGAGAAGAGCAACAAAGAAATACTGATGAGTGCAACTAACCCATATTAATGGCTCCTGTATAAACCAAGCAGTATGCTGACCACTTTGCATATATTATCTCATTTAATTTTTATGACAACTGCATTTGACTGGTCTTGTTATTATGATTTTATAGATGAAGATACTAAAGTTTGGTGAGGTTAATAACTTGACCAGGAGAGTTGGTGTCAGAGTATCTATTGAAAGTCAGAACTAAACAATGCCAAACTTAACTCCAAACTTCTAAATTCAGTGATCTGAGGATAACTTCATTAGTAGACATACAGAAAGTTACAATGATTGAAGCCTTTTTTCACATCTCTGTAGTTTGTTTTTCTTCCTTCCCTCTATCATTAACTTTGCAGACTGTTTTATGGAAGATTATTTTTAAAATCATGAGTTTAGAGACATCTTACAATATCTATTTTCTATGTTTAAAATAAGATTAACCTTTTATTTCTCCTTAACCTAGAGGAGGCATTACTCAATAAAAATAATTTAAAAAGTATTCTTGATAAACAAAAAATAAAAATATGTCATTACATCTGTATTTGAAAATGAAGAATGTTAAAACTGATCAAAATCATAAAAAGAGATGGAAAAGAGTAAGATTTTAAATAGCAAACAGATGATCCGGCTTGAATTATGAGGTGAAAAATGATCATAAGAATTAAGGACTTTGGTTTTATATTTTACATAAAAAGTGTTATTCATCTTTAGATAAATTTGACTACTTTGTTTCAGTATTAGAAATTTAAGAACAAATGGTATTTGACATATGGGGATAGCTGTAACACCTGTTAAAAATTGACGGGATATCTCTTATTAGGCCCAGAAAATGATATGTAAAATGAATATTTTGATTTTTATAGCTATCAAATAGATCTTCCTACAGCATGCTCAGTTGCTCTTCTAAAAAAATTGCCAGGCTAATTTTCTCAACTGTTTGAGAGTATGTTTTTATATTTCAGAACCTACAGTTGTTCCCTAAAAGCTAAAAGAAATGGAAAGAGAAATCCCATGTGAGAAGATACCAACAGGACATTTTAATCTGAAATGATATAAATTGCATGGGAATAATGATCAAAATCTCTAACATGTAGAAGATAAATATAGGCCCCTTTATAAAATCATAGAATATCTGAGCTAAGGATTTATCTTAAGGGCTGAGAGAATAAAGTTTCAGAAATATACAAGGAAGTACCAATTTACAGAGCTGAGAGAGTGCTTGTGGAACTACTGATGCCTAAAACTAAAAAAAAAACACACACAAAAACAAAACAAAACCAACCCCCCCCCCCAAAAAAATAAAAAAAAATTTACCTAACATATTCAAGAATGATAAACCCATAATAGCTTTTTTTTTTTTTTTTTTAAAAAGGGATTCTTATAGATATATCCTCAATCTTTTGAGACTGACTTTCTGGGTACCAATCATGAAGAAACTGTAAGTTTTATATTGTAAAGCAATTCGTAAATCAGTCTCTGATGATATCTTCATAATCTTGAATCAAGCAGAAATGTGGCCAGATTGTTCATCCAGAACACAATAAAGCTTTACCTTTTAGTTAAATCATTAACTATTGCAATATAAAATCATTAGATAAAATAAAACGACAATATTATATTATTTTTCAGAAAAACATAAAACAAAAGACTTTAAAAACAATGGTTCCTTATAGAGGCTTTAGGTTTTTGAGAATATATGTATTTTTCTATGGCACAAACATATGTGTTCCAAAATAAAAAAAAATATGTTTTCACCACATCCACATTTACTTTATATAATATATGAAATCATTACCTGGTTTCTTGGTTACTTTGATTAAATTACTGCATTCATTCAAACTGTTTACCAATATATCTTGGTTTATGTTTGCAAATATTTCATGTTTACAGTTATTTCAAAGCACTCTGGGGTATTCATAGCTGTTAATAATAATTCATTTAGGGGCTTCCCTGGTGGCGCGGTGGTTGGGAGTCTGCCTACCGAGGCAGGGGACACGGGTTCGTGCCCCGGTCCGGGAGGATCCCACATGCCGCGCAGCGGCTGGGCCCTTGAGCAATGGCCGCTGAGCCTGCGTGTCCGGAGCCTGTGCTCCGCAGCGGGAGAGGCCACAGCAGTGAGAGGCCCGCGTACCGCAAAAAAAAAAAAAAAAAAAAAAAAAATAATAATTCATTTAACACAAACATACTCTTTCTATATTAAGTCTTTGAGCAAAATTACAAACATCAAATACACAGTGGAATATTTTCTATATTTAAAATAAGATTAACCTTTTATTTCTCCTTAACCTAGAGGAGGCATTACTCAATAAAAATAATTTAAAAAGTGTTCTTGATAAATAAAAAATATCTTTTAAAAAAGTACACCTAGAAGGGAAACCTCTCATTTGAAAGGTAAATACTGAAAACAAAATCTACTTTATATCATATAAAGGCTTGAATATTAAAAACATAAATATTACAACATTTTATACTACAGTAATTTAAAAAACTTAAACATTTAATGAGCTGTAATTTACGGATTAATTTTCCTTCAGTACTCAATTTGTAAGTATCGACAGTAGGAAAGAAAGATTACCTTTTTTATAAAAGATATATCATACTTAATATATGGTATGGGGTATATTTATTAAGCCTTGTTTAATGGTTAAAAACAATTGTTTATATTTCTAACATCTGGGGAATGCTACAAAGGTTCCACAATCTTTTCTTTTCACTTGAAATATTCTTGTACTATTGCCCTTCCTAAGTAAAAGACGTGAACTTTATCATTTAAAACAGAAAAAAATCAGATATTGATATTTTTAAACTCTAAAATGTAAATAATAGCAACATCAAAAAAAGCCAAACCAACCACCAAATCCCACCCCTGTTCCTGATCTAACAGCATAGATGGCATAAAAAATGTACAAATTAAACAGTTCTAATATAAAATGGTAATTTGACAGCGTGTCACAATGCAATACATTCATAGTATAGCATGAATTAATTCCTTGAATCTCTAAAAGTAACCAAGGAAAACAGGAAGGGGGTAATATTCTTACCTGTGCAACGTATGCAGAATCTGATATAAGGGAGAAACTGTCCACCTCCCCTCGGCTGATATAAGTTTGTAGTAGGATGTTTATTTTCCCATAACTGTTCTCTACACCTCCAGGAGCTGAGAGTTCACAGAAGTTGTTTAATAAGGCATCTAACTCCTCTATTTCCTCTTCTCTGACCTGGAAGAATCAATGTTTTTATAGGATTATTTGTACTGATTTATTTAAATTTTTTATATTGAAATTAAACCACATTGCATGTTTTCTAAAAGTTTCCATCTGTGATAACTCAAGTTTCCTTTTGTATACTAAAATAATAGCAATCTTTTCATAGGTAGCTAATAAAATACAATGAAAAACTGTCTTGATGCTGATAAGACTACATTTTATTATTCATCACCAATATTAAAATTGCCATTGACATATACAAATTTGATATGTCACAAAAATTAAGTCTTCTGACCTCACCATCCTTCAACTGATGAGATTTCATTTTTTATTTGACCAGAGTAAAACCTCTGCCCAAATGGATTAGGGCAAACTTGAATTATCTTCAAACGCATCCATTACAGTCATATATTTTTATATGGTATAAGGCATTCATAGCTTAAAGCTGTGAAGTACTATGATTCAAAGTATTAAAGTTTTCACTGTTAATAAGATTAAATTATAATATGGGTACAGAAATATTCATATCTAAGTTTGAATCATGCATGTCCTTTATATTTTCTTCAGCGAACCTTATATTGCAAATAAACCAAAATCTACACACTATATTCTCTGCTAGTTTCATTACTGCAAAACCTATTTAAATTATGTTTGATTTGCAGTAGAGAGCAAAGAATGAGGTCAGGTATGACATACTATCAAAATCTAGGATAGTGGACATTGTTGATAAATGGAAGAACATTGCTGGTACTCAAAATGTGAAGTGTCATACAGCTTATATTGTATAAGGAATAACAATTAATTATGAACTTCTATAAATGAATCAACACATATGTGTTATATGCATTTGATTTAAGCTTCAAGTAATCTTACCTTGATTTGATCAAATTCTTCAGCTTTGGAGACTATAGCAAAAATATCACTTTCTGTTTTGTGAGCATCAAAGTATTCATTGAAGGTCTACCAAAGTAAGTGTTATATTTGATTAAAATAGAAGGTCCAGTAAAATATTTTAAATTAAAAATGTGACTATAAATCACACATTCTAAGAGAACATCTGAGCCCTAGAATATGCAGAGTTATAATGTCTGTAGCATACTGTTCCAAAAGCATCATTTTAAACATCGTCAAATTTATCAAAGACTAAAAAACATTCACCAAACAAAATTAGCTAGAGAAGACCTTTAGAAGCAAAAAGATTTATAAAATCAGTTAATGAAACTTACAACAGATATCTAAAACAATGTTCAGCATAACATTCTTGTCTTGGCTCATTTCAGCATGGGCATATGTAAATCGGCACCATTCATCAACTTAAAGCTGATCATATATCACATAAAATTCAGAGAGGAATAACTAAAAATATGTAACTTAAGATTCTGGCAAATATATCACAACATTGCTAGTTAGGGCATACAGAAATTCAGGAAACTGGAAAGAAAAATATCAAAACAAAAACAAAGCTGAAGAAAGGCTACAGTCCCTGAAAGAGAGCTGCAAACAGGCTTAAGATGTAGTTTGGCAGCAACACACTACCAAGTGGACAAATGAGAAAGGTAACTTAATGGACAAAATGAGTTGACATGAGTAGGTGATGGCAGCAACAGAGGGAGAGGGAAAATGTTTTGGTTTGAGGAACTACCAGATCATGGTTGTGAGTAATATATGTTAAAAGACTTTGAAGAAACCTAAAGTGCTGTACAAACACAAGATTTATGTGCGGCAAGATGAGGAAAAGCTATTATGCATGTGAAAATGTTTTCTGAAACATGTTATCTGCATAATAAGCACATGTTAAATAAGTACAACACAGATTTCATATAGGCCTTGGTGTTCATATTTCTGAAGAAATTTCATCTTAGTGATTTCTATTACTTTTTCATTTAAAAAACAATTTTAAGAACAAAAATAAAAATGAACATAAAAAAAATCAAACTTTCTCTCTATAAAAAGAGTAAAGAGCAAAAATTCACCGTAATCCAACTCCCTTCAAATTTAAGTCCTCCCCTCACAGGTAATCACTATTAAGTTTTCTCATGTATTAACATGTGAAGGTATATACGTAGGTATAGAAATACACATGAAGACAAGTATATATTCTTTAAAATGTAGATATTATATGGCTCCCTACCTTACATAAGATTACATTAAAAGGTAACAGGCAAGGATACAATAGTGTAGTAAAAATTACCTTTGAAAAATCTCTTCAATTATCCAAATAGTACAGCTCAGTGCCTTGATATTTTCATTAGTTTTTATAATTCTTTTTAGTCAGTGTTTCTCAATAACTTGCAATTAATTTTTCAACTTTTTATTCATGGATATCATTAAGCCATCAGACCCCACTTTAAATCATTCAGGCACTCATTCCAGAGGTCTCACCAATGTGCTCAATGGTTTTAGGTTTGGGTGCGTCTACTGCTTGGGATATACTCATTGAATGGGATGGCAAGAGGGTCCTGAATATTTATAGTTCTATTTTTTTTCTTATCTTTACTGAGTGTATGTTGTTGAATTCATAAGTCAAATGCATTTTGTTCTATTAGTAGTTTTTGTTATTTTGCATGAATACTATATTTTGAAGTCTAGAAAGTATTTGCATGTAAAGACAAACATATTATTCTGTTTGTTCCACTCAGTATACTACCTCAATAGTGCTGTATTTAATATAGTAGTGGCTGGCAGTTCTACCCAAATCAGTTGAGGAAAAATATCCAGTTCGTTCCTCAAAACGAATCATCCGAGCTTTGTCTAGTTTCCGTCCAACTTCAATGACCAACTGTTCTCGATGCTTTGCTAATGTTGGGTCAATCTACAGGAAAAAAAAAAAACACTTGAATAATTCTTCAGAGAGTCATCATTTGCAAATGTATACCTGTTATGGAAATTAAAATTTTCTGTTGATGCTTTAGTTAGTATAAATTTTTTATTATAATTTTAAAAGAATGCATTTTTTTAAAAGATAGGACATAATTAGAAAATACTTTATTCCATTAAGTAAAGAAAGCTTTAAAATTAACTAAAATTATTATTATTATTTTAACTAAAATTATTAATCTTCAGATAGTAATATTTTAGAATCTAAAATTCTTGCATAGTCTTATAATCGTTAAGATTAATAAGGATTAGGAATTAGATACATGAAAAAAAATCACTGCTTTCTCCCTCCCACACTAAAATAAATAAGAATTTAAAAATATCAAACCACAGTCCTATTTAAAGAAATGATAGTGAGAATGTTCTCCTCCGTTCAAATAAAGGTATACAAAAATAAATTAAAAGTCATCCTTTCAAAAGCATAGTTTTAGTGTTCTAGCAGTTTTTATAACTGTTGATGGGAAAACCCATTCTGCCTATAATGGTAATAGAAGCAAAGAGTAAAATCAATTTGACAATGAATCTCTGAATAGTTTAGAAATTATTACAGTATTTTTCTAAGCAGAAAGGACATTTAACACAAGATATTAGCAAACATTCCTGTTACTATGATGTGTGTGTGTATATAAATATATGTATATATTTATAGCTATAAAGTGAAGTATGACCTTTAAAGGGGGGAGGGGGAAGTATAAAATACTTTAGAAATCAATTAATGAGTTAATACTCCTACCACTTGTTCTAACTTAGATTTTTATGGCAGCTTATTCATGCATCAAATATAGCTAAAATAAATGAGCAAATCATAATGAGACAAAGGAAAATCAACTGTAGGGAAATAAGATGGAATCCAGTCACATTAGCAAATACAAAAAGTCTTAAATATTTTCTGTAGGTAACATACTGTATATTTCAGGCTCATCTTATGAAACCATTTTATTAATCACATATTATTAAACCATTAAAAAGAATTAAACTACATGATCTGTGTTAATTCACATGAGTCTTGTGGCTACACATTCTTTCTGAGTAATAAAATAAAAACACTTAGGTCAAAAAAATAAGAAGGTAAGATTATCTGAACTGTGAAGGTTATAAAACTTTGTATCTCAGAAAGGAAAAAAACCCACTTTTTACACTAGAAAATTATAAAAAAATGACTTCCAATATTAATCTGGCACGTAAACAAAAATCAATTGATGTGTTTATCTTGTCCCAAGATTTGATATGCCTTAGCCCATGAAAAAATACATGTTGTGTTTGGTCTTCCTTTACCCCTTCAGAATATTTTCATAGTGCCATTGACTCTTTTCACAAAACCCACATTTGTAATAAGAATAGCTAGTGCTGGGCTTCCCTGGTGGCGCAGTGGTTGAGAGTCCGCCTGCCGATGCAGGGGACACGGGTTTGTGTCCTAGTCTGGGAAGATCCCACATGCCACGGTGCGGCTGGGCCCGTGAGCCATGGTCGCTGAGCCTGCGTGTCTGGAGCCTATGCTCCGCAACGGGAGAGGCCACAACAGTGAGAGGCCCGCGTACCTCAAAAAAAAAAAAAAATGGGGAAGAATAGCTAGTGCCTCATTCTTTAAAATTTATAAAGGTACAGGTTACAATACACCTACATTTTACAACTGAGAGCGATCTGGTTGTAAAAGATATCCATTTGAAGATTAGCACAGATTTTAACTGAGAAGAATAAAGGTAGTTGAATTCCCCCATCTACAGTAAACCTAAGTATAAAAACCAAATGATTTCAGATGAACAGCTTCATAACTAGTTGCTGCTGCTATTTTTCTTCTTTTTCTTCCCTCCTAAACCTTAAGTTTCAATTTTCCCATGGTCAAAGTTATTGTATATGAAAAGGAAAGATAAAAAAAAGATAGGCAACTGCTTTGATACAAAATGGAACACACACACACATACAAAATTATCATTATTAGTAAATAGAGGAAAACTATAATTCCAAGTTAAATTCAACTTCTTTGCTAATTTTAACACTAATGAATATCGATATGATGGTGGTGAAATCGTATTTTCATTAGACAACAACTGGATTTTACCTGTAATTAGGAAGCATTTACAGGGTATAAAGCAGAGTTTAAAGAAAAGACAAGATCTCACAGAATCTGTAAGCTATGTGGACCACAGAGCTGTGAAGTTTATAGGAAGAGCTGTGACCACATGCATCTGATTCTCACTCTATGTGCACAGCAGAACTGATCCAGCCTCCAAACTGTTAAGATAGTAACTCATTAATGCTATTTTTTAATTTAGCAACAAAGGCTTAGAAGGACTTGATAAGAAGAATATACTGTATATAATATAAGCCTATCATTAAAAGTGGTTTGTAAGTTTCCTCATGTCTGGTTTATTCTAAAAACTAAATTTAAAAAATATAGTTAAAAAAACATAGCAAGATACTAATATCAAATGGAAACTTATCTGAGCAGTAAATTGATAATAACATAAAGATCAGTGGAAAAGATATATAAAGAAAGTGAAATAATTACCAGGGACAAATTTAATTTTCCTTAGTATTTTCTAAAAAAGATTAAAGCTCTTTGTTTTTCTTCCAGGTACCTAAATCTTTTCAGATGAGCAGAAGTAGCAAATATTTATCCTCATATCATGAAAGGATTACAGAACTAAGAAGGAGGTCTGACTTTTTTTTAGTAAATGAGTTTTCTACCTGATAAGCCTTGTGACTGATGCCATACACTAATGGATTTGCTCTCATCCGTACATAAAGATAAGTGTAACTTATCCACTTCACTGCTTCTTCCACATTAGTAACTGTTCCCAGAGCAATCTGCAAATCAAAAATATAACAAAAGTTAAACTAATGCGTTAAAGTTGAATATAAACATTACATCAAAGACCATTTTGTTGACAGTTAAGTTTTTAAAATACATCATTATGCTGTATTTAAAAGAAGGTAAGCACAATTATTGGACATGATGTTTCTCCAATTAATTAAAAATCAGTCCTGTCTCATTTAATTGAGAACAGTACATTAGAAATGCTATATTCCCAAACTTTACTTATTATTATGGCATTTGATTAGTTTTCCCATTTGAATTTAATTCCATATAGTATTATAAACATTTTGGTATTCATTAATTTTTCTTCTTCATTTTGCTTCTTTTAAATTTTGGTTTCATTTTATGTGACAACATTACTGACAGTTTTAAATGTGACTGCACCACAATCAAAACAACATAATATTGCTGACTCTATCCCTCTTTGTTGTGATTTTGTATACTGTCATTACCAAAATCACAAAGAGCATAACATTAGTAGTTTTTTCCTCTGAAGATACCCATTTGCAGCATAGCTAGTATAAATATATAATATAAATACAATGGTAAATGCAGTAATTTTTGCATAAAACAAAATCATATTTTATTGGGATTTATACATATTAATAATATATACACTTTAAAAAGATCATACAAGAACAGGGAGTGGTTTTAATTTTTTATTGGTAAACTTAAAACAACCTATGGAAAAAACAGATATTTATACTTTTGAATTATAATAAACATGGTAATTCTTTAGATTATATTCTGAAAGAAAATATAATTTTTAACATAGCATTTTAATGTAGCTTTATAACATGCTAATTTAATGAAACCAAAGGTTAATTATTTTAAAACACAATAATAACATATAAAATCTGTGTAATAAAGGGAATTGTTAGAAAATGACCGTAAGCCAGAATTGCAGTGAAAAGTTTTCTTAAAAATACATTTCTTTAGCCACTGGATCTATATGCAGTCATTGTGCTTTTATACTTAGAGTGTTCATTTTAATTAACAAATTTATCCAAGTTGTGAAACTTCACAGTTGAATAATTTTTCCTGAATCTGTAACTGAAAAAATTTTTTTTAACCTCTTAATAATTTAATCAAAGGAGAAGTGATGACCCCTACCTAAATAACCAAATTTTAGGAGAAAAGAAGGAAAAATAAATCCCCTTATTTTAGTACTAAATAGTAAAGAAAATATAAACCTTAATGTTTGCTTTATTCCCATATTATAATTTAAATTCTGTATAACTAATTTTGTAAAATAGGTATGAGAATACTTAGATATCTTTAGTTAGTTGAAGATGACATATAGCAATATTACACCATACTATTTGTCCTTAAAAAAAAAATGACCAAAAGTAAATAAATGGTAAGGCAGATTCTATCTACTTTAAAAATTACACTATCTTGAAATACGTCAGACAGAGAAAGACAAATACTGTATGATCTCCCTTATACAAATAATCTGAAAACATCAAACTCAAAGAAACAAAGAACAGAAAGGAGGTAGCCAGGAGTTGAGGGGTAGGGGACATGAGGAGATGTTGGTTAAAGGGTACAAACTTTTAGGCATAAGATGAGTAAGTTCTGGGGATCTAATGTACAGCATGGTGACTGCAGTTAATCATACTGTACTGTGTACTTGAAAGTTGATATAAGAATAGAGCTTTAATGCTCTCATCATAACAACAAAACAAAATGGTTATTAGAGGTGAAGGATGTGTTTACTAACTTTATTGTGGTAAACATTTCACAAATACATATGTGTGTCAAATTATTGCATTGTATAACTTAAACTTACAATGTCACATGTCAATTATATCTTCATAAAGCTGGAAAAAATAAATTTACATTAATGTACCTACAAATGACTAAACCACCCACAATATAAGTAAATACATTAATGTACTTACAAATGACTAAACCACCCACAATATAAGTAAACATACACTTCCTAAAATGTGAACTGTAAGAGTTTCCACAAAATAAAGAGTAACAAGAACTAAAATTTAGCTAAGGAGTTAGTTCTACAACACTTCCTAAATATTAACAAGTAACACAGTTAAACATTTTCTAGTCTGCTTAGGCAAAGGAAACTAGTTTGATGATATGGCTAAAAATCCGACAGCGTCCTCCATTTGTGATTCTATTATTTGACAGCCAAATTGTGTTAATCCCCTTATGACTTATAGATACTTTAAAATAACACCACACAACTCCTAAGAGTAGAAAATTTTATAAAGGATAAAATAAGCTTGCTATTATTATACTTTCAAAATCAGACTCAGTAAATTAACAATAATAATTACCTATTGCCAGGTAGTGAGAAGAATAAAGGAAAAGATGAAGTAGGTAGGTACCAAAAACTGGATCAAGTAATGCAAGTCTCCCAAGTGTTCACCAAAAAGGAAAAGACTACTCAGAAAAATGAACGTAAATTTATAATGGTACATTATATTGTGAGATTAATCTTTGAATGCCACCTAGTGACAAAAACAAAAATTTACTTGCAAATATTTGTGGTCTAGTGGCTACTTAGTACAGGAGCCTTTTATAAAACAAGTATTTTTCACAGTATCTCTCTGAAATTTATTCATTCATCTCAGTAATCATATAGGAAGTCAGTAACAAGACTGCACTATGTAAAGTATAAAGTACAATGGATATGGCAATAAATAGAGCATGGTTCCTGCTCTCAGGAAGTCTATAGTCTTATAGGTGGTATACATGTAACGAATTAAGATGACATCTATGAAACCATTATCCACAGTGCCTAGGACATAATACCTATTCAAAAATGCTTTGAAAGAAAACACCTAACATGTGAAACTTATAAAAGTGCCATTAGTATATAGTGTAATACAGCTTTACGCTCTAAGTAAAAGAGGCGGGAAAAAAAACTACCCCAAATCTGGTAATTTAGAAGTAAGGCTCAAAGTATCACTTTGTATCTAATTTACCTATTTAAACTTTAGTCATTAAGGTTATCTTAATTGTTTATTTGCATGTGTTTTTCAAAAAGTTAGTTGAAATCATATAAAACTAAAGCAAATATAATAATCGTGTATATAAATACATATGTATACACAAACCCCTTTAGTAACTGTATGAAAACACCATTTATGCCACCATTCATTTACCTATTCCACTAAAATTTGAGTGCGGGTAGTAAGTATGATTGGGGCTGAGGATAAAGGGACTATAAGATAATGTAACTGCTACAATTCTGTAGCAAATAACAACTTGGCACAGGTGTCTGTTAAATTTTCACAACAATCTAGTGATATTATTCCTATTTTATACATGGGAAGACTGGTACTTTATAGGTGACGTGAGTAGAGTAAGGGACTGTCTAGAGCAGAAGACCTGTGCTGGAAAGTAACCAGAGCCAGAACTGGGAAGGTGTCAGACTGCTGAGGCCTTAAATCCAAGGACAAAGTGTTTGTACTATGCCCTGCGGAGATGGGAGGAACTCTGAATAAAGAATGTACATAAGATTATAGAAAGATTAATACATTTTAAAGTATGGACCATAGGGGACTGGCACAGAATAGGTAAGAAATTAATGTCACCTATGAGAGAACGGTTTCACAGGTGAAACCGTGAAACAATACACAGTAATGTCTGCTGAATAAATTTTAATAAGCCTCAAACATGCTTCAGTGTTTCTCTCAGTGCAAAATTAAGAGGCTTTATACAGGGCTGGGACTTGTGAGCTTTGGCATTAATTAGCATTCAGGAGTCAGCCCCATTAGGCATCAATCAGCAAAGATGTCTCATAAAATGTCTGCATTAAAATGATACCTTAATATGATACTTTCTCCAGTTCTTCTAAACTAGTGTTATCAAAGATATTAGTATGGGCAACATTCCTAATCTAACGTGACCTTGATATTGATCACTGCTGCTGTACAGTCTTGCAAAGATTTTCGGAGTCTAAAGACTTAAAAATCCATTACCTTAAGAGCACAGCACACATTCATTTTATAAACTAATTTCACACTTGGCTTCCACAGATTACCAAATTTAATTTCACACTCAACTATAATTTAAGGGAGTTTGTTTCCCTAAGAAGAAAATTTACTTTAAATGGGAGCTAGTCTAGTAGACAAAATATGATAAAGAAATTTTAGCAATGGCTATACTTCACCATATTACCTAAAAATTTCAGGGTATATGTTTCATTATTTGAACGCCATTTATGGCATTAAATGGAATTATCATTACAGTTAGTTGACATTTCTGAAAATGACAAACCCTAATAAGTATTTTATGAATATGAGGTGAATCTATGGGCTACAATTGATTTTTAATTTCTCAGGGCTTGACCAAATAGTTTCATTTATTTTATTATAGTCCCAAGAAAAAGAATTTCTTGAAGACCAGAGAAGTATTTTACTCACCTGTGTCTTCTGTATAAAAACATCACCATTTTGTGTTTAATTTACCACTTACAAAAAGCTATCAAGGAAAATAATTCTAAGTTTACAAAGATGTAGTCTTTCTCGAAATGCTTTTCTAGAAAAATTGTATAAAACAGCCTTGCTGGGCTTCCCTGGTGGCGCAGTGGTTGAGAGACTGCCTGCTGATGCAGGGGACACGGGTTCGTGCCCCGGTCCCGGAAGATCCCACATGCCGCGGAGCGGCTGGGCCTGTGAGCCATGGCCATTGAGCCTGCGCGTCTGGAGCCTGTGCTCCGCAACGGGAGAGGCCACAACAGTGAGAGGCCCATGTACTGCAAAAAAAACAAAAAAAAAAACAGCCTTGCTTTTTATTGTAAGTCAGAGAAATTATTACTACCATTTTGGAAAATATTTAGTCCTGGTCTTAGAAGAAGGCAAATGGTAGGTTGATTAATATAGAGAAATGTATTCACCTTTAAGTTACTATATTTTATATATCAGAAATCTAGGCTATAATAAGAAGACTAACTTTGTAGTTAAAAAAGACCTGCGTTTGAATACTAGCTCCAAAGGTTAGTACTTGAATGACCTTCGGTCAGTTACCTAAGGACAATAATATCTCCTTAGTAGCAGTACTGAGAGAATATACAAAAAGCACCCAGCAGGTTTGTGCGTCCTCAGTCCACTGAAGGATTACTATTACTATCTTTGTACATTAGACTAATCCATCATAGATACTGGTGACCCATGACCAAGACCTAATTATTTAAACCATGCCATCATAGTAGGTAATAAGGATTGAAACTGAGATATATTTCCTTTGGAGATATGCCTAATATCATAATTCATTTCCTAATCATTTCCACTTTCTTGTAATTATGCTACTAGAAACCAGCATCTTTCATGATTGTTTTCTAACTTCCAACTAGATCTTCTAAACCTTACCTAATCTTCTGAACCCAGATTTACCACCTTCATGAACAAAGCCTTTCCTGATAAGCTGGGGCCAAAAGTATTTTCTCCTTCTACTGAATCCGTCTTTAGAACTTATTACTCACCAACATTATTGCACTGTGTTTTTGTGTCTTTTTCTCCCTTTTGGACTATATACTCCTTAAAACAGAGGAAACTGCATACTGAGTATGTTTTTCATCCTCTAAAAAGACTTCTAAATAACATGAATAGAATATAAGTGAAATTTCTGTAATATTTCAGTTCAAATATTTCACTTATTCATTTATTTAATAGTTATATCCCACCTACTTTCAAAAATTAAGTCAACTTTAATGGTAAGAAGGGATATAGGAAAGAAGTAGGAAAGTGTTGGATGACAGAGCAACAATTAAAAATGCAGTGAAAACAGCAAAACCTCATTTGATTGTTTGACACACAGACTCTTAAGCATGTTCATCCTCTTTACCAGTTAAGATGTTATCTAGGCTTCCAGGGTCTGCTATTTAAATCTTAACACAATAATGGTGACTATACAAGTCACCTGTGACATTAATTTCTTATCTACGGAGTCTTATTAGTGGAAAGTGTTATGTTTGTACCTCCAAGAAAAGGAAATAATTTTCTTTTTAGTAGTCTATTAAAATGTCAAGGTTTATCTTGACTGTGGCTTTTTAATGTAAATGTTTGAGCCTAACTGAATTCCTAACATGTGATGTCACTCAGAATTCTGATAGGGTCCAGTAAAATTTGGCCTTAAAGACATACTTCTGAAAATGAAAGGTATAACAAAAATATTATTTTACACAGTGGCAGAAAGGTGGTCAACATAAGTTATTGTGATAATTTTATTTTAAGATCTTAAAGTATAGGGACTAAACTCATATGTGCTTGCTCTTCTCCAGAGTATTTACTGGAAGGTTTTATATGTAAAGCTAACCTACAACTATTTGTGAATGGTTGCTATGGTTGAAAATTCTAGAATTAAAACAATAAAAGTAATCCTCAGTAAAAAAACCCAAAAAACAAAATCTTAACACAAACACACATCACACATGAAATAAACTATAATATTGTAGCTCAATTTAAGCAATCATATTTTCTATAACAAAGTTAATCAAATGATCTAAGACAGAAGAGCATTATTAACCTTATAAAAACTTTATAAAATACTTCATAATAAACTTTATTGAAGTGCAGGACAAATATAGTTGTTGTTATTGCTATGTCGGTTTCCCCAGTTTGTATAGCTTTGGTTAGATTTCTGTCCTATAACAAAACCTCATGATTTAAAAGTATAGTCTTTAAGCAATGAGTTCTTATCAGTTAATCATTTGCATTTTATATTGCTCTGAACTCATCAATAATATTGCCATTCCACCTCTTGTGTCTTATGACTGCATATGAAATAAAATGTATTATTAAATATCATGAAATAGCAATCAACTCAAACTCTATTTTTCTTGGTCATTCTTGAAGCTGAGGATTCTATTCCAACCTTTAACTCATTAGATCTTACCTCTGCATTTAGGTTATCTGCAAGGCTTTCCAGAAACTGACTCTCAATTGGGTTTTGTTGAGTGAGCAAAGAGAGGTAATGGCTGAGTTTATCATGGGTTGTTATGATGATTCCTTCCCCAAATTTGTCAAATTGTGGTCTTCCAGCTCGACCAAATATCTGCATGACATCTAAAATTCCAAGGTCAACAAAGGAGCCTCTTTTTGCAGCATATATTTGTGTTCCCTAGATGAGGAAAAGTTAATAAAAATTTACATAAACACACACAAATATAATCCTGATGAGCTGAATACTGAAATTAGGCAAATATGGCAAGATCTCAAAAGTGTACTTTAACTAATCCTTTCATCATCTGTGATAGCGTTAAATTTTCACAATATAAACTAGATTCTTTTGGAGAATATAGCTCTGACCTTATATAAATAACATTCAAAGTCACTGAAGCAGCCAAATCAATATTTTCAAATAAATCAATCCACAGGTTTGTTTTAAGATACCACAAATCCATGCGCAAAGGAAGGTAAGCTCTCACCTTAATAATAACAGCATGAGCAGGAAGATTGACACCCCAGGCTAATGTAGCTGTACAGACGAGGACTTTGATATGCCCATTAAAAAACAAGCTTTCAACCAAATTTCTGTCCTGCCGAAGCATTCCTGCATGATGAATACTAAAACCATCTGGAAATAATTCTCGTACTTGTTTATTTCTTGACTTTTGCACCTAGAGTAGATATCAACAAAACATAAAAGTGTTATTTAGCATTTAAAAGCAACTGTTATTTATCGTCTCTTGAATGAGTTTATCAAAGAGAGCACAGAATTATTTTTAAGTATCTTAAGGTCTTACTAAGTCTTAGTATATAATGTTTTATACAAAATCATTAAACATTTTATTTCTTCTATCTTAAAAAATAGGTAACCCTGAACATGGCACAAAATCCAAAAGGAAAGAAGGTCAAAGCAAGTGTCTCTTTCACTCAGGTGTCCTCTTCTTGCAATTAATCAGTATTACCTGCTTCCTATCCTTTCAAAAAAACTCTATTAAAAATAAGCATAAATCTCAGTGGCTTCCAACTCATTCAGAGTAAAGGCCAGAGTCCTTAGGATGCAAGACCTACAGAAATCATTCCCATTCCTGAACCTCACTTACTTACTCAGGCCAGACACAAGAGCTGGCTTTTTCTCTAAGTGCCCCCCAACCCTTTTTTTTTTTTTTTTTTTTTTGACAAATCCACACCTGCCTCAGGGTCTTTACACTTTCTTTTCCAGACCCATTGCCTTGGAAGCCCTTCCCTCTTACTGAGATGCCCCTGGTTCCACGGGACATGCGCTCCTTCTCATAGTAAGAGCCAATAAACCCAACTGTGCTTCCCCAACACCTGTGTTCCTGCTGATCTCTAACAGGAGGGCACCGGTCACCTGTCTTAGCTCCTCAACTTTACATCTGCCCTGAATATACTAACTTCGCTTCTGAGGTCTGTTCTTTGGCCTGGTCTGACCTCAGATGTGGGATATGGTCCACTTATCTGCAATCTGTATGAGTGCCACAGCAGATCTTACAAAATTCACTGACGACTCACTGTACAACGGGGAAATTTTTTTCTGCAAAATTAAAGACTATGGATTAACAAAAGTGTTCATATAGTCAAAGCTTCTGTTTGGGCATCACATCCTGTGCTTATTTGCTACTGCTCTGAAAATTTCACGATCAACATCTTGATAGCTTCTTTTGAAACAGCGTTTTCCACAGTTTTCACGTAAGGGGCACTACACTGGCAGGGAATGGGGTTCTAGTACAGTCACACTGATTATCTCTAAGGTCACTTAATATTTTAAACTTCTAAATTAATAATAATTAACTAAGAAAATGATCTAAGAAAACTGCACTCCATGAAATCTGCTACAGATATAAAATGGAAGGGAAAACATTAACAAACCCCACCATCTAGTGGCCAGCCAAGTAAATAACAACTTAGAATTTTGAGCCTTGTTGAGTCCCAAGCAAAATACACATATACACAAAAAAGTTATCTTCATTAAGTTTCAAGGGAAGGGTATTATTTCATTTTTGTGCCGTGTGGTCAGCCTCTTAGAAATAATTGTATAAATATACTTTATTATTAACTACATTTGGATCATATTGCCTTAACTTCCATCTTTTCAGACGTGTGTTATTGTCGGTCTCACAAATACGGGCTCCACCTTATGGAGTATTTGTTAGTATATAACAGAGCTCCCTAGTGGGATCAAAGTAGAAGAAGGAAAAACACTTCACCTACTTCATTTCTTCGCTAATATTCATGAGTGAACATTCAGAGCTAACAGAGGAAACTAAAAAATACTGCTTGGAGACAGACGGAAAAAAAATCATACTGCTGGATGGCTCTTTGTTTTGGGTGAATCTGCTGTCCGTGAACCCCTGCACTGGAATATCCTGATGTGCTTGTTATAAATGCAGATTCTCAGTCAACATCCAGTTGAGGTAAGACTTGGCTTGTGACACCAATGACATAGTAAGAAGCTGAACGCAGGAAATATGTAACTGCGGTGAAAAATATTCTTATAATGTAGCAGGTAGATCATGGGGTGCTGACACATCACCTCCAACTCTGCCCAGGTGGGTTCAACCAGCTTGTTCTCTGTAAGCAACCAAGAAGTGCCAGGAGTCACTTCGCCTTTGTCTCTATTCCTGCTCACATTCTGTGCATTGCTTTTTTTTTTTTAATTATGAAGCATATTTAATACTTTTTTTACATCTTTATTGGAGTATAATTGCTTTATGTGCATTGCTTTTTTATTGATTCATTAGAGACATGAAGTGACAACAATCTTAAAATAAGACTGGGATGTTCATTCTCAACTGTCTTTGAATCTGAATCTGCCATTTGCGATCTAGCCTAGTTCACAGGACAAATAAACAAAATCCTGGGGAGGAGGCCCAGGGACGAGTATGTTTTAAAATCTTATTTAAAAAATTATCATACAGTAAAATTCTCTTTCCACTTTGGTGTACGGTCCTACGAATTTTGGCATATGTTCAAATTGTGTAACCACCATAATAATCAGGATCAAAACTGTTCCTTTACCCCCCTTAAATTCTCTTGTTATTCCTTTATAGTTAAATCCTCCCCACTTACAACTCCTGGCACCCCCTGATCTGTTCCCCATCCTTAACTTATAGGATGGAGTAAAGTTGTGCTCTCAGAAAACATCACACCTGAAATATTTATATAACTAAATAAGAATATAATAAATAAGTAAATCAAGCATCTAATTCAGAAATCTATAAAAACAAAATATGTAACAAAGTCAAGGAAAAAAGGAGAAATGCCCTAATAAAGTTAAAATAGAATTTGGTTTTTAAGATGTGAAATTGATAAGTAAACATAAAAACTCTAATCTTAAAAGAAAAAAATAAAAATAGACAATGCCTATTACTGGGCAGCAGGAGTTGGCAAATTATGTGCCAACTGCCTGTTTTGTAAATAAAGTTTTATTGAAACACAGCCATACCAGTTTGTTTACATATTGTCTATGGCTGATTTTGAGCTACAATAGGGGAGTTGAGGAGTGTGACAGACATCATATGTTTGCAGGCTTAAAATATTTACTGTCTAGCCTTTAAGTAAAAGGAGATACATAGTGGAAAACGAGCACAACAGCACAAGCACAAAGACACAAAATTAGTAATGTGAAAAAGAAGTGTTCAGAAATACATCACAATTTTAAAGAATCAGAAGAGTATTCTGAAAAATTCAATATATTCCATCATTAAAAATGTTTGGAACAGATGATTTTCTAGGAAAATGTTACTAACATTCATATTAAAAGTAATAGAAAATTATAATAAAAGCAATGGAAGAAAATGTAAAGGCTATCTAACATCTAGGCTTTCATACTTTTTAAAGACAAATTAATTCTAGTGTTATTAAGAGGCCCTAGAGCACAGAAATAGAAGTCTAAAAATTAATCTTACAGAGGCAGTGTAATAGCACTGATATTAAAACCTGATAAAGCAGCAGAAAACAGAATACAATAGAGAAATCTCTCTTAAAAATATTAATCCAAATAGGAAAGAGTTTTAGAAAACAGAATTCACCAGTGCATTAAAACAATATACCACAACTAAGTAAATTAAACCCCAGAATGCAAGGGCACTATACCTATAAATATATTAACATATTTATTAATAAGTCAAAGGAGAAAAAATGTATGATCATCTCCAGGCACTGAAATCTCACAAAAGACCACATTCAATCTTGATAAGCAGAGGCGACGAAACATCGATTTCAAACCACACTGAATCATAAAACATTAGGCGTATATCAATTTAAGTTAGGAACAAGGCAAAAATGTTTACAATCAGCTTACCAATGTCCTAGACAATGGAACTACACATGAGAAAATAATAAAAAGTAGAAATACTGGAACAGAAGAGGTCAAAGCAATTATTAGTTGCAGATGAAATAAACATTTATTTAGAAAACTGAGGATTAATTAAAAACTACTAACTAAAATAATGATTGAATTCAGAAAGGTGACAGTCGCCCAAATCAATATTTTTAAAAAGTCTTTCTGTATATAAACAATAACTTGTTAGAAAATAAAAGGGAAGAAAATAGCACATTTATAAAAGCCGTCAAAAACAGAAAAAACAAGAAATAGGTAGCACCTACATGAAGAAAGCATTATTATACTGCTGAAGGACATTCAAGAAATGAAATGAAATGCTTTGCTTTTGAGATGGGAAAACTTGGTTTGGTGAAAATACCAATTCTCACTAACTTAATCTGTAAATCAATGCACTAACTCAACTAAAAGATAAACGTTATTTCTTGGAAGTTCGTGCCCCGGTCCAGGAAGATCCCACATGCCGCAGAGCGGTTGGGCCCGTGAGCCATGGCCGCTAAGCCTGCGCGTCTGGGGCCTGTGCTCCGCAACGGGAGAGGCCACAACAGTGAGAGGCCCGCGTACCGCAAAAAAAAAAAAAAAAAAGGGCTGGAGGAAATCATGATGAAGTGAGTGTGATCTTTATAAGTAAGACAAAGCCCAAATACTGTAAATAACCTGAAAAAAATCTCATTATGGTAAAAATATTCATAAATTAATAAAAATAAAAATCAAAGATTAAGTAGGAAAAATGTTTGTAACACATAGAACAGTACATGCAATTTACAGAAAAAGAAATTCAAATGGCAAATATGAAAAATGCTCAGCTTCACTCATAAAGAAATGCCAGTCAAAATAATAATGAAGTACCATTTTTTTGCCTATTAATCTGTCATAATCTCAAAAACTCTAACGCTGTTCAGTGCTGGCAAAGTTATGTGGTAGGAAGTTACTGTTCCAGGAAATGTAAGTTGGAACAATCTCTTCAGTGGGCAATTCAGGACCACTCATTCACCAAAATTTTAAATGCATGTACCGTGTTGATAAATAAATTCCACTGCCAGGAATTTTCCCAGTGGACATCACTGCAACTGCCAAGAGTGTGAGCAAGGATGTTTACTGCAGCACTGTTTACAATACTACATAATTAGAAACAACAAAAGTATCCATCGAGACAGACTGGGTAAATGAATTAAGATAATGTCCACACTGGGGCACACTACGCAGTTGTTAAAAGAATGAATTAGATCTTTCAGTGTTGATCTGGAAAGATTTCCATGATGTATTACTAAGTGAAAAAAGTATGAGACATAAAAGTGTGCCTAACACAATCCAATTTTTTCATACTGAAACTCACATGCAGACACACACAATGGCAGTTTGTATAAAACCTTCCCTTGAAAGAAACATAAATGGAAGAAGGTTTTTTTTTTTTTTTTTTTTTTTGCGGTATGCGGGCCTCTCACTGTTGTGGCCTCTCCCATTGCGGAGCACAGGCTCCGGACGCGCAGGCTCAGCGGCCATGGCTCACGGGCCCAGTCTCTCCGCGGCATGTGGGATCTTCCCGGACCGGGGCACGAACCCGTGTCGCCTGCATTGGCAGGCAGACTCTCAACCACTGTGCCACCAGGGAAGCCCTGGAAGAGGGTTTTTAATAGGAGTTTTATTTGGAGAAATCAATGGAGAAAGATGGTTAAGACCATGAGTTACGGAGCTAAACTTATTACAAGATGCCTGCTGCTTCCTCAAGCATCAGAACAGTAGTTGTTTTCCACCTGTTTTTTCAGCGTGAGCTATACCTGGAGTCTGGGCTTTGCTAGCCTCTGCAGGACTGGAGGGGTATAATTCACCCTGTTCACACTGTCTGAACAGAGCATCGGATTCTCTGAGAAAGCCATTTGAGATCCAATACTATACTCACTGGATAAAGTATCTCTATACATGGAAATTCAGCACAAAAGAATACCAGCTGTGAAAGGTAAAGGGCGTCAGGTGTGTAGCAGAAGAATTGTGTAAACTTGTTTTCCTCAGTCTTTATATTTCCACTTATCACAAGTGAACTTCCCATACATGGCTTTATTGTCAGTAAAATTAGAATAGAATGGACAACTTGCTAAGAATCCATTAGCACATAGAGGATACTAAATTTTTTTCCGCTAGTGAAAGCATGCCCCAAGCTTCCTTCCATGACTTTACATATCTTTTTCCTACCTATGACACAGAAAATCAGTATGAGTACTTTTTAAAATGAATAAGGTTAAAATAAAATGTAACCACTTGCCAAAGTTAACTTCCAAACTAACCCAAATACATGATTAAAGAACGAAGACTGACAGCAAGTAACTGAAGATATTAAAAGGAAACAAATTAGTTTTTTTTCCTCCATAAGACAAAAAAATATACAGAAGTAACACAAGACCTTCAGCTCAGTTACAAACCCTGCATGAAAGAACAATAAGAAATGGCATAAATAATTTATTGACCTTTGTAAGCCTTCTGAGGTAATTTATCTTGATAAAGTCCGCTTTAATGTGGATTATTTCAAATCCATTAGGAAGAAATAACATAACAGTCATTATAAAAACTAAAATTTAACCAGAAGGAGGCAAATAGTTTCTCCCAAATGATACCATTCTTTTTTCACAATTACTAGTGAGTATGTATGTCTTATCAATATCGGAAAAAATATTATAGAGTCCTCATCTTTGGTATGTGCAATTTTTATCATTCAATAAAGTTATAAAGTTAATCAGTGGACCTGCTTACATTGTTAGGAGCATAAACCAATACCTGGCTTATCTTTTGACAAGGGAGTTTAGAGATCTAGGAGTATCATCTTTCCCCATCCTTTCTCTTTCTCTCTTTCAAAGCTCTTATTCCACTTTAAACCCTTATCACCGAGACATCTGAAATCGCTCCTCTGGCGTCCACACCAAGAGAGCCAAGAATGGCAATGCTCTGTCTTCCACAAGTCTTTCAGAAGGAAACACATCATACCTCCCACCCTGTTCTCAGGATAAGGCCTATTAGCCATCTGTTCACACGATCAACAAAATCTAGCTATGATCAGAACTTCTGAGGATCATGTTAAAATTTTAGTGTCTTAGTTCCAGATACTCTGATTCTGACAGCTGGCATGGAAACAGGTAATGGGGAACCAATGCCCTATTATACTATTGTTCCCATAATACTTGGTATTTCTTCACTCTTGAGTCGGTTCCCTACTTCCTCTACTATTTCTCCACCTTAGGGTATGGAATTCTTCACTCTATTCTCTGGAATTGCCACTCAGTAATAAGCAAACTAAATCAACCTCATCTCCCACCCTGCCTTAACTGAAACTTGACTCTTTTCCATGGACTTTTGTTTTCCATGCATATCTTTCAAGTGGTGGGGGATGATCTCTCTCTTCCCTCTCACCATTTCCAGGTCAGCCTGTACTAACTTTTTACAAAAAACTCTGTTCCTTTAAGGTTCAGTATATCTGCTATGTCATCTGTTACCCTACCTTATCCAATGAAGACTCCATACGTATGGCTCCTAGTCTTTCTGTCTAACCCATTTCCTATCATGATCCTCGGTGACAGTATTTTCCATGTGGACATCTAAAACCCTCGCTCTTCAATTCCTTGACACCCTCATTTCCACTGACATCTCCTCTGTCTCATCTTAGCCATACCAACAATTGTATTCTAGGCCTGTCATCAACCCACAAATGTACTACTTCCAAAACCAAAATCGCTAGTGCAAACACCTCAATTTCTGACCAAAGATTCCTATATGTCAAGCATGCCCAACTAATTTTTTCTAAGCTCTTTCTTTATCGTTAATGATACTTCCAGATCACAGTTCCTCTACTTTCTTAATATTCATCAGCAGCACGCCCTCTCCATCCCTGCCCCAGTCTTTATTCTGGTTCTTTCTCCAGTGCAGATAACACAGTCCAAGATTTTAATCACATTCCTGCCCATTTCTTAAACTCATCTGCCCTTTTGCCATGTAAGACTGGCAGAATGTCAAACTCAGATGACCCAAGGTAGCTAATGCTTAAGAAAAATTACATACAAGGGCAACTAGAGACCAGTCTAAATCCATGATCACAATCTCAACAAGCCCTTAACATTGGATAGCAATTCTGTGATGTCTCTATGGTCAGTTTGTTGTCGCATGTCTCACAATGTCTACATTATGCATTGACTGGCTCTCCACAAACTTCTCACCACCTGGTTATCCTTGACTCTTAGAGAATGACCTTAACAACTACTTCCCAAGGAAAATACAATACGTCACAGGAAGCTTCCTTATCTTCCTGCCATACACCTAAGACCTATTTGCATCAGAACCCATGTTTCTAATTTTCTCTTCTGTTTTAACAGTAGTGCCCTAACTCCTATCTAAGGAAAATCTCTACTTCTTCTTTGGATCCCATGCCTCTTGAAAATTCTCAGGACTCTTTTAGGTTATCTGTGGTCTCTTTCCTTTCCTGTATGAATAATCAATCAATTTCAATCCTTTTTCACTCTCTCTTGAATAGTTTCCACAGAATATAAGCATATCACTTCCACCTTGAAAAGAAAAATAGTATGTCTACCTTTCTGAGTGCTATTTCATATTTTCTAGATACTATCCATTTTCCTTTTGTATATAAATTAAGTTCTCAAAATTGATGTTTACACTTTAATCTACATTCATCAGCCACCTTAATCTAGTTTTTGCTCTCCACTCTGGGAGTGAAAAGGCCCTGAATAAGGTCACCAATATCCTCCACGTGGCTAAGTACAGTGTATTTTGCAGCCCTCACATTACTTGGCCACTCACTGCAGCAGTCAGTATAGATGATCTCTTTCTTCTCTTTGAAACGCTCTTTTCCTTGGCCTCTATGACATTTACTCCGGGGTATACTCCAGTGCTTGGAGGCTCCTCTGCTGGCTCATTCTCCTCTAATCATTAAACAGCAGAATTCCTCAAGACTTGGTCTTAGGCTCTTTTACCACTCATATCCACTCCTATGGTTTTCCCACTCCAAAATAGACTGAGCTTCTGATACATTAGACTTACATATCTATCCAGATGCTTACTCTACATCTCTAAGTATCCCAGGCACCTCATCTCAGCACGTCCAAATGGAATTCATGATCTGTACCCTTCCCTCCAAAGTAATCCTTCTCTACTACTTTTTCCTCATAAATGACCCAACTAACCACTCAACAATATTAAGTCAGACATCTTTTAGAAGCCAGAAAACTTCCAGATCTCTCTTCCTCAACCCTTCATACCCCATTAACTACCAAGTCAATCAATTCTATTTCCTAAATATGCCCCAATGAATCCACATCTCTAACTGGTATTCCCATTCTCTCCTGCCCTGCCTGTGTGTAGCGATCTTTCTTAAAAGCACAACTCTGTTAGGAAAATTACTTGTTTTGTGTGCTCAAATTGTCATTTTATTTTTATATTATTAGTTGAGGGGAATATAGCTAATGACATGCCACTCCCTTCCTCAAACTTCTCTAATCATAACCCATTTCTTTTAAGATAAAATACCTAATCTGTAACATGATTAACAGGGCCCTCACAATCTGGTCCTTGCCTACAACATTACACTAATGCTATAAGCATGGCATCTACCACTCCCCATCATTTTCTGCGTTTCTTAGTCACTCTGATTTTATCCACATCCTTCAATGTGCTATTGCTTTTCTGGTGTCAGAGACTTTTCCTAGAACATTCTTCTGCTGTCCTTTGCTTTGTGTACATATCTCACCTTAAATGTCACTGTGTTAGCTAAGCGTCCTCCCAATTTTACTTTCTTTTAGCACTTAATCCCTCTTTATTATTTAATACAATGTAATTAAAATCAATTATTTAATTAGTTGTTAATCTTTCTGTTCAGCCAGAACATAAGCTCCATAAAAATAAATGGGCAGCTACTTTTTTTCTTCCAAAATATATTTCCATTCCCAATTAACACAAAGAATGTTAATCAGCATGCAAGTCCACCTCCTTCAATGAGGCCTTCTTGTATTGCATGAGCTAGAAAGTAAAATCTGTACTTCCCAGATCTCTTGTAGTCAGGGTACTGGATACAAAAATCCATTCTGCTTATTAAATGCACTCATGCAAGATCTAGGCAATGGAAGTGAAGAGGAAACCATTTTCTGCTGTTTTCTTTTGCTGGCAAGCAAAATCTTGGAGAAATGAGGCTTAAAAGTTATAATGGATGTACTATATACTCAAAATTTGGTTTTCCAGCATGTTCATGAAGGATGAAAGGTATCTAGTAGCAGGTGTAGCTTCTACATGCTGGACCACCACCATGGTATGGCTTCTGGTTCTTAAACTCAACAGTTCCAGTGGTAGTTGCCTGACTTCTACAACTCCAACCTTATCAACATTCTAGGAATTACCTAACCTCTTTTCACAAAATTATTTTCTATTTAAAATATAGAACAATGGTTTGTTTCCTTTAATGAATCCTGATTGATACAACACAATTTTCTCAATCCACTTTAAACAGGTTGACAGCAGAGTTTATCTATCTTGATACCTATTGATCTACCATAGTGACTGGTAGGTAGCTTACACTCAGTAAGTATTCACTGAGTGACAACCACTAAAAACAGTTTGAGGTTCATGTGTATATAGTCAATTCACAATGACACAGACTAGCCTAATTCCCATAACCAATTTCCATATGTCATTCTAGCTGTGCGAATTATGTACTTTAACTGGGGAGAAAGAAGTACTGTGTCCCCTGTTCCACATTATAATCCTTGAAAGATGGTCTTGGTTCCCATATGAGCTACCCTGGTATTAACTACAACCCAATTATACAGACACAAGTTAGCATTCTAGAGAGAGCACCCTAATCAGTAGAAGAGAAATCGCATCTAAAATTGTATTCTTCATACCCATTTCGCCATTTTAAAATAAATGCTGAAATAAAAAATTTTAAAAAAATCACTGTGAAGTGTGATTTTGATCTTTAAATTTTATCAATACAAATCTCTGTACCACTAGGGATTAGACATCTTTACATATAAAATCTATATGTTTTTAAAATGGTTTTCCTACTAAAGTATTTTCAAATGAGAGAGCAACAATATTCTAACATACACACTTTTCCAACACAGCAAGGTTCTTTAACAAGATGTATAAACTTGCTTTAAGAAATTTATTGTATGTTTCTAAAATACATCTTAAAGCACAGGAACAAAAATTGCTGCAATCAAGGCTACTTAAATAAAGATAAAATTCCAATGCTACTTTCTGTGTGTCTTAAAAAGGGTCTCACTAAAGAAGCTCCTTGACATGGGTCATGGTAATAAGTTTTTGAAAATCACACCTAAAGCACAAGCAACAAAATAAAAAATAAACAAGTGGGACTACATCAAACTAAAAAGCTTTCACCCAGCAAAAGAAATTGACAAAGTAAAAAGACAGCCTATAGAATGGGAAAAAAATATTTGCAAACCATATATCTGATAAGGGGTTAATAACCAAAGTATATAAAGAACTCATTAAACTCAATAGCAAATAACCAAATAATCTAATTAAAAATGGGCAAAGGGCCTAAAGAGACATTTTTCCAAAGAAGATGGCCATGGCCAACTGGCACATAAAAAGAAGCTCAACAACACTAGTCAATCTTTGGGGAAATGCAAATTAAAAGCACAATGACATATCATCTCACACTCATCAGAAGGTCAGAATGGCTATCATCAAAAAGAGAAGAGATAACAAATGCCAGTGAAGATGTGGAGAAAAGGGAACTCTTGTGAACTCACTGTTGGTGGGAATGTAAATTGGCGCAGTCACTATGAAAAACAGTATGGAGGTTCATCAAAAAATTAAAAATAGAACTACCATCTGATCCAGCAATTCCACTTCTGGGAAGATATCCAAAGGAAACAAAAACAGTTGGAAAGATATCTAAACCCCGATGTTCATAGCAGCATTATTTACAATAGCCAAGACATGGAAACGACCTAAGTATCCAGCAATGAATGAATGAATAACAAATGTGTGATACAAACACACACACACACACACACACACACACACACAAACACACACAGTGGATTATTATTCAGCCCATAAAAAAATGAGGAAATCCTACCATTTGCTACAATACACATAGGCCTTCAAGGTTTGCCTGGGTTCAAAATCTTTATTCTAAAGAGCCTATTTCCCTTTGAAAATGAAAAAAATCCAATTAAACACTCAAATCTATGTTTTATTTATTTTCTTTCATTTGACTTAAAAAAATTAATATACTTATAACATTCTTTCTATGTGGTTACAAACAGACAGTAGAATTAATATATTAGCCTCCTAAAGGAAAGGAGGTTGACATGCCTGAGGAAAGAATAAACTCTGAGACAAGTTTACACTTATCTAAAGTAAAAAAACAAGAGAAAGGGGGCTCTTAGGTACTTGCTACTCTCTTTAGCTAACAGATATCATCTAGTCCAGGAAGAGGAAATTCTAACTTTATTTGGTTATACTGACACTGGAAAGCTGCTAAACCAGAAATAATTAAAACGATCAATATTAAGTATCAGATTACTTACATCAAAGCCAAATTCCTATAATTTAGGCAAAGGCTAAAGCTAACCTATGAAAGCAGGCGATGGTTGGTAGATCTAGATAATAATAAAAAGTCATAAAATGATACTTTAACGTAGCTTGAGGGTACATATTATTACTCGATTTTTCCTAGTGTTCTGATTTGTTTAACAGATATTCCTAATCACTACATTCGTGAGGCTTGCTGCATGACAGACTGTATCTACCTATACGGAAAACTTTTAATATCATTAATATATGTAAGAAATCGAACAACATCAGTGCCTATTAATCAGAGAAATACCGTACAGGGTGGGTGGGAATATCCATCCTAGTACTAGAATATTTAAAGCCTGTTAAAAGTTTTGTCCCTAAAGGAAATAATTTATTTGACTGAGATGGAGAATGAAACAGAATCTGAAGATCCTAATTGGAATAATTCATTCAACTTAAAGTTAAAATTATAATTAAAAACAATGGGGACTTCCCTGGTGGTCTGGTGGTAAAGAATCCGCCTTCCAATGCAGGGAACACAGGTTCGATCCCTGGTTGGGGAACTAAGATCCCACATGCCACAGGGCAACTAAGCCCACACGCCATAACTACTGAGCTCGTGTGTCTCAACTAGAGCCCGTGTGCCGCAAACTACAGAGCCCATGCGCTCTGGAACACGGGTGCCACAACTACAGAGCCCACCTGCCCTGGAGCCTGCCTGCCACAACTAGAGAGAAGCCCGCATGCCACAACGAAAGATCCCGCATGCCTCAATAAAGATCTTGCGTGGCGCAACTAAGACCCGACGCAGCCAAAAATAAAATAAATAATAAATAAATCTTAAACAAACAAATAGTGGCTTAATAATGAAAATGTCTGTATCCCTAATGATATATTTCTATGTATAAATGCAAGCTGCTACTGTGCCCTAAGGTATGTTCTATCTTACAGAAAACAGTGGTTTCTTAAGAGAGTTTCTTTGTGGGAGGAGGCAAAAATTAATATGCAAAGTAAACTTCTAGAAGGAGATTTCCAGAATATGATATGTAATGTTTTATCATTCTTCAGCTAGTTTCCAAAATAATTTCATATATCATTTCATTTGTTTCTCATAGTAAACTACTAGAATAGGTGTTATTTACCCCATTATTACTCCATTTGATAGAAGAAAAAGTACCTTTAAGAAATGTTTAGGTGTTTAAGGCCACAGGGCTTCTAGAGGTGAAGTCACAGCCAGAGCTTTTTGCTAATGTGTCCTCTTACTTTGGGCCTCATTTGTAATTCCTCAGACACTCCCTTCCCCAGGGAGAACTGCAAGCTCCATCTCTGTAGCTTAATCTACCCTTGGGGTATTTCACTTTCTTTTCCCTATTTTCCTGTTTCAGTGGACAATTTAGAAATACAGTTGCTTTTCCAGGTGGGAGTAAATTTGATATCAAAGATAGGAATGGTATGAGGGGTCATGAAGTATAACCGTTACTTACTGGAAAGAAATGACTCATCTTCAGCTGTGGCTAAGGCACAGACACAGCCTCATTATGTATGCACACTGCCCTCCCCTACCCCCGCCCCCCACACACAGGGAAAAAGAATCCGTAATGGAGTTTTATTTATTATTTATACAAATAAAGTTACAGTGTGTTGAATAAAACTGTGAAGAAATGCTTTTAAAAACCATACTTGCTGAGTCAGGAATTGAGACGGTTACTTTAAACACTTAGGGATAAAGGATCACCGTGGCACGGTAGGGATTTAGTTGTATTTCCATTAACAGGAGTCAGGAGGCTAAATTTCTATGTACTACCATAGCAAACTTACCTTCTAATTTTATTTTAATGTTCTGAGTACTTAATTTCCTATTTTTCAAAAACATCAGAAGAAATATCTCCTGCCATCATCATAATAGCATCCTTAGAATTGCTAGTAAGTTAATACCATTCAAGTTTAAAAGGCACTTCAAGTAATAGGAACAAACATTCAACTTTAGATTTAGAAGAATAATCTAAAATTCTGGAGCTTCGAGAAAACATCCAGAAAGATTACCTCATCTTTTGTTATAAATAATTTTCACTGTGGAGGGGCCAACTGTTTTGAATCTCTCTTTCGGAGAAATGAGGGATATAGGTGAGCTGAAGAAATGTTCTTCCATTTTATTAAAGGAAAAAAAAAAAGATTCAAAGCTCTAAAGGTTGGATATGTTGTTTGCTTTTTTTTTTTTTTTTTGCGGTACGCGGGCCTCTCACTGCCGTGGCCTCTCCCGTTGCGGAGCACAGGCTCCGGACACGCAGGCTCAGCGGCCATGGCTCACGGGCCCAGCCGCTCCGCGGCAAGTGGGATCTTCCCGGACCGGGGCATGAACCCGTGTCCCACTGCATCGGCAGGCGGACTCTCAACCACTGCGCCACCAGGGAAGCCCTGCTGTTTGCTTTTGAACAAACAGGATGCACTGTAGTGAAAAGGGTAGACTTTGGAGTCAGTCTGGTTCAAATCATAGCTCCACTTATTACATGGGAGTCTCTGGGAAAATTATTCTCTTTTCTCAGTTTCCTTATCTGTAAAATGGGGATAAGAATCTTTAAAGGGCAGAATAGTGGTAGAGATCAAATGAGAAAACTAAAGTAAGAACATATCTTAATAATGTCTGCCTCCAAGAAACAAAGGCAAAAAAAAAAAAGTAATTTTGGGGTACCTACTATCAGCCAAATGCTATACTAAAGAGTATAATGGTGAATAGGACAGCGCTCCTTGAAAACATGTACTTATTAATAATGTCTGTGGAATCCATTCTTGTTAAAAAACCCCAATAATAACAGGTGGGTCAGGATAAAAATCAAGTATAATGAAAATATCAAAAAAAGAAAGGTATAATAAAATGACTAGGGACTTTCCAGTCTCCACGTTTTTTTCAGCATAGTGATCTGTCATTATACGTTTGGTGACATGGTTTTAAATAAATATCATTTGAAAATGCCTCTGCATAAATTATTTCTATATGCTTTAGAGTATTTCATGCTATATTTGAATTACTTATACACAAATGCCATATCAAGAGATAATAATAGTACAAACCTACATCACAGGTTGTTGTAAACATTGAATGAGTTATAGAAAGCAATGAAAACAATGCCTGGCCCAAGTAAACGCTGATAAATATTGAATATTATAACAATGAAACAATAAACCTTCATGATTTAGAATAGCAATAACTCTCAGAACTGAGAGGTATAAAATAACCAGAAATCCACAAGGTGGCTCTCAAGGCTTGGCTTTTAAACACAATAGAGCTGCTTTGTATTTCCAAAGAAATGAAACAAGACCTTTCATAATTCACCATTATGAATGCTGACCTGACTTTTCAAAGACTCTCATAAATTCATAATTAATAAATAACTGGAAGAATACAAAGCTGCATAATAGGTGGTATGTAATAGAAAACTTTATAAAGCAAAAAAAAGAAACAAATGAATAAACCTTGTAGCTACACTGAAAGAGAATCTGACATTCAAAACAACTTGCATCAGATTATCATAGTCAGAATTTAAAATATCAATATAAAATGGTGAAATTTACAGCACAATCTGAATAACTGAATACATTGTACTAAGATGGTAAATGTGAAGGCGCAGAGCACAATGCCTGGCAGCTGTTCAGCAAATCTCAGTTAAATCTTAAGTTATGCATATAAAATATTCTGAAGATACTACCATTTTATGTCTATAGTTTTTTTATTTAAAAATTTATTTTTATAGCTTTAAATCAGGGCAAAATTTTCTGCAAAGGGACAGAGTACTTTAGGCTTTGTGAGCCATATAATCCCGGCAGCAAGTACTCAATTCTTCCCTTGTGTGTAAAGAAGCAGCCACAGAAGACAAAGGAAGGGCTCTGACTGTTTTCTAATAAAACTAATTACAAAAACAGGTTGCCCCCTTTGGCCCTCGGGCTGTAGTTTGCCCACTCTTGATCTAAATCATTACTTGATACAATTAAATAAAACCTTTTATAAATACTAGAATACTATCGATACTCAAATTACCTAGAGATGTGCCTCTCAAACTGTAATGTGCATAAATCATCTGGGGATCAAGTAGAAATGCAGATTATGATGTGGTGAGTCTCAGGTGAGGCCTGAGGTTCTGCATTTCTAATGAGGACCCAGACTTTTTAGGTCCTTTGAGCGTATAGTGAGTGGCAAGGCAGCTGTTCTGAACCTTTTTGGTCTCAAACTTTCACTCTCAAAAAGAGCTTCTGTTTATGTAAATTACATCTGTCCATGTTAACCTTAGAAATAAAAAAAAATTATTATATCTTTAAAAGAACAATAATCCATTAGATGTTAATGTATTTTATAAAATGTAACTATTTTATGCTTTAACTATGGGACTAAACACTACAATTATAATCATATAGAAAAAAGTGATAATTGGACACAACATGTATTCGGATCCTTTGAAAGTCAAGAAAAAAGTCAAAATTATAACATGATAAATCTGTAAAATTAACTTATTGGAAACTGGAAACCATGGATCTTTCATATATAAAATATCTTATATATCTGGTACATTATGTGCTTTAGTTCTTGTATTGTGCTGCCATTTGTTCCCTACCTGCTTTTCTGCATGTCCATATTCAGGTCCTTGAGTAGGTAAAAAGTAGGAAATCTGGCCATTATTCTTGGCTCTTTCTATTAGAGACATAGCTGTTCTTACAGTGGCATTTCGAGCATGTACAAACACCATCACCTAAAATAAAGGAAAGCAGTTTATTTAATACTCAAATTCATTAAAAGATGGCTTAATACTAGTCTGGAAATCACCCTATATAAATAACTATTAATTTTTCAAAATAAACCCCCAGTTTATGAATACTTCAACATTTGCTTATTTTAGAACAAAGTATATATAGGGTAAAGGCAAGTTAAGTAAAATTCAATAACATAGCTTTATTATTAGCCTATAATTGGCAGAAGTCAGAATGAAATTAATGGATTATATAAAATGTGGAACTTAATTTGTGCATTTCTCTTCTGAAGACATGATTCATTAGCACAGTCATATCTTATGAGGACAGAGTATAAAAATATACTAGAGCCTTATTTCTCCACAGTCAATGAAATTGCCAGTATCATAAAGATGTTTAAAGAAACTGGAAACAATAAAGACCACTCTTCCTTGGACAAAGTCATGTCTAAGAACAACCATTTAGAATAGAGTTTAGGGGACTGCTGGAGATGAAAAAGCTTCTAGAGAGGTACTTGGAATTTTCTGTTGTGGCAGACCTTCCTGTGGAATTATTCACAAAGTGACTGTGGAAATCTGAATTAGGGGGAAGGTGAGTGTCTGGATGCTTTGTCAAGAAGAAGTGGAAAAAAAGTCCTTCCACGGACAGTAGTCAGGAAGAATGTGAAGGCAAATGAAGAGAATAAAATCAGGAAGTGACTAGCAGTCTGCATTTGCTGCCTGTCAGGGCCTGCCTTCTCTCCTCTGTGATGTTTCTTCTTTGGCTTCCACCTCCCTGTCCCCTCCCTCCATAGCTCAGCCCCAGCCTTCCCGAAGAGCCATGACTAATTCCTAATTCTTGCCTGTCTTCCCAATGTCTCTCCATGTTCTTCTGTCAATTGTTTTCCCAGAAGCTGGAACTTTGGTGTTATTTGCAGGCTACACACTTAGAAGGACACACAACATTGTTTTTAGTCAGGGAATTAATAGGTTCATGAGAGTTGACCTGAGTAAGACAAGATCATTTTGAGGACCAACAAAAGTGAAAAAGGGAAGGAGGCCTGGGCTTTGACCAGAAAGGAGACAGAATGACAAAGATCTAGAGCGCATGCTGTATAACTCATAGTAATCTTATAATTAGCCCATAGTAAACTTGTCAAAGGGAATGTTCCACATATAGGATCTGATAAAATTCATAGTAGAGTAAAACCTCAGATAACCATCATTCAAGAAACTGGAATACTTAACTAATATTCTTTTAGAGCGTATTCAAAGTAAAGGAGAGAAAATAATCTGGAGAAGAGCAGAAGTTCCTCAATGAAAATCTCCCAAAGTGCTTAGAGAAAGTAAAACAAGCACTGCAAGTCATCTGGAGAAATTTAACGTAAGTTAATCACAGCCTTCAAGGACATAAAGCTTGAGACTTCACACTTTATCAGAGCTCTAACTTATTTTCTGATACCAATGTGATTTGAAAAGAAATATGATCAAAAGAATATTTCTAAAGAGTACGCTACTAAAATTTATTTCAGAGAGTTTCGTGGATACTTAGAAAATTTTTTGTTTTCCTTATTTTCAACCCCCCACCCCTGCCAAAAACCAAATCTGCTTTTCTCAGGCTCTCTAGCTTTCTGGCGAATCATCTTTACCTCACAGGATGTCAAGAGACTGCCATTTAAGTTCACTGCGATATTTTCATAATTCCTGACATCAGCTATTTAATACTAAGTTAGATGGAAGATTCTATTAACCATAATGCCTTGCTGAAGCTTCCTCAATTCAGAATCTGTCAAATTCTACCATCCTGTCTTTCTACAAGGTAGGGACATTTCAACTACGAGTTTCTTTTTAAAGGGGAAGGCAGATTATTTTCTTTTATATAAAAATAAATTTGATCACACACAAAACCTCATTTACCCCAACATTAAATTTTAAGAAAAATCTCAATTAAAATGAACTTATTTATTATTTTATTAATTTATCCATTCATTCAAACGTTTCTGAGCATGCAGTCACTACCAAGCCCTGAGAAAACTGCTGTGAAAAACAGAGAGACAAGGTCCCTGCCCTCTCGGAGATGGGAATCTTGTATGATGGATTAAATAAGCACAAAATAATTTTTACTTAAAATATATTTACTGGACATGGGTGTGTGTAAAATACTGTTAGAAGGAGAGATATGAAATGGATAAGACATGATCCCTTCTTCTATACAATTTAAGGAGGGAGATAAAACTAGACATAATTTAGGGAGCTGATCCAAAAGACGGATGGAGTGCGGATAACACAGGAATGCCAAACATGGAGACAGCTGGTCTCCTTCACTCATCCATGCCATGACATTTACACATACCTCCTGCATGCCAGACAGTGGCCAAAGCACCGGGGATACCATGATGAATATGTTCCAAGGCACCAAATTGGAACTCTACTGTTACGGCAAGAGAGAATCACTAGAGATCAGCCCTAGCTGGCTGTAGAAGCAGGATGCAGTCTGCATGGAGGAGGCTACATACACTAGTCTAGAGTATTTATCCTTGGTAATTTTAGTGTGTTAGCTTGAAGAAGTATGTTTTCGTTCAAAGTTTCTTACACTGAGGCCCAGGGACCACTTCACCAGAATTACTGCTGGGGCCTGTTGAAATAGATTTCTGAGCCCTCCCCTAAAACCAACTGAGTAAAAATATCTAGCAGTGGGGTCTAAAAATTGAATTATTAACGACTATTGAAATCTCCACTGTACTACAGTGTGAAATTAGTTAATGGTTACCACCAACTTAGTTTTCTTCTTCTAAGTTAAAAGAAGTTCAAAAGGAAACATAAATAAAACGTATATAATACCACCACTACAAAGATTCCCTAATAACCCATCTTTATTTACCTATACATATGAAACATCAGGGATTATTAAGATATTTTATATAACCACTATAGCCCCAAGATCATTCTCCAGATGGGCTAGGGTTTTATAATACAACCAGATTTCTATTCTCCATAATTTAAATGCCACATTATGTAAATCCCATTAAAATAACAGATATGGAGAACATAAGGGAAAATAAAATATGACCCTAAATCTTCATTAATTATTTAAGTCTGACTTGTCAACTTATCACTTTGCAAATTATTTTCTACTGCAGCCAAGAGAAATATTAGTTACAACTAAAGTAGCAATTTCTTTTTATTAAAGAATCCATCATGTCTTATTCAGTAAACTCTTTTTCTTATTAAGAATTTTCTGTCTAGAGGCTCCAACAGAGGCCATTACAAGGTTTGGGGTCTCTATAAACATACTTGATTTTATGGTTTGTTAATTTGGTTAATTAATTTAAATAGACTCATATAAAAATTATAACTAACAGAGAGGACAGCACTGTTTCATATGGCAGAAATAACTCCAAATTAATCTTAGAAACGCTGTTGGTAACCAAACAGCAGTTAAATGGGCGTGTGTCTAAAATAAGATTAGAACAGTAGATTCAACTCAATAATGTTGGTAAATTTTGACCGTTTTGTAAAACTGTTTAAATTTTTACTCGAGGTTTGTTAGGTTAATGCAATTAAAAATATTTTATATACTTATTTTTGGTTTAAAAAGCCATTTTGTTAAAAAATGTATGATGGAATCAGTCCTGAACTGGGAAAGAAAGTATGTGAATCTGAGTTCTGGTCCTGTTATTTGACTTATCAAAGAAAGTGTTCTTCAAATGAGATGCTGATTAAAATTAATGAAAAATAAAAGCTCAGATAATGATCATTCAAAAAACCAAAATGCCAAAGTAACTGATATTGTTTCAGTGTATTCAAAGGAGAGAAGGACATATTATTTTAAAAAGACCAAAAATTCTACTTTGAAATACTGTTAAATAGCAGTGTGATTTAGAACAAATTATTTAACCTCTTTGATCTTTATTTCCTCTAGTACATAGATAGTTACTAGAGTCATAGGATTATGGTAAGGATTAAAGGATATCCTGTAAGTGAAACACTGCATTTAGTAAAACAACAACTCTCCAATTTTAGAATGCATCAAAATCACCTGGCAGGCTTGTTAAAAACACAAACTGCTGCTCCTCCCCTCTACCCCTTTCTAATTAAGTAGGTCTGAGGCAAGACAAGAATTTGCATTTCTAACAAGTTCAAAGGAGATGCTAAAACTCTTTGTACAGGAACTTGGAGACTTCCTCAGAGCTGGTAAGTATTAACACCATGATGAGGTTAATAAGCATTAAGAAAATTAACTTGACCTAAAAGACTAAGTGGTTAGATCAGTGAATGAATATTATAAATTGACACCTATATAAGCATTTATTCCTCACTTAATGCAAGTGTGTGTGCATATCTAACACCACAAAAAACAATTTAAAAGAACACTTAACCTTTAACAACCTTTGTAAGGGTGTTGTGCCAGATGAACAAGGAATAAAACAATTAGTAGAAATATTTAAGCCTGAGATTATTTTAGAACTGGAGGGAGGAGGCCAAAGATTGTGAAATCTTGAATCAAATTCTCTTCTCTAGAAATTTCCACTAAGAAGGAAGAATAAGAATCGAAATACCTGGAAAAAATACATGGCAGATAGATGTCCCACAGGAAATGCTGCTGAGAAATAATGTTTTATAATTTATGGTATTGTCTACTGTTAGTTAAAGAATGAGGCTTGAGGATGAGGAAGTTTATGTCATGGTGTTTATGTTTTCACTCTAATCAGCACAGCCATTTATTTGTTTTGTTCTCAATTCTTCCCAACTTTCTTAACCCAGGATCCTCAAGAGAATTAAGTCCCAATGACCTAAACAAATAGTGATTCTAAAGTGTGTCCCCAGACTAAGAGCATCCTCTGGAAACCTGTTACAACTACAAATTAATAGTGTCACCCCACATCTGAGCCAAAAACTCTGAGGCTGGGACCCAGCAATCTGGTTTAATAAGCCATTAATAAGATGAATGTTAAAATTTGAGAGCCCAGTGAAATGGCATCCACTGTATGTAAAAAAAAATAACAAAAACAAAACCCCCCAAACCTGTCCTCTGTGCATTTAAAATGGTTCTTTAAGTACTATCTTTGGGAGACTGAAGAAAATAGCCAAATCATTTTCCATGTTCTATAGTCTGAATGAGGAGTGCCGCTGCCGGTATATTTCAGATTTACATACCACAAGGGCATGTAGGCAACAAAACAGTTTTTATTGCTGTGATTATATTACCCTATCTGTGATATTAAGTAAATGCAATTTTAAGAGGCTTCATTCTGATTGCTGTGAATCAGTTCTCATTTTAGGCCTGCCAATACTGACCAGCTAAAGACACTTAGGTCATCTGAAGATCTTTTCACACCAGTACCCAGTTTCCTCATTTATTTTTTCATTTGCATAGTATTCCTTTATTTAGAAATACCATAATTTACTTAACCAGTCCTTGTTTAATGGACATTTATGTTGTTCCTAATCCTTTCTTGCTTAAAGCAATGCTGTAATAAATAACTCTGTATACAAGTCATTTCACAATTTTGTGGATATTTTCATACAAGTGAAATTGTTGGGTCAAAGTATATATGATCATTGAACTATGTCCCTATTGTGAATATTGTCTGTTTTATTATTGGGCATTTTTTTCTTATTAATTTGTAGGTGTTCTTACAATACAGAAGATAGTATGTTTTGTCTTTTTCTATATTGCAAATATTTTGTTCTATGCTTTATCTTTTGACTTTATTTATGATATCTTATTCAGTATGGTAATAGTTAATTTTTCTTTAAATCTGCCAGGATTTTTCTCTATGACTTCTGGGAAATTCATAGGCAAGAAAGTGAAAATAGTCATAAACATATGAAAAGGTGCTAAACTTCAGTAGCACTGTGTGGCTCTGGAAATCCAATGGTGGGCACAAGCAGAGTTGGATTTTGCTCTTGTACATGCACAAACACACATATCTATCTGCAAAGACATCTACAAAGATATCCATAATGTACTGCCACATAAAAAAATATCAAGTTGAAGAACAATTTCCATAGTATTATTCTGAGTATATTATAAAGGGTGTGTGTGTGTGTGTGTGTGTGTGTGTGTGTGTGTGTGTGTTTAAAAATAGGGAGATATGGATGGAAACCCACCAAAGTAATTACCTCACAAATGAAAATGGGATGGGGAGTATAAAAAGATAATGTGTTCTCTGTATATCTTATATTGCTTATCTTACCCATTGAAACAAGCCTTAATAGTTTTATGAATATATAAATTATATTGAACAGGAGAAATGATCAGTGATGAGGCTGTAATAGTATGTTTATAATATACTATTGTACTACCATATTTGATGTGATTATTTTATTGCTAAGGGATTTACGGTGTCAAAGTAAAAACTTAAAGAACACATATTTAACAATGAACTTAGAAGGGTGGTAGTGGTACTTTTGATCGAAGAGACACATTTATCTTGTTTTAGTTCACCTGGAAATGCTTTAAGAAGAAAAAAGAGACATGGTCTAGCAGAAGAAAATAAATAGTACTTCCTGGAAAAGTATACAGAGGTCAAAGGCACAGAGAAGATAGCAAATCCATATGGATTTGGTGAATACTGGCTCTAGGCAGAAATGGACATGTAGACAGAAGAGCAGTAATAGCTGGAAAGGCAAAATACAACCTCATTATAAAATGTATACTTACAGAAAATTCACTCAAGACTCAGAAAAAAATGATACCACTAAAAGCAATACTTGAAAAATTATTTTTATGTTAGACAAAGATTTTAATCTGAGCAGTTAAAGAGAATGCCATCATCATGAAAAAACATGAATTTTTGTAAAGGAATATACATTACATGTTGATAAAAAAAATTATGACTCAAGGAAGTGTAAAAGAAAAAGGTGGATAAAACATAGGAAAAACCTAAAGACGATTTTGGAATGTAAATTGATAGAACAATGGACAGGACAATTTTAAAAGGCTGGGGTTATTAAAAGAAAAAAGGTGGCCCTGTTTTTTATGAAGAGTGAAGATGAGCGAGAAAGCACTTAGGGAGGTCTCCCTGAGAAATAGTGTGATTGTTTGAGACAGATCTTATAAAAAGAACTCTGATTTAAACATTTTAAAATATAGCTTTGTAGCCAATAAACTACCTGAAACATTGGTACCAATTTATAAAAGTCACTCTAAAAAAAGAAAAAAGAAAGAAAGAAAAGAAGAAACCCTTATACCCACGTGGGGGGAGATGATGCCACTATTACGGTTAAATTAAAATCATAAAAATTTCCCTGACGATTCCAGGTACAAGTGATACTTTATTCTTTTGAGCATCCAAAGAATTCACGGGCCCCTCTCTTAAGCATTTATCACTGACTATATTTTATTTTGAACTATTTTTGTGCTTGATTTAGCTCCTCTGTGAGTCTGTGATCATCCAACAATTACATGACAGGTATTGGGGATGTAACGGAGGGCAAGGCCGGCACGTGCCCTGTGCTTATGGAGCTTATATCTAGTTACTATGATGCACAATTGGAGTCTGGGAAATGGTGAACACAGAAGCTGCCATTCATTACATGAACAACTACAGGAAGAAGATGCAGGTTAAAAAAAAAGAAGAAGAAGAAGAAATAAAAGCATAATCTAGAAATTAACTGGGGTCCTCTCTCAAAATTAGCAAATTCCTTGATTTAAAGGTGATGACATTCCAGGTTTCTTCATTATTGGCCTTAGGGTGTCATCTCTCTAAATCCTTCCTGCTGTTCAAAGCCTCCATGCATTTGTATATTTCTAGGCCTTTACCCATGTTTTACTTTACTTAGTTCTCCTGCCAACTTCATCTGGGGAAATTCTACAAACCTTTAAGGCCCAGTTCTAATGACTCTTCTCCAGTCTCTCCAGGGAAAGCTATCACTCCCACAGCACTTTGTTCATACTTGTGCCTTGTGTAATCTTGAGATGTATATAGGTCTCTCCGCTGTTGTTCACAATTACTAGGACTAATAATAAAAGATATGATTTACTAAGTGCTTACTATGTGCTAGGCCCAGTACTAGGTGCCAGGCATAGTTATTTAATTTACTATTAACAACACAATTAGGTAGGTAATTCTATTAGAATTTTACAGATGAGAAAACTGAAGCTCAGAGTTTTAATAACTTCCTACTCACTCAAGAGCAGAACTGGGAATTATTCTCAGATTTGATAGTCCAAAGCCTATTTTCTTTCCACCAAGTTATATTCCCTCTTTGGGTGTTGCCTGAGGGCACGTTTACACCTTACTAATTTTGAGGTCTCCTTGTCATCCCCCATACCACTCTCCCTGCTATCACCAAATCAGTGGGCACTCATAAATGACTGCTGAAATTCCAATGTTAAAAATGGTCAACTTTCACAAAAAATATTTATTTTTAGCACATTTTTGAGCAGAGATATGAATTTAAAAGTTTATAAATAATAATAGGATGTAGGCTGAGTTAATACTTTCACTGATACCTTTTATTAGAATCTGGGGTATAAAGCTAACTTCCAATTATTCAACTAGATAATTAATTTTCCTAGATAGTTTTATTTAAATTTATTAGCAAATGTTCCACTGATAATTAATAACTAAAATAGTTACTATTAGTCTTTTGATACTGTTGTAAAGCTATGTGTATACAGTTGACCACTGAACAACATGAGTTTGAAATGGGCAGGTCTACTTATTTGCAGATTTTTTTCAATAGTAAATCCTACAGAACTACACGACCCACTGTTGGTTGAATCCCATGCAGAATCGCTGATCTGGAGGAACCACGTGTATGAAGGCACTGCACATACTGAGGGCTGATGATAAGGTATAGGTGTATTTTTGACTGTATGGAGGGTTGGTGTGCCCCCAACACCCACGTTGTTCAAGGGTCAACTGTACATTTTAATGCCATTGCAAAGTTAAAAATTTGGATTTTTAAAAAGAAACAATTTATAAAATGAGCTAGTCTAAGAGCATCTTAAAAAAAAATTCTCGACTTTGAAGTCAGAGACAGTTCCTAAATCAAAGCTACTTACATTTACAATGAATCAAATTATTCAGATCCATTAACCAAAATAATGTCTTACTGATGGACATGAATAAAGAAAGCATTTTTATGTTTTATAATGGTAGAAAATTTAACACTACTATATTTGGATTACATCAATAAAACTATTACTAAAAATAGGGCTAAAATAATAAATTTTAAACTTCTCTTAATAAAATTTAAACTTATTAATCACGACTATAACAACTAGCATTTATTATCAGATATTCCTGCCAATGAACTGCATTACTAAAGCATAACTTTTAGTTTAAAAAGACCTGGTAAAAGGCTTATCACATATACAAACTACATCAAATAGAGTTAATTTATCTTGTCTTAGCTGTCTCAGAAAACTGTATAATTCACTGACTAGTCTTCATGCATTAAATTATGCAAATAAACCAACGAAAGTAATCTGGAGGTAGAGAGAGAAGTGGTTCCACAGCTCCAAGCTGTGTAATTAGATCTACACTCAGCAGTTCAGAGCCACCTCTGGGCTCTCATGCTGAGAATATGCAGTTCTTCTCAAGAAACCTAAACTTTTAAAGTGATAAACAGATTCAGGTTATCATTACTGAATTACATTTTAGGGCATTACCCTGAATGTGAAATATATTCTTCATCAATTTCTCTAAAGGAATCATTTTAATATTTATCAGCTTCTATATTTCAGTTATATAGAGCTTTAACTGCTAAAGTTGGTTAAAAGAAATCCACAATGCTTTATATCTTCTAAACCCTAAAAGATACTCGTTATTAAAATGTATAATAATTTAAAAAAAACAAAGTTGGACGACTTAGTGTCCGTATGTACCATTACAGCAAAAATATATAACATCAGAGCTAAGTCCACTGTAAAAAGTATTATCTTACAACCAATTTGCATATATCAGGACATTGTACAATACACTTGAAGCATAAGATAGTTATATTTCAGTATGGTCTCTAAAATATTAAGACCACAAAAAATAGAGAAAGAAAGTAGAGTTTTTAAAACATAATTTTAAAATAGTAAGTATTTTGAATAAATTTTCCCTTTGCTATAAACTTAACATAATTTAAAATGTTTTCTTAAGCATCAAGGGGCTGTGGAAAACTATACTTTCTGGCTAAACCCTAGTTTGTAGGGGTGGTACAGCATTTTCAGCTACAGGTCTGTCTTACCATATATGCAAATACATTACTTTGTACCTGATTTGAGCAACAGAGGAGTCACAGTTGCCTGTGACTACTGACACTACACATAAAAACTTCCAGGCTACTGCATTCAGCCAGTATGTACCATTAGTATTCCACCTGGTTTTCAAGGCCCAGAAGGGCAAAACTACTGGTTTGCTTAGTCCAATGTATACTTGACAGAGTGGAAGATGAAATCCCACCTCTACTGAAAAGCTAAATTGATACTGCATACGGAAAAGATCAGTCCACTTGCTTATCACCACAAGTATCAGTCCACTTGGTATCACCACCACAAGAACAGAAACTATTCATCCCATGGAAATTATGAAAAGTTAATGCCACAGAATAGTGGTTTAAAAACTCATTTTGGCTGTGTAATTCTTTCTTTCACTAAACTCTTTTGCAGGAGCTCTCTCTCTCTCCCTCCCTCTCTCTCCCTCCCTCCCTCCCTCCCTCCCTCCCTCCCTCCCTCCCTCCCTCTCTCTCTCTCTCTCTCTCTCTCTCTCTCTATATATATATAAAGATTAAGCTACCTGAGTGGTCCTGAGAGATCCAAATCTCGTATCTCACCTCTTCCTCCCAAACAGCACACCTCTCCCAACCTCACACCAACAATGTCTGTGGCCCCTTGGAGCATGCTGGAGCAGTCTGAAAATAACAGCTGTGAGAGGAACTCTACTAGGGGAAAGGAACAGCTCAACATTATATTTCCTTGAAAATTCTGAAAACCCCAAATCTCTTTCATTCTTCTGGATAATATTTTGGGGATAGAAATAAGTGGAAATATTAAGAAATAAAATACGGGCTTCCCTGGTGGCGAAGTGGTTGAGAGTCCGCCTGCAGATGCAGGGGACGCGGGTTTGTGCCCCGGTCCGGTCCGGGAGGATCCCACAAGCTGTGGAGCTGCTGGGCCCGTGAGCCATGGCCACTGAGCCTGTGCGTCCGGAGCCTGTGCTCCGCAACGGGAGAGGCCACAACAGTGAGAGGCCCGTGTAAAAAAAAAAAAAAAAAGAAAGAAAAAGAAATAATAAAATACTTTCACTGGTTTCTAAATACCATTCTCTTACCAGGTTTGCTTGCAGAAATGATTAATCAGAAATGATTAATTCCAATTCTGGGATGTGGGCATGTCAAAAGGATAAAGAAGGCAACTTGAAGGGGTTCCCGATTGCCAAATTTGGGCTAATATGGTCATCTTGTAATAATGTAATAATGGATTATAACCTTTTGAATACAATAAGAATTTGAGTTGACAGAGAAATAAATGAATAAATGGGAAGGGGGAAAGCTCTTTCTTACATACAATGGAATGAAAGGAAGGATGGGAGTTAGAAAATCATCAATAAATGCTAAAACAAGTGGGTGAAAGTTTATTGTGAAATCTGTACATTTACATTTTATGCATAATTATTTGATTAACCTTTGGTTCTCATCAGATTATGAGCAACACTAATGCAGAGTGTATCTTTCTGTTTTCTGTCTTCAGCACAATCTCTGGCACACACTGGCTATTCAATAAAGACTTGCTGAATATTAACAGTATTGCCTTGGTTTAGTCTTAAACACCATCTATCTCCATCCTGTTCAATACCTAGAATTAAGGTTGATGACTCAGATATAGTTCATACACTACAAGAAAAGAGGAGCAGTTTCTATATTTGGCACTCTACCCACTGTAACTCTTACCTTAACATGGCAAATAGACTACAGAAAAAGATCCCAAATTATGAACCATTCTCAGTAATTTACAAGCTTCAAAAGTCTAGAATTCTTGGGCTTCCCTGGTGGCGCAGTGGTTGAGAGTCCGCCTGCTGATGCAGGGGACACGGGTTCATGCCCCGATCTGGGAAGATCCCACATGCCGCGGAGCGGCTGGGCCCGTGAGCCATGGCCGCTGAGTCTGTGCGTCCGGAGCCTGTGCTCCGCAACGGGAGAGGCCACAACAGTGAGAGGCCCGCGTACCGCAAAAATAAAAAAGTCTAGAATTCTCTTTCCACTTTAAATTTCAGCCTACATTATAAGTATTAAAAGATTATAAGCATTACTAATTATAAAATGTTCATATAGACACACATAAGCAAAACTTTTAAGAAACATTATGTTGAAGCTGGCCTACTTGTAATGATTAGTTTAATAATGAAGGAATTTAATGAAGTTCTAAAAATCCAACCACTGAATTCATGCTTCATCGAAGATGTTTTCAAATATGACTAAAATCTGACCCAAATTACACTGTTCTTAGTTACTCCCCATAGTACAACTGTGGGTCAACTTAATTCATTGGTAAACCTAGGTCAATCCGCTAAAGACTGATAAGACAGAGTAAAGAATACTTTAATACACGGTAGCATCACACACAGAAAAATACTTTACTGACCTCTATGACAATCCAAATTGCATTGACATTTGTTATTGACAGCCCCAAAATACATCTGTTCTGTAGAGCAAATTAAGCAAGACCAGCTAGTCTATTACTATGCAAATAAAATTCATTAGTGAGCTAACAATTTCATTTCTAAAGATGCTGCTGGACTTGAAGTTCTATTATTATTCAACGTTATAAGATGTTCTGGACTGAATCTAATTTCAGTAAAATAACAACATAAGAATGTATTTTTAAGATTTCTATCAGTATTTTTCATTTATTTCCTTAGACAATAATCACTACTTATAATTCTAAACATCCAACTGTGCATTTAATATTCTCAAGTGACACACTTGAATAGATTCTCCCTAAAAAGAATACGCTTTTTTTTTTTAAACTTACTTGAGCAGAAGAAATCCCACTAAGGCAATATACTCTCAATAAAATTTTCTAGCTAGACTAATTAAAACTGTACTGCTATAAAGGGAAAAATCACAAAGTTGTAATTCCTCTTAGATTGGCTCTTAACTGTCTCCATTTTTTTGAGGCTGCTCTAATATTTGTGCTTACAAAATGAAAAACACCTCGGTTTTCCATAAATCTGTATTGTACTCTTCAATTGACCCTCTGTAATAAGAAAAAAAGGTAAGAGAAAGGAAAAAACAAGAAAAAAAAAAGATTTATCTACAAACCCAAGTTGAGATACTTACACTGCACTTAAAAAAAGGTACAATGCCATCTGACCAACATTAAGCCATGCATTTGGCCCTTCTCCACGATTTCAAAAACACAGCTACAAGACAGAGCAAATAAAATACCATAGTAAAAAAAAAAAAAGTGAGACCAAAGTCCATGGAGAACATAACAAAGGACCACCAGAGAGACTATGAAATCTAGGTAAGGTTAGAAAGATTTTTATAAAGCAGACAGTGGTAGCAAACTATATTACTGGGATAGTTTAGTAGAGTACATGTCCTTTCAAGACACCTTTAGGTCTTGTTGGAAAACAATCCTCCCTGAAATTCCTGGTGATCCTACATGGTCAGGGCCTTCTGAGCAGTGGAAACTGAAGGGCTTTAACGGTAGAGAATGCCTCCACTCCCCCAGAGCCATTTCTTCCCATTCTATAGGTAATAAAGCCTAGAGGCTCCTTTCTTATCACTCAAAGAGACAACTGCTTATATTCCAGGGTACAGGCCGCCCCTTCCCTCCTCAAGAGGGAATCTGTTTATATTCCAGAGTGAAAGAGAAAGGTCCCTGGGCAGGTCAGTTGGTCTACTTCTTTGTCTCCTTTCTTCCTCCCTTCTTTCTCCCTCTCCCTCCCCTTTCTCCTTATACCCTCCCTTCCCCCCACCAGAAGGGAGGATGTGCCAGCAACAACTATATACGCTTCAAGTTTCATAATTTTGGAGCACTCCTATGGGGCCACCCATGTGCACAGAGGTAGCTGGCTCTTACTATGTTACCCTGTAAAGCTAGAGAGGGGCAACCAACACCATGCTCTGTGAATAAATATAAGGTCGGTTCCCTACCCAGGTGTCTCTTGTTTTTGCCTATGTGCGTGTGCATTTTGTGTGTGTGTGTGTGTGTGTGTGTGTGTGTGGTATACAATGAAGTTAGCCTATGGCAAGCTAGCATGAATATCTTAGACCCTTAACAAGACTTAAGTCTCTGACCATATTTCGAGAGCAGCCACTAACTTGATGAATGCTGTACAGGTTGGAAATGCCCACTTTATTTGCCATAATACAGTTAGAGCTGCATTTCCCATCTACTCATTCATAAAACCAAGAAAAAAGTAAGAAAAGATCTGAGACTATTACACTACTCTCTTAAAAACAGAATCATATTTTATAATATTAACTACAGAGACATAGTTCCTTCCTTTCCACCCCTTCTCACTTAAATATGCTACTATGACAACAAGAAAAATAAAAACCCTAGTTACAGGAAAGACAGTAAACGTTTGCAATCGTTCATTGAGTTTAAATATTCAACTCCCTTTTTTGCACCTTGAGCACGTACAGGAATAGTTGTATCAGATTTCCTTGGGACACAAAATATTATACTTAGCTTTAATAAAAATACTGTTTGTTCAATTTTATCAAAAGATGGCTACAAAAATGTAATCAACAAATGCTTGTGGTGGTAACGAAACTTATTAAATATACCTACCAACTGCTTCTAAGTCCAAATATCAGCTGGAAACCAGCTAATAGAGATTCAATATATCATTTTCTAAAGTGAAACAAACAGCTGTCAAATTAACTTCTGACAATTTAATGTAAAATTTCTGAATAGCTGTCCAGAGAATTTTCTATGGTGTTATAAAAGAAAAATGATTACTAGCAGTCAAACACTGTTTTAGTACTTCCCAAGTCTATGTTATTACTGTTATTCAAAAAATATAAATAATTAAAATAACAGTATAAAATAAAAATGTATGTAAATTAGGTTTTATTGTCAACTGAATTAGTGAAAATACCAAATATACAGAGTATATGACAAAATTAAATACCACAAAATAGATTCAATGTTTCTTTTATATTACTTAACCTGATAATTATATATTTACTGTAATTTAATACTATACACAAATCACATGAATAAATGACAAAATAATCTAGTAAATTCACTTCGTAAGTCTGGAATATTTGATTTAAATCAACTGTGGATCTATATAGAATCTTTCAAACAACAAAATTTATAACAAATTATATACAATTTAACTAACTTTTCACACAAAACATGCATTTATGCATTGGCTACATGCATAAAGCATATATGCAAAACCCAATAGTTATAGTTGTTCCTATGCAAGACATTCTGGAGGTGTGAAACAGAACAAACTGAGAGGAAAATTATACAACAGTATGGTAATAGTACCTAGTAAGAGGACATAGCAACTTGTACTATCTTCATATTTTGCTACTTAAAATATGAAGAGGGGCACCAAAGAAGACACAGAGAACGAGAAAATGGATAGAAGTGGTGATAACTTCTATAAGGGAGTTATACGGACCTGACATATAAAAATAGAGATAATGTCCAACTATTTAATAGATGAAGTGGATGATATGAAATGGATGGAGCATAAAGCTTTGCCTCCCAGGTCTGAATCATTATATATGTTCCTTGAGTTCAACAATGTATAAAATATAAAGAGAACCAGTTTCAGGAAAATAAAACCACTTGTATTGCTTCCAATTTTATTCCAAGATTAGGCACAGCATTTTTTTTTTTCTTTTGATCTTTTGGCTGAAGATCTGTAAACTATACAAGGACAGATCAAAATTTAGTTTATACCTGAAAGTTTCTAAACATCATTCTGAGACAAACTGTTCCATGTGCTCAATTTGTGCTGTAATTCCAGAAACCACTGATTACCAACTTTAAAAAGCTCAAATGCCTAAAAACATGGACATACTTGTATATATCTATACGTGCCAGGAGAAAACTGAATACGCTCAGGGGCAAGGGTACTGGGCGTGAGGCGAAGTGAGGAGAAAGTAATTCATTAGTCTTTTCTTTACACGTTTGTGTTGATTCCCTTGTTATAAGAATGTGTTATTTCAGTAATAAAAATCCTCGAAGACTTAGGAAAAAAATAATGTTAAGAACAATGAAGGAAAAACGCAATAATAATATTCCTCATCAAAAAGTATTCCCTTTGCAAATGAAGAGAACATTACAAGGTTAACAAAGAAACTGCTATATATAAAATCTCAAGAATATAATTGAGTACTCTTATGGTAAGCTATAGTTCAGAAAAATGGAACTTTTCTCTGTTGCCTTAAAAATGTGAAATTTTAAAAGGGTTCAAAGGTTACCCCTCTAGGGCTTAATGAATAGAAATAAAGAAAGAATATATTAACTTAAAATAACTGGTGGCACAAATGATATCTATATCATGAAAAATAGCTAAGTCAGATGGATATTTTATTTTAGGAGAAAATGAGATAATTTAATACTTCTAACTTCTAACAGAAAAGACTATAACTAGATGAAATAATATTAAGAGTAACTGTATGGGATGAAACATTTTTAAGGAGAATACCAACATTCTTTCATTGATCTTTACAGACTACAGGGGGAAAAAAATTCCTTAAGAAAGTAATCCAAGTGATCTTTGATGTCGTTCCACTTCTCCAGGTTGTTCTCCCCTCAGCCTGGATGTTTGGCTTACTGTGGAACTAATTATTCTTTTCTTGATTTTCTTTGAAGTTCGTTGCTCCCTAATCCTTTAAGAGTAAGTTCAGACTTAATGAAGACTACCACATCTTCTGTTCACTTACTCATTACACACTATGTGAGCACCAACTGTGTGCCAGGTACTGGTGAGGCCATGATAATACAATAATGAGCAAAGCCAGAGATAGCCCCTTTCCTACGGGACTTATGATCTTCTACTGAAAAGTGGTATTAATCAAAAACAGCCAGGAAAAATGTAAAACTACAGCAAGAAACAGGAGGAAGACATATGCCATGTTATTATATAGTTCATAATAGGGAGGTGAGAGAGGGAGGTTAAAAAAAGGCTTCTCTAAGAAAGATGAAATCTAAAGGATTTAGTGGAGGTCAACTAAGCAGAGAATAAAGAAGAATGTGTGAGGCAGAGGGAACAAGTTACGCAAAATCTCAGAGGTTAAGTGAAAAAGCATCTCTATGATGAGGGTCTGAAAGAAGGCCAGGAAGCAGGGAGGTAGGAAATGAGGAAGAGACATGTATGTGATGAAGAAGAAAGGAGGGAGGTAATGGCCCAAGACTATAGGAACCCCTGGGCCCTTTTAAAGGAGCTTTCAGTATTCATGTGTCACTCGGAGCTTTATTTTGAAAGGATCATTCTAGCTAGCTGCAGCATACAGAACAGCTAGAGCAAGGCCAGAATGGACATCGAACAGTTAAGAGAGGTAGAGCAGCTAAGAGGTGTCCTGGATGACATGATGCGTATCTGGATTAAGTGGCGGAGATGACTGTGCAGAAGGAGGAGGGAATGGAAAGAAATGGGCAGGTCTGAGAGACACTTATGTCAAATGGACAGGCCCTCATGAGGGATCAGAAATGAGAACACAGGAGAGAGAGTTGAAAAGGGTGACTTTTAGGCTTCTGTTTTACAGAACTAAATCTATAGTTGTGCCATTCACTGAACCAGGGAATAATGGATGAAATACCACTGGTTTAGAGGGGAAATTATGTATTTGGTTTGGACATACTACATCTGTGATACCCAAGAGGAGAGGCCAGCCACGATCACATGGGTCTACAGCTTAGGGAAGAGGTCTGGGTTAGGAATATAAATATATGAGTTATTTCTACAAAGGTTTTAACTGGGATGGAATGATACAAGAGAGAGTGCTAAATTAAAAAAAGGGTCTAAGGGGCTTCCCTGGTGGCGCAGTGGTTGAGAGTCCGCCTGCCGATGCAGGGGACACGCGTTCCTGCCCCGGTCCGGGAAGATCCCACATGCCGCGGAGCGGCTGGGCCCGTGAGCCATGGCCACTGAGCCTGCGCGTCCGGAGCCTGTGCTCCGCGATGGGAGAGGCCACAGCAGTGAGAGGCCCACGTACCACAAAAAAAAAAAAAAAAAAAAAGGGTCTAAGAAAGAGCCAGGTAGAGAAGGAAAAGGCTACAAAGAAAGAAAAAGGATGGCTCAAAAGGTTAGAAGACAGAGAAAAGCAAGGAGAGTTTTGTATCACAAGAGCCAGAAAAGAAAGGCACAAAGAAAAATTGGCATTTTGCAACTACTTCCACTTCTACAACCTCTCTGTAACCCTCTGATTATTTTATTCTCAATTATGAGCTACTGTCATAAGGGAATTTTGCCTTAAAAAAAAGTAAACTTTTATTAAGGATGTGTCAAGCTTTGCTTTGACTTAATATTTAGTTGAAACCCTCTTTGCCTTTGGCCTGTGGCAGGGGAAACAGCAGAATGCCTAGACTGACATCGTTTTCCATGTTCCTGAATTAGGCATGACCAAAATATGCAGTACTGTGATCACAGGATCAAGCTTGCGGCTGACAGTGATAAGAAATTTTTGCCCCTGAACTATACTAATTTAAAAATTTTGACTGCTAAATATATAATTAAATTTTCTTTAATGAATTTTCATTATGTCATACCAGAAATTCCTTCTATGATGATGATATTCTGTTTTTGCCTTCACTTTAACCAAATGTTGTACACAGATATACTATAGAAATCATACAGAGAGAAGAAAAAAATTCTAAGCAAACACTAGTAATACTAATTAAAAACTAAAATACAGAACTAAAAAGTACCAAAAACTAGTTTTTGTCTGTAAAATAAGGAGGGATAAGGAAATCTCAATTTGATAGAAGACTCATGAGAGCTTTTTTCTACTAGGTGGGGAGGATTTTCTGTTTCCAAAGGTAGAGGTTTAGTAAATGCTTCCTTTAGATTTTCTTACAGTAAAAAAACACCTGAAATATTTCTTTAGCAGTACCATCTTTAGCAACAAAGATGAAGGAGAAATGTCTTTAATTCTTGTTCTCATAATTGTTCAAATGTCTCCTTCTTAAGAATTTTGCTCTTATATTCCTTTGGGATTATGTGTCAGTTTGGGGGAGGAGGGAAGCAAAGAAGGCAGAAAAGAAAGAAGCTCTCAAATAATTTACCAATAAAGTTCATGTTAGACAAATTTGATACGACAGAAACATTAGTACCAGGAATTAGAGATGCTTGTACCTGGAGGAAGGAAACTTTTTAGGCAAAAGGGCCAAAGGAAAAGTTCCATTATTGAAGTTAGCAGAGTAAAATTTCTTTCAATTGTACATAATTACTTTTATATAAGCTAAAAAGCAACACTAGGAAACAAAAAGAATTCCCTTTAAATAGTAATAAATTAATCCATAATTATCGGCCAATTTTTAAAGGTGGTTTCTTATTAGAGACAGCAACATCTACGAAAAACTTATAAACAATGAAGAAAGAGAAGACACATGTGAATCAGGAAAAGCTGATGTTCAGCATTAATCCAAGGTTGAAGATGATTTTTTTCCCTTTAACACTGCAAAACCTTTTATTCTTGAAACTGGAGATAGATTTTGAGTAAGAAGTTACTGACTAAGGATCTTAACATTTTGATAATGTGAAAAAAGAACAAGTTAACTTACAAAAGATGCCGTAATCTCTGAGGCAGTTTCTAACTTCTTTTCCTATCACTGTAACAAAATTTGTATAACAAGAAAAATCTCAATAGGGTTAAGGCATCAACTATTTTCCCATTCTGCGAGTTACACCGGAGGAGGGGAATTATTAACAGGAATGATAAAGCTGTACTTGCATTTGGTAACCCAAAGAGAAGCTTACAAATGAGACGTCTCATTAGTTTGAGCAGACGGATCAAAATTAAAGGCTGAATCGCCAACTTTTAATTTCCCAATAGCCAAGAAGAGCTTGAAGTCTTGCGGAGTACGACTGTTGAAAAGTCAACCTGAAAAGATTTTCTCCACCTGGCATCACACATGCTTGAGTGGAACACAACTGCCTCCTACCACTTTTAATACTTTTAAGACAAAGCCGCACATGAAATCTATTAAGTACGCGAACACACAAGTGTAGATGACTGGTATACTGAAACCCATGGAATACTATAATCAGAGAACATCAGCATGGCTTTTGAACATGAAATTTGCTCTATTCTAATTTAATCTAAGCAGAGAGAAACAAAATTAATTCGTCTATATATTTAAGAGGAAATTAATTTTTAGCATGAAAAGTATTTATTTGCCTCAGAGTTATAGTTCTTTTTTTTTTTTTTTGCAGTACGCGGGCTCTCACTGTTGTGGCCTCTCCCGTTGCAGAGCACAGGCTCCGGACGTGCAGGCTCAGCGGCCATGGCTCACGGGCCCAGCCGCTCCGCGGCATGTGGGATCTTCCCGGACCGGGGCACGAACCTGTGTCCCCTGCATCGGTAGGTGGACTCTCAACCACTGTGCCACCAGGGAAGCCCTATAGTTCTTTTTTTTAATGGACACATATTTTTAGTCTTCTTAATAATGGTCTGAAAAGTAGTTGCGCTAATAAAATTATTTAGGGAAACCACAATTAGAGAGAAAATCCAAAATACTAAACAACCTGAAGGCAAACAAATAGAATCAAGGAGTATTCACTGGAAGAATTTTTAACAAGCTGGCAAAAAGAGAGGGGGACATGAGGTAGTCGCAAGGAAAATTCAATTTGTTTTCCTGGATTAGAATAGACTGACTTACAATTTCTTACTACTATATACTAACTGCTAAGATATATTTAAAAGGCAACAAAATAAAGCTAAAGTTTGTTTGGTACACAGTGCTACAAGAAATAACTTATGTTCCCCTATTACTAAGGAAAAGCACATTGATCAAATACATAGCTGGCTGCTTAATAACAATGCACTAATGTCCAGTTAGTTACAACTATAACTGAATTCCAGAGCAAAGCTCTGTTTCTCTCTGTCTCCTGTTTCTCTGTCTCTGTTTCTGTATCTGTCTCTCTGTGTACACACACACACACACACACACACACACACACACACACAATTTACTGTACTTTTATATGTACAACAAAACATTTATACAGAAGAGTCTCTTAAAATGAAGCATATATAGTTAGACCTTTTAGTCATTAGAGTCAGGCAGAATAATGTAACTGAAGAGTTAAATTGGCTGTCAGTTTTTTAGATAATAAGGTAAAAGATTGTTGAATTTTTCAACAATATTCATCAATATTCAACAATATTCATCTTTATCCAACAATATTCATCAATATTTTTCATCTTCTGACAGATGGATACATATAAATTCGTTTGTTGAAATTTATCACTTGGAACCTTATACAAAGACAACTAGTGACTAGTATAACATTATAATCAACCTCAATTACAAGGGAAAAAACTAAACTCAGAAACTCTATTCTGTTGTGGAGTTCTTTGTTAACCTTCTAATAAAAGCAGAGGACCACAGCTTAGAGAAGGTATTTCTTCAAGGTGATAAAAAGAGAAAAATAATCCAGTGAGGGGTTCTAAGCCCCTGAAAACAAACTTCCACATGAGCCTCAGTAATCAAAGACTACTGTGAAGTAGCAATTCTTGTGTGATGGATTTAATCAAAGATTGCTAGCCTTGTTGAAACAGGTATCTACCTCAGCTTCCAAAATCAAAATGTATAACAGTCCTCTTTTCCAAGTATGCACACTGCAATTCCAGTTCTGGACATATTACAAAGACAATCAGCAGAAACTGTCACTTATCAAGCTAACTGAACTTATAAGCCAAATAGTACTTGGCAGAGCAACGTGCTAACAGAATATTTAAACAGACAGAGCGATCCCTTTGAAAAGACTAAAACAGAAAAAGATTTTAGTTTTGGGCAACTTTCCCAAAGTTATATACATAATACAGATAATTTAAAGAAATGAAAAAGAGAGAGGTTTATTCTCAAATTATGTTGCAAAAGAGTTTTTTACTTGAGATGATTACATTAATGTAAAAGACTAAGATGCTGCCTTAACCTAGTACTTATAATCTGCAGGCACTGGCCTGGGCATTTGTAGTACTAGCAATACTAGAGGCAAATACCAACTAATGAGCCATGGTCCTGATGCATTTTATATTTTCCAACAGCCCCGACTCACTAAGGATCTTTGAAGATGAGCAATTCTTCACAATGAGATTCTATTTACCAGAGTCCCCATGTACATGACACTATACTAGGAACTTAACCAACAGTATTTCCTTACAACCCAATCTTACGTAGTACGACCTGTTCTACTGGTACACAAAGCCTAAAAAACAACACTGCGTAGAACACAAATTTTTAAACTGTAACATCTTTAAGCTAAGATGTTAATTTACATGTTATTGCTTCTATGTACCATTCTGTCATATTTTGAGGTAGAGAAAATAGAGAAACTATAGACATAATGGAGAAAAAAGGATAGAAAATTAAGGGAGTAAAATGCATTTTAAGAAATGGAAGGACATACACCAACAGAAACTATCTCTGAGTGATAGAATTCAGTGATTTTTTTTCCCCTTTTTGTTTTTTTCCCCTCATTTTCACTTTTTGGTGTACCCAAGTGTTAAATTTGTTTACACTCTTTTATTGGTCACCCTCTTTTATACTAATCATATTTTATATTAAACATTTTAAAGACACAATTACAGAGGCTAAAGACCACAGGATCACATATGAAGCAAAAGCACTGGGAAGAATGGGTTTTTCTAATTGAAAGGTAAGTGCATACCCAAAGCAAATCATGACTGTAAAACATGAGTTTTTGTAATCATGATTTAGAGGTAATTGTTGCTACCTAAGAAAAAAATTTCACTGGTAAAACACCACTGTGTCTTATATAACTTACAATTGTAAAACAAATTCAAAATGGCAAACACACATCTGATCATAATCTTACATCACACTACTTGATGCTGTTCAGAAGAAAATGGCATACATTTAATAAAATCCTTTGCAGGTCTGCTATGACAACGAGATATTATAACCCATTCAGAATGCATTATAGAATCATGTGGTAAGACCACAAAATATGGCCATTTGAACCATAATCCTATTTCAGGGAATTTACCCTAAGTAAATGTTTCAACAGAAAAAATAATAGGCAGAAAGATGATCACTAGAGCAGCATTATTTTTTAATAACAGAAAGTTGCAAACATTTAAAGCACTCAATAAAGGAGGAATAACCAATAATAAAAGGAAGAACAAATGTCAACTCAATGGCAAAGTGGCAGTGTGAAGTTCTGAAGATGCTGTGGGCTTTTATCAACACGGACTTGTATTGCAATCCTGGAGCAACCTTTTACTAGCTGTATGACCTTGAGAAGCTTCTTAACATGTCGTAGGTTCATTTCCTCTTTTAACAAAAGGAGATTTAATGCTTATGTCAGAAGACTGTGAAGATTAAAAGTCCGAAGTGACTTACATGGCATCTGAAACTTAGAACCTGAATAAAAACTCCGTTCTCTCTATTACAGACATTAAAATTGTGAAGACCAGGTAGAAACAATGAAAAATCTTTAGTATTCATTAAGGAAAACTGAATATAAAACTGTATATACAGTATAATTATAATTTAGCAATGGACTGTAGCCAGTAATTAAAATTAAGTTTGAATGAGCAAAATTAAAAGCTACATGTGCAAATGGATAAAAAAAAAAGACCAGCAGGACATGTATAAACATTACAATAATAATGTTGAAAGGGTAAAATAATAGTGGAACTATGAAAATTTTCCTTAATATTGTTATTTTATTTTTACAATTAAAAAAAGTAAATAGATATGTAGGTATGTCTAGAGAACTGAAGAAAGTCCTACTTTTATGGAAAACAAACATCATCACTAATCACTGAAACAGAAACTGGGAGACCTGCAACCTAAACCCTACTTCTTACGGCAGAGAACCTGAAAACGATCATGCTTATCCTGCTCCATTCTTGTTTTGGGAGAGGGATGTAAGCACGGATCTGGACAGGAACTCTGATACCGAAGTGTTTCAGTGGGTTCTTAAACTGTAACCACACTTTACAGAGTCACCCACAGTGCATTTTTAGCCAGACAAAAGTGTAGGGGAAGGAGACAGCTTGGTGGTCCTTAAAAGGCTGGCACTGGTGGATGCCATGACATGCACACAAAAGGCGGGAGGTAATGCCTGTGTGCAACTTCTGCCTCGTCTTTGCACACTCTTCATTTCCAGGTTCCTCCTGCCCTACAGCAGCTGGCCCCCGACCGCCTGAAGCCTCCCCTGGTGTTTCCCAACCTAGTCTGTCCTTTCTAAACAGGAACCAGCACTGTGAACCTAGCTCTCCATCTCAACTTTGGTCTGAACTTACTACTACAAGTGCCTGCCCTATGGCAGTTTTCATTTCGAAAAGTAATGCAATGGATGAATTCACACTAAGAATGAAAGGGCTGGCAGTGAGATGTAATCTCTACTGACCAAACACCTCCAGCCAGCATCTGAACTTTATAAATCATGATTTCTAGCGGGACATGTTAGCCCCTGTAACAGTGAGAGAATGAACTATGCCAGAAGAGGAAGAGGATATAATCTTCCTAGGATTCTTTAAATTACATTTACTTGGACTTTTACCTACCTACATTACAAGATACAACTGCTACATTTCCCAACATTCAGGAATAAGGATGCATTCCATTTTTTAAAGACATATTTTATAACATAAGATTATATGGAGAAAGGCTGAGTAGTTTAATAAATACTGATATTGCAATTACACTCCTTGGTATTTACCCAAAGGAACTGAAAACGTATGTCCACATAAAACCCATCCACAGCTGTTATGTACACATAAACTGTGGAACATCCAGACAATGGAATATTATTCAGTGCTAAAAAGAATAAGCTATCAAGCCATGAAAAGACAGAGATTTGTGTACCTCAAATACACATTGTGAAAGAAACCAATCTGAAAAGGCTACACACATCATTACACTTTTTTTTTTTTTTTTTAACAATCTTGATTGGAGCATCTTGAACTTTGAAGTTTAAAAGTGCTTAATATCCAAACAATATGAAAATTTATTATATATATTTCTATTGCTACTACTTCAGGAAAACAGTAAGAATAATATAACATTTAAATGTTTTACATTATGTAAGTAAATTAAAATTTTTGATGTATGAGAGAAGGTTGGTGCTTTAAAATAAATAAAGAAGTAACCTGAAACGTAAAGGATGAAATTCTTCTTTCTCTTATCTATTTAATAAAAGTGGCAAACAAAACAGCATGATCTATCAATACTGGAATGATAATATTACCTATGAATATTTTATGACTTATATGGCTACCCAGTGGGCTAAAAAATTACTAAGAAATAAAACCTGTGAATCATTATCTCAGAATTGAAGAACCTTTTTAAGAACATAAAAATTAATAATTTTAATCATTAAGTGTTCTCTAAAAACAGGATAAAATAAAGTGTACCTGGTGTCCAGCCTTTACTTGCTTCAAAACACTTTCATAACATACTTCATCCATGTTATTCAACTGTTGCACCTTAAAGTTTTTAAAACATGAAAAATATCAGATGAAGCAATTATAAACTTCTTAACCACAAAGGAAGCTTTATCAATTACGACGCATCTCCTTTTACTTTCAGACTAGCCAGAATGCAGAAACAACAACTGCAATATCAACACCTGATATATAACAACTCAATCGGAAATAAACACAATATAATTAAAAAATACAAATAAAATACCTCATGCAATACTTTCAGTGTACTAGCTTTATAAGAATGCAAGTTTTTTAAAGACAATAAGTTTAAGAATAATATTCTAGTGAGAGATATTTTAAAATAATTTTAAAGTTCTTTTCACTGTTTTCCCCAGAGAAGCCCATTCTTCAGACTGTTTTTCTTCTATTTCAGTCTATAAAACTATACATAGAGCTTTCCTGTGTAATTCTCAAAATCACCGGAATATTACCAGTAGAATATCATGACATACAAAGCTAAAATGTAAGGAAACATACTATTTCTGTAATGTATACAGAGTTTGGTAGATATTTTTCTACAGAAACATTTTCCAGATTAATTGGAAATTTAATATCAAATTAATGAATTTTAAAAAGGTCTCATTTTCCCTATTAATGATGAGACAGCTTCCAACCAAAAAGGTAAGGTAGTTACCTCAAAGAGGAGGCATGTGACACAGCCTGCATCTCTCTATTTAACATTTATTAGGAGTCTGGAGGGGATGAAAATGTTACACAACTGAAATGACTAAAATTTAGATTTTTTGTTTTAATAAAGGAAACACTTTAACATTCTGGAACTCTTATAGTGATTAAGTAAAATGAGATAATCACAAGACAATTTACTCTCCATTAATGATTAGAAAAAACAACAAACCAAAAACTCCTCCAAACAAAACTCTCAGTAATTTTTTTGGTGAATTTTGGGATGAGCTCTGGTCAAAGCCATTATTTCAAATTAGACGTGTCATGGACACCATTTTCCTATTTTGTGTTCTTCCACAACTGAATCACATCGTGAGCTTCTGAATGAAACTCTAAGAAATCTAAAAGGATTCCTTACTATAAGAAATGACAAATTAACAACGGTTAGAATATATTAAACAACACCCTGGGGGAATTCTTGTTACCAACTGTGTATGTCAGCTGAGCATAAAACTAATACATTTTAGTAAGACAAAAGTGCATATTTATAACTAATATATATAATTAATTTACTATTTACATTGTGTAAGATTTGTAAAAATAGTTTTTAAATTTTGCCAAATTTTTAAACCTTCAAAATAATTACGACAGTTCAACATCTCACACCATTCCTTTTGTGATTACAATGCTAACATACTGTGGTGAAAAATACATGGAAGTTAATTAGCTGTAAGTGATTTACCACCTTCTATGATGAACTTAAAAGAAAATAAGTTTTAAGACCCCTGACAAGCATCTGAAAACACTTTCTTCTCTACATCTTTCTGTGAGAACCATCTGTTATCATTTAAATTATAAGTTGAAAGAACAATCTAATGTTATAAACAGCTCTACATCTGTTCTAATGATACATTAAAATAAACTAAATCATCAAACATATATTAAGATATGGCTGAAAAAAACAAGCAACAAGTAATACTGAAAAGCCCTTGAAACAATGAAGGTAAAAGATGCATATCATAACTATTACCATATCATGAGCTGTCCTTCTATGTATACATCTGAAATGGCTCCCCACAATTCTAAACATACCTTACTTTTATGCAATGCAGATGGAGCATATTAACTGTTGCAGTGACATTGGCTTTTAGTATTTTCTAAGCTGAGTATTTTATTTATAATACTGTAGGCTAAAAATGACCCTGTTTTACTAATACAATTGTTTTTAGACAAAAGTAATGTAATACACTAAAGACCAAGGTTGACATAGTAACACACGATTCTATCCTGCTTTCTTTTATAAAGAGGTCATATGGCCCGTGAATCTTCTCCTAAAACTATTTCTTCCACGGGGGGGGGCGGGGGGGGAAGTGTCATTAAACAGAATGATAAACAAATAAATTTTAAGCAAAATATTCCTTCATGACATTATAAAAGCCTAAAATAAGCACCCTGATAATGCAAATGGTACATGGTAATACTATTTAAGGAATTAGATAAACAGACTTTTTAAAACATTGCAAAGAATTTCAGAAATGCCACTTATGTATATAATTAATATGATAGTTATACATATTATAAGTTAAATAGAGCCCCTCCTTTAATAGTTGCTATCATGAAATTATTTTTCTATTGCATATAAGGTATTACTTATTTTAGATGAATAATATTATATCATGATATATATTACTGACTTAACTAAAGTCTTTTATTATTTCACATTGGCCTTCAACCCTATCAGATTAACATTTTGAAACATATTCTTATATATAACTTGTGTTCTTAGCTGAGAATACAAAATATACACTGATAATAGCAATGCAAACTACTACAAGCAGCTTTTTGGAGCAGGAGACATTCTACTACATATAGCTGAGGAAGTATGCTTGATTTTTTTTTTTCTAGGCTGTGATATTTGTAATGTGACTGAAATGGTCTTCTGGAGTCTCTAACCTCAAACAAGTATTAAACAATACATCAACAAAAATATTTCTGGAAAAGAAAAGTATAAGTTTTAAAAAAAATGTTTACCTTATTTGCACTTTTAACCCCCAGAAATGTCTGTCCAAGAGGAACAGGTCGAAAGCGGCCATCAAAGTAGAAAAGTCCAATGAAGGGATTAACGTGTAAAAACGTAGCAACATCGAGGTAGTTGGGTAAGGTTGCAGACAGTCCAAGAATTCTTATCATACTCTGTGTGGATTCAACCTATAGGGGTTATTTTAATTAACATATGAGATAGATTCAACCCATCTGGATCTGTACCAAGTTTAAAATAAGTTTTAGTAGTATAAACGATGAAACAGTCACAATAAGATCACTGAAGAAACTGAGAATAACAACACAGTCTAAAAGACAGATAATGTGAAAAAAAAACTGGCTTAAATCTGGCATGTGGAATGATATAAAGTGATTAAAAGTGTAATTTTAGTATATTTTCTGAACTGGAAAATTCTTAGTTAAATGGTTTCTTCTGTTTTGTTTTTTTTCCCCCCTAAAAATTTAACAAGGCAAGTGACATGTGTTAGGTTGTAGTGTAAGCTGTACCACTTTATAATTTCAGGTGTTAGAAGTATATGCTCTTTATTCTCAAGTTCAATAATTTCAAATTCATTTTAAACACACAACCACAGAAGTCTGAAATAATTAAGGTAGATTCTTCTAGTGTTTCACAAATTTAAATTTAAAATGATATGCTGTATAAGAGAGAGTTTGTGTGGAACAACAGCCAAAACTTGGGGGAAGAAAATCACAAACTACTCACAGAATGTCCTAAGCTGCATTATTTGTGTTCACTGGTGGGGTGTAATATTCTAATTTTGTGGCTGAACTCTGCTGAAAACATCAATTAATTTGTTTGTCAATAATTTATTAAGCTTTTAATGACGGGCACAAAGCCAGGAGAGCAGGGGTTTAAGAGTCTGTGAAAACTACAAAAAAACACTGTAATGTGTCCCATTAATAGTAGCACCTTCTAAAAACTGTGAACAATGAAGAGAGATCACTAATCAAGCTCGGGTAAGTCAGGGAAGGCACGCAGAGGTGACAGTTGTCGGTGTTCTAAGAGAGCGGCTAGGACCTGCCAGGTAGGCCAGGAAGAATGGTGTTTATAAGGTACTGTACTTAGCAACACTAATGGCACAAGCTAGAAATGCAGAAGTGTAGAAATGATCATGAGAAATCTCGCATGCCAAGGAGTTTCTCCATTTTACTGCTGATGAGCACACGACACTATTCCATTCTCTTTCAATTACGTTTTTATGATGATAGCTGATAGTATTCTCATCTTTTTCCATCTCTAAACGTTCTTAAAATATCTTTATCCTTTTTAATTTTGTTTACTCATAGGTTTTCTACTTATTTGTGATTGGATTTGTTATGTTTATTTTACTTTTTTAAAACTTAGCTTTTGCTTTTTTAAAAATATAGAAGGTTTCTAGCTAATAAATCTAATTCTATTGGTTTCCTAGTTTGTATTTAATTTTTTTCAACTGTATTATTTTTCCATTTTTTTAGAACATTCTGTTTAAAATTACCCAACATTTAAAATTTAATAATTAACTTACTATAGTCCCAACATTCCTGTTTCATTTGAGTATAATTCAAACTCTGAATTATAAACTCTGTCTGTACTTAATAAACTTCCATTATTTTCTAATAATAGTGTTGTCACTCTCTTTCCCTTCCTTCCTTTCATGATCACTTACTGAACTCTCAGTGTCAGAAGACTATTCTTTCAAGTGGTTGGGTTTTATGTCTTCAATTTATCAAATACAAAAGTGTAGAATGTATGTACATATATATGTGTTTGTATATACATATGCATATATAGATATGTATGTGTGTGTGTATATAGTTTTGTTTTACCATATAGAAGTTATTTCTAAATTTCTATTGTTTTTTTGTTTTGTTTTGTTTTTGTGGTACATGGGCCTCTCACTGTTGTAGCCTCTCCCGTTGCGGAGCACAGGCTCCGGACGTGCAGGCTCAGCAGCCATGGCTCACGGGCCCAGCCGCTCCGCGGCATGTGGGATCCTCCCGGACCGGGGCACGAACCCGCGTCCCCTGCATCGGCAGGCGGACTCTCAACCACTACGCCACCAGGGAAGTCCCTCTATTGTATTTTGTAAAGACTATGATCTTTTCAATTTCTCCTTTGAGAAAATGTCCCATGGACACCTAAGATGAACATAATTTATCTATTTTTAGGGTATACAATTCTACGTGCTTGACCACTTTATGACATTAATTATATTATTCAAATTCTCTATATTTTATATTTATAATACAGGAAGTTAAGGATTTGCCAAGAGAAAGTATTACTTTCATCACATAAAAACTTTCCATTTTAAATTAAGATGCCAAATGTTGCTAGAGGGAACAGTCCAGGACCATTCACAGGTAAGCCCTAGGGGTTCTGCAGAAGTATGGGGGGCATTCTGCAGCCCCATGCACCTACAATATCCTTTCTATCTGGGTTTTCAAACCACACATGCTTTCATATTTTTCTATACTAGGCTTCCATGTAAAAGTTTAATTTAAAAAAGGGTTTCTTACCTGGGAAGAAGTTTGAAAACCTCTGATGTGATTTTTAAAAGTACACAAGACTTGGAATGAATTTGGTAAGTTAATTAACCTTCGACCAAATTCCTTTATGAGAGAATGCATATAAAAAGATTCTCAATCTTTAACAAAAGACTATACAATATTATTATTTTTTAAATCTAGGAACTTTTAAGTCATTCTCACCTTCTTGCTATCATAAGTAAAATAAGGGGATTCATGGGATATATTTACTTGGGCAAATACTTTAACTATTTTTTCAGTTTTTATGTCTCTCTTATTTACATCTAATTTTAGTCAAAACTTGCTTGCATCATGCTGGTATCTTCGAGTTATTATACCTAAGTGAGCAGCTCCCAATGTCAGATTTCTCCTTGGATATTTCTATACAGTGCATATATGGGCTGGGAAAGTCCAAGGGCCTGAGTTCACTCCCTCACACAAATATTACTTACAGGCACTTAGAGAGGCCCTGTGCCTTCCAAACTCATTCTGTAAGTAGGACAAAAATGAATCTGCTTACTCACTGTTATGGGTTCTATCTGGGCTTCTTTGAGGACTAAATAAAACACTACCTATGAGATATACATATGGCTCCCAAACCAAACCCAACCCAAACAAGAGAACCCTAAATAAGGGGAACTGATGACCCTACCTACTATTTAAGAAACCTCCTTTACATGCTATGATTAGAATCCTTTACAGTAATTAGAATGATAATTTTAATTATACCATAGTTCTATTTCCTATTGGTGGTGATGTGAAAGGATATGAAGGTGATTTTTAGTTTTAAAATCATTCAACACAAAAGTTACTGAGTATATTTTTAAGGACTTTTGATGTTAAATATATGATACCTTGCAAACACTAGAGATATTTTTCTGCTAAAACCCCATTTTACAACAACTGTATTTTTTAATCAAAAAAACATATCATTCTCAACACAGATAAGCCTGTATGAGAAATATATTCTTTTAAATATGGATAATTTGGAAGTTTATGTCTTAAACCACATCTCGAAACTCTATACACTATACAGAGTTATCTGAAAATATTAATAGTTGAAAGCTATGAAAAATTAACATTTTACAGTTTCTTCTTTATCATTAGCCCAAAAACTAGGCAGTAAATTTTTATAGCATTGTCCCTCACATAATATCTAAGTTTGGACAAAGTCTATTCACTGAAAGTAAATTTAGTTACAACTAATGTTAGTTCAATGTTGTTAAATATAACAGATTAGGGCTTCATTGTACTTTTTTATTTTCCAAATTTCTTTCACTCATGCCAAGTATGTTGTGAATTTAGTCCCTAATACCACCATGCAACTTCAGAACCTGAACAGAATCTACACTGCATTAGAATAGCTACCTATGGTGTATCTATGTTAGTTACAAATTGTTGAAGTGCCATGTAAAGCACTGCCATCTACTGGGAATGTCTGGTAATCACAAGGAACAAACAAAAGGGAACTTTGTTTTTTCTAAAAATATTTATGAGCACTGCACTAATACACTGGAAATATGAGAAGAATCATATAGATCATTCTGTTAAGGAGATTAAAATCTAGTGAGAGACACAGATAAAGACAGAATTACCTATAGTTAAGTTGTGAAATTATAAGGAAGACTGTGATGAGTGCTAAAAATGTGCAAAGAAAGGGAGTACAGAGGGAACACAGAAAAGGTGTAATTCTTTCTGAGTGGTAAACTAGGAAACACTTCATAGAAGAAGTGATATTTGGCAGACTCAAAAGAATAGTAAGTTTTCAACAGATGGACGTGTGGAGCAATAATATATAATTTTGCATTTACAACCCTTCATCTCATAACTAACAATACACTCTGACGTAAGTAAGATTAGTTTTACCTCTAAAAGAGGGCCAATGGCATTGGAAAAAAAGTGGGGAAGGAATAAATGGTTTTGTGTGGCTGGAACCTACATCAGGTAAGGAATATGATGGAGAAGTTAAAATTGGACAAATAGGTCAGGGTTTCAGTAGTGTTTAACGTCCAGTTACAGTATTTAAACATTTTTCTTAAGATAACAAACAGCAAGTCATCAAAGGTTTATAAGCACAGTAAGTGATAAACTATACAATTAGAATTTGGCTATATTATGAAGAAGCCAATGTGCAGGATGAATTAATGTATATTTACATATTATATATCCATGTTACATACAATGTATTATATGTTCCTATATCATATGTTAACATGATATGTTTATAATTATACTACATATGTAATAAACCTATAATATATAATTTTTATATATTTTACTTCACAGTTTATAAACTATATATAGAAAATTATACTATTATATATTCATAATTTACAAAATATTTATAAATTTATAACGAATTCTTCAAAGTACATATGGTACATAATGTGTGTGTCTGTGTACATATGTACAGAAAGCATCAGCAGCAGGCCTGCAATCTATTTTCTCTCTCAACTGGGAATCCTCAAGAAAGAAAGATGCCCTGGTCAAATCCCCTTGTAAACATGCTAATGACAGACCCCCTGGCAAATGTACTAATGGTATTTACTTGACCTCTAATGTTCTATAGTTGCAGGAAAGCTTTATCTTTGTAATGCTTTTAGCTGATGGACATGCTCTCTAGGTGGCTCAATGCAAACAAACCAGGAATGTATGGACTTACGTGGCCTGGCTCCCTGAAAAGATCACTAAGCTATGTACGTATCAAGGTATCAAATCAAAACATCTTGTGATCGGAAAGTATCACCTTGGGAAACAGTACCTTCTGTTAACCACTAATCTCACTTTACCTAATATACTAATCATATGCACTGTTTTGTATATCAATTCTACCTTGATAAAGCTGTTAAAAATTTTTTTTAAAAATCTCATGACAGGGCTTCCCTGGTGGCGCAGTGGTTGAGAGTCCGCCTGCCAATGCAGGGGACACAGGTTCGTGCCCCGGTCCGGGAAGATCCCACATGCCGCGGAGCGGCTAGGCCTGTGAGCCATGGCCGCTGAGCCTGTGCGTCCGGAGCCTGTGCTCCGTAACGGGAGAGGCCACAACAGTGAGAGGCCCGCGTACCGCAAAAAAAAAAAAAACCTCATGATCAAAATAGGTCTCTTTTGTGTAAATGATGCCCTGCATGCTTCTTTTCGAGACCTCACAAGTAAAATCTGTGCCAGAGCAGATCCACGGTGGCAAGAAAGGAGAACAGTGATGGCAGTGGCAGACTTCTCCATGCTTCACCTTTGTCTCACAACTACATGTATTACTGACATTATTAAGTTGGGTATTAGCTAAAACCTCTGATTTTTGTGTGTCTACTTTGAATATTTCAATGCTTTGTGTTTTATGTATGTGCATCTGTGCATGTGCATGCACATATTTTTATATAGTAAAAAGTGAACATGTCCTAAAGAGTCCTCTAATCCCATCCCTACTATAAATCCACTTTTACAGCGTGTTGCATATGCTTCCACATCTATGCACCCTACTCTACCCCACTGTAAGCAAGAACTTTATTTGGTAACTAACTGTAAGCAAAAACTTTATTTGGTAACTATAACCACTGCACCTTGAACTGTGTAGCCAGCACATAGCAGATAGCTAATAAATGTTCACTAAATGAGTGAATGAGAATATAAATATATTGCATTTTTTTCTTTACACAAATGGGATTGTGCTGTATATTGTGTCTTTTCAATGAGAATATAACATGGATATCTTTTAAACCCGGTTCATATAGCTCTACCTCGTTCTTTTTAAAGACTGCAAAGTGGCATTTTATTTTATGAATTAATGGAATTTATTAAACTATTTCTTCTTTTGTTGGACAGTTGGGTTGTTTCCAACATATTTTGTGCTAACAAGAAAGCGTCAGTGAATACTGGTGTTACTATATCTATGTGTCTGTGCTATTATTTCCATAGGTTAGACTTCTAGAAGTAAAAACACAGTTTAGTGAGCATTTTCAAATTACATTCTTTTTTCACTTTTGCCAATCTATGTAAGAGAAATGTCTCATGTTGATTTGGATTCCTTTTAAGCATCTTTTCTATGATTTTCAGAATTTTTATTTCTACTGTAAAGTGCTTTTTCCAAATTTTTAAAAAAACATATTTCTTACTAGTTTACAATAACCTTTTAATTATAAAGGACATTTAAGCTTTATTTTATGTGCTACAAATAATTTCTATTATTCTGACTTACATTTGAACTTTTTGAAGGTATCTTTACTGGTCAGAAGTTTTTAATAGTTACATATCCAAATGCGCCACATGTTTCCTTTGTAACCTTTGGAGTTTTGCATTTTGCTTAGAGCTTCTCCACCTCAAGGTTATTTTTTAAATGCTCTTTCATATTTTCTTTAATGCACTGAGTTTTGTCTGGTATAGCTAAATCATTAATTCATCTAGAATTTTATGTTGGATTTATCAGATGAAAGTACATTATTTTAAAACATTTGAAAATGCAATATAAACTTCCTCAAATTTTGTACTCCCTTCATATTAAATTCCCATACCTAGTTCTAGATGAGAGCTATTCAGGATATGAAATATAAAGAACTGACACCTAACTAGTCACTGGGGTGAGGGTGAGTGTTAAGGAAGAAGGAACAATTGAGTGTGGCTCCCACACACTCAATTTGGGCTTGAGAATCAAATGGACTGTCATGCCATTTATAAATAGGGAGGGAAGATGGCAGAGTTTCTGACGTGTTTAAGCAAGAGATGTCTATGAGATATCAGAGTAGAAACATACAACTGTGTTTGGACAGGAATAGAAGTCAGCGGGGAGATCTGGACTACATGCAGAGATTTAAGTGACACAGGCACAGAAGTGTTATTTTCCCAGGGTAAATATTTAGAATAAAAAAAGAAGATGGCAAGTGACCAGAGTCCCGTGTTGGAAAAGGTCACTGAGAGGATGTGACTGCCAATTAATCCGCAAGCTAGACCTTGTCAATTAGAGGATCCTCACCCCCTTTGCTGTTCTAGGAATATGCATTCCGCTTGCCTTCCCTGAGCTAGAAGCTTCCCCGAGGATGCAGCCTTGAGATAGCAATGTGGTGTTGAGACCATCTGGACAGTATATGTGACTGAAGTCAGTTAAGTAAGGCCTCTATATACAGTTAAGGCAGGTGTAGAGGTCGACTGATCTTGCAGTTGCCCAAGACAAGCCTCAAAAGTAAGTTCCCTTGCTTATTAAAACTGTCACCTACCAATCTGGAGTGGTCTGCCTCTTTTTTCAGTTCTCTCCTTGCCCTCTGTGTACAAAGCCAATTTGCAAACCAACATCGTGGAGAATGTAAACATTTCAAGGGTGAGAAAAGGAGAGAGCAAGGGAGCCTGAGAAAGAGCAGCTAAGTAGGTGACCAAAAACATCAAGTAAAGAAAATCAAGGCAGGGTGGCATCATGGAGTCCAAGAGAAAAGAGTTTCAATTCTGAAGAAATAATGAGTTATATCCTGGTTAAAAAACAAAAAACAAAAAAACTTTTTATGACCTATGCTGGAGCAATAACCAGACCACAGCTGTTTGGAAATCAAAAGGGAAACTGAATATAGATTAATATTTCCAGAAGCTGAGTGGTAAAAACAGCTTTACAAAGCAGAAGGTATTGGAGCAGGATAGTTTGAGGGAGGTGTTTTGGTAAAGATGGGTGGGGCTTTGCAATTCTTTAGAGCTGAAGGCACAGTGCTCACAGAGAAGGAGAAGTTAAAGACCCAGGAAAAAGAAAAGGGATAACTTACAGAGTGAAAGGAATGGAGTCGAAGACAAGGGGACAGGGGGCCTCTAACTAAAGGATGAGGGATGGAATGATGAGGATAGATTTGGGAAGGGGTTTGAGGCTTTTGCTGGATGGTGGGGAGGTTTTTTCTGGATGCAAACTGAGGGAGTTCAACCATGAAGGCCTGTGTTTCCACTCAGTAAAAAGTATTGTCTTCTAAGAATGAGGCACAACAGGGTGGGGAGAAGGAGGGAGGAGTCTGGTGAAGCTTGGAAAAAAGAAGGAAAGCTGCTCCGAAGTTACGGGGTAAATCCCCGACGATTCAGGTGAATTCAGAGTCTACGAATGTGTAGTGACCTTAGTCTCCACCACCCCTGTGTGATCTCAGCTAGTGTTTAGCAATCTGACTGGAGGGAAACATACTGTTCAACTGACTCATGATTGGAATTTTGCCAGGGAGTCAGGGGATAAATAAGTTAAGGCTATTGACAAAAGAAAAAACTGGTCATGTAGTCTTGGCTATTTCAGAACGAAAATAAAGCCAGGAGAATATGGATCAGAGACAATAAGAGATGGGAAGTCAAGGAATTAGAGTTCTTGATTATGTTAAAAAACTAGTGTTCATCTACTGTCTTTACATGTACAATCTACCAACAAACATCATTTTAATAGTCATGGGTACTTTAAGATATCTTTTCACTTAATGGAAAGAGGGGTGACAGAAATCAATCACAGATCATTGATGAATTTACCAATTTTGATTTGGACAATTTATGAGTTACCACAAGGTCCAAAACTAGAGACAACAAGTACACGTCCCTTTTTAAAAATAACAATTAAGATTATGCACATTAGGAGATATTTCATTTTATCTAGTATATTAAGGAAAATATAAATCATTTCCAGATTTTTTTCAGTGGGGGGAGAGGTCAGGCATGGAGAGAAATGGATGAATAATTAATATTCTCCTATGTTCTACCATATTTTAATACTGCTTAGTCAAAGTTACATTTAGCTTTAAAACACAGGTTTAGAATAGAAGTTTTCCTGTATTTATTTTGGTTAATTTAAAGAGACTTCAATTACATAAGACCTGGGAGGAAGAAAAATAGGGTACTTTTAACATAAAAATGAAATAGCTGAAGGTTTCTCCCTACGAAAATTAGCTTTATCCCCATGAACAATACATACTAATATTTCTTTGAATGTTACATTTAAGTTTAAAAACTTATCCCTCAAAATAAGCTTACAAACAACTTCCCCTTACCTGACGTAAAGTACGTGCCACTATGCTTTCTAATACTGGTCCTCTATCTTCATGAAGTAAATGAACTTCATCAAGAATAAGAAGCTTTACAATTTGGGAAAGAGCTACGTCCCCAACACTCTTTCTTGTCACTACATCCCATTTTTCTGGTGTGGTCACAAGCATCTATAAGACAAGAAAAGATAAATTAAAAAGGGGAAAGAGGTCACATATTATTTAAACTTCCACTGTGTTATTCAAAAAGAAATATGATTAACCACCTATACACAGATCACATAAAGTGTTACAAATATCCCAGAATGATATCTGACTCACTGTAGACAACAGTCACTTCTCTTTAAGTTGTGATATTAAGCAGTTACTCATTAAAACTCAGTAAAGGTAGTCTGTCTGTAAATTGTAGTGTGAAGTGTACAAAATACACAGGCTTACTTAAAATGTGTCTTACAACGTAAGAAACCAAATGACACTATCTTCTAAACAAGTGTGTACTGATAATGGCTTTTATTTGAAAAGGGACAAAAATAAGTGAATAAATCACTAAAAGGAAATGAAAAGGAAACCAAGGATCCACTCTAGGAATGGTTACCTGTTTATACTTTTCCAAATTTGGAGGAAGCTTTACTATTGACACACAGTTTTTAAAAACTACCCTTTAATATCAACTAGTATATGCAGAAGTTTATACTAAAAAACAACACATATACTACAGCATAACTGGCACAAAATAGCAACACAAACAATGAGTCACCGGAGATCCAGGGTACTAAGAGCAGGAGGTAAGCCCAGGGTACTTATATAAAGTTCTTAGAAGAGACCATTTGACATGAGCTGTGATTATAAGTCTATTTGCTTTCTACATATTGAATTGTTTGTGTCCCCTAAAAGCATACTATAGCAGAAAAAAAGAAAAGTTTAATAAACCTTCTACTACAGTAATATTGAACTAGGAAATAAGCCCTTATATAACTCAAAGAACACATGAGGTAACAAATCAAAACCAAAGCTTTTCTTATCCAGTATATCAGCTTATAGAGACTGATGACAATCAAAACTCACTATGCTTTGAAGAGTGAAGAGGTTAAGGGGGTCAGATTGTTCTCAACATTTTTGTTGTGTTATCTCAGGTCTGTTTTTGAAGTCGCTTATGGGAATGATGATAATCTTATTTTTTTAGATTGCAATTGATGTATAATTCTTAACAAATGCATAATCCAAGTTTGTCAATATAACCTGTTGCATTATTAGAGATATCACTGCTATCATTTTGAAATGAACTATATCAACCACAAAATTTAGCAGTTGTACTTCGATGTAACAATTAGTGAACTATAATGAAATAGATTAAGGCATTCATATCTAAGGTGTGAAATACTACAAATCCAAAGCTACTTAGTTAATTTGCTAAAGCCAAATGGCAATGTTGAGATCACATCAAATTTTACATTTAAAAAAATGCTTTGGAATTAAGTATAAACAGATGTATAATGGATTTTAAGATCTAAAATGGGTTGAAGCATTCAGTATGCATTAATTAACATCTCTTTTATATTCCAATAACTTAAACAGAACTTCTACTTTGAAAAATGACAACTTTAAAATAACCCAAGATATATCATTATAAATATACCCAGGGATCACTTACTAACAACCCTTTCACTCAAAGTCCTAAAAAATATGCCCATGTGATTTCAAAAACAGTAATTCTCTTAAACTGTAAATTCATGTCACATTAAAATATAAAATAAGCTTACTATTAATAAATGTTAAGAAAGCTACAAAGTACAATACAAAGATAATAATGTGGTAATGATTAAATTGTAAAGTAAAATTTTTCAGATATCGGAAAACTATACTACCAAACCTTAAAAATCCATTTTAGCATTTTGTTTTATACACCATACTTTCAGCACAGTGAAAATTGGCTTCATTTATATTACCATTTCATTACTCTAATCCCCTGAATGAAAATGGCTAGAAAATAAAGTGTCACATTTGCTTAATGAATTGGAACTCATGCAAGACATTTCCATCTGCTCTTGTATTAGGGTATGGGTTAACTGTCAATATTTTTACTGTCAACTCAAATTTCTCTCAATACATGTACTTATTCCCTCAGGAGTATGAAAATCATTATTCCAAACTGTTCCAATTTTAGCCTGACCACTGGGAAAATGGCAGAGCTGAGATGCTATACACCACTACTGTGCCAACAATTTGGTGTATTCAATTTTAAAATGCTCCATTTGACAGCAAAACCAAAGGACCTATGACTTGCTAGAACCACCTCATCTGGTAATTAACTCAAACATTAATATTATTATCTTTTGCCTTTTAAAACAAAGGGGAAACAAAAACAAAACAAAAAACAAAACAAAAACAAAACAAAAAACTTTTCTTACATCTGTAAACAGTAAATTTACAATGTTTAGTTTTCTGTGATTGTTTCATGACTACTAAAATACTTTTTTTCTCTAAGTGAAATATATTCCTCCTAGGGGAGAAAAACAGTAAAATTTTTAAGCTGAATTTTTTTTTTTTTTTTTTTGCGGTACACAGGCATCTCACTGTTGTGGCCTCTCCCATTGCGGAGCACAGGCTCCAGACACGCAGGCTCAGCGGCCATGGCTCATGGGCCCAAGCCGCTCCGCGGCATGTGGGATCTTCCTGGACCGGTGTCACGAACCCGTGTCCCCTGCATCGGCAGGTGGACTCTCAACCACTGCACCACCAGGGAAGCCCTAAGCTGAATTTTTTATAATTATTTGCATAATCCACTAATTGGACACTATAGCAACCCTTTATCAAAACACACCAGAAAGGTGGTGTTTCACAGAAGAATGCCATGCTTGAATCTAAGTTTTAACAGACTTGTCCCAAATAAAATTCTTTGAATTTCAAGGTAAGAATTACTAAAGAGATCACAAAGCCTCTTGTCAACATACCTGTAAGAGTGCAAGAGGAACATGTTCAATTGTGCGTTCTACAATTTTTAAAAACTATTTTAACATCTTTATTGGAGTATAATTGCTTTACAATGGTGTGTTAGTTTCTGCTTTATAACAAAGTGAATCAGTTATACATATACATATGTTCCCATATCTCTTCCCTCTTGCGTCTCCCTCCCACCCTCCCTATCCCACCCCTCTAGGTGGTCACCAAGCACCAAGCTGATCTCCCTGTGCTATGTGGCTGCTTCCCACTAGCTATCGATTTTACATTTGGTAGTATATATATATATACATTTTACCTTTTTTTCCCCATATAATTACTGGATTAAACTAGTAGAGTGGGAGAAGAAGAGAGTGAGAAATACTATTTACTACACAACTATCAGAAAATTTAAAATGAAAGACATAAAATGCCATGTGTTTGGAGAGGATGTAGAGCATCTAGAACTCTCATGAAATAATCATGGAAATACAAACTCACACAACCATTTTGAAAAGCTGCTTGGTATTACCTACTAAAGTTGAACATATGCAAGCCTTGTGACCCAGCAATTCTATTCCTAGTATATTAGGTACTGAACAGAAATACACACCTATTTGAAACTAAAGATGTATATTAGAATTTTCATAGCTGTACTATTTATAATACTTCAAAATTGGAAGTAAGCCAAATTTCCATCAACAATAATATGGACAAATAACTTATAACATAGTTATACAATGAAACAATTATACAACAATGAAAATGAGTAAACTACTGCCATATGCAGTAACATGGTAAAAATCTGAAAACCTTGTTAATGAAAGAATCCAGTTACATAGTATATAATTTTATATATGTAAAGTTTTAAAACAGGTGAAACTAACATAAGGTGTTAGCAGGATAGGAGTCACCTCTGGGAAGGAAGAAGGACACAGCAAATGGGAGAGGAATAAGGAGAGATTCCGAGGTGTGGTAATATTTTTCTCTTGATCAGGGTGGTGCTTATATCAGTGTATTCACTTTACAAAAATTTTATCAAGCTGTTCACTTACAATTTCTGTACTATTCTGACTGTGTATTTTACTCAGTAACAGTAAGCTATGCACATACATGCTCTTATAATTACATATAACTTACAATTAAAAACAAAAGTTAAATGGCAAGAAAGGATACCTGGACTGAACAGGTAAAAGGTGAATAAGAGTTTGCCAGACAAAGAAAGAAAGAAGGATATTCCAGGCTAAGAAGAAAAAATAAGCAAAATTTGTTCTTTGTGCTTCTAATATGCATGGACCACATATCATCTCTTGCGTGATCTTTCTATGTATGCTGCAAGCATCTTGAGGAAGGTACCAAATATGAAATTTTTATATGGAAGTCCAAGTTCCTCAACCTACTGATTGGGTTTTTTTTTTTTTAAATACAGATACAACTTCTACATTTAGGCCAATTTCCTGCCCACTTATCAATCTTCTCAACCAGAGACCTCTATAAGTACCAAAAGCAAAAAGATAAGAAAGTTCAATATATTTATGGAAAGTCTTTGAACCAAGAAGAGAAATTAGACACCTAATTTAGAAATCATAATACCCGTATTTCCTTAATGTTATTGTTGTTGCTGTCTATTAAAAAAAACCTATTCTTGTCTTTCCATATTCATATTTTTCAAAGATAGGCCAGTCCATAAAACCTTCTAATTCCAGTAAATTAATTCATTATACAGAAAAACATAGTCTTGAAATTATATTACTAACAGCAATACATATCCAGTCTAAGACACAGAGAATTTTTTTTTTAACATCTTTATTGGAGTATAACTGCTTTACAATGGTGGTTAGTTTTTGCTTTATAACAGAGTGAATCAGCTATACATATACATATATCCCCACATCTCCTCCCTCTTGCGTCTCCCTCCCACCCTCCCTATCCCACACCTCTAGGTGGTCACAAAGCACTGAGCTGACCTCCCTGTGCTATGCAGCTGCTTCCCACTAGCTATCTATTTTACATTTGGTAGTATATATAAGTCCATGCCACGCTCTCACTTCGTCCCAGCTTACCCTTCCCCCTCCCCGTGTCCTCAAGTCCATTTTCTACATCTGCGTCTTTATTCTTGTCCTGCCCCTAGGTTCTTCAGAACCTTTTTTTTTTTTTTTTTTAGATTCCATATATATGTGTTAGCATACAGTATTTGTTTTTCTCTTTCTGACTTACTTCATTCTGTATGACAGACTCTAGGTCCATCCACCTCACTACAAATAACTCAATTTTGTCTCTCTTTATGGCTGAGTAATATTCCATTGTATATATGTGCCACATCTTCTTTATCCATTCATCTGTCGATGGACACTTAGGTTGCTTCCATGTCCTGGCTATTGTAAATAGAGCTGCAGTGAACACTGAGACACACAAAATGTTTGTGATGTCTAAAAGCAGTCTGTTTTATGTTTAACAAATCCTGTTATATCTATTTAAAGTTACACAAGTCACACTGATATCCTACTGAATTTTAAACATTTGTTTTTAAAACATTTTGACTGTTCCAGCAGTATTCTTCTTTGAGGCAGACAGCTATAAATTAAAACTAGATTTAAAATGTTAACGGAATATAAGAAATTTAAAAAATGGAAGTAGACTTTCTTACTTGTATAATATTTAAAATTGATTTTGAAATTTTTGGTATTCAGACTATAGAAAAAAATTTTAATTGTTTAAACCCATTACATAAATGACATTTTTAAAAGCCAGAAAGGTACAATACCAAAATATAGTCATTAAAATCCAAGAGTATATTACTATAATTCATCAAATCTCAAGAGCTATTAATTTTAAGCCACACCTTCATTTTATGTGTCACTAAGAAGTTAAAAAAAAAGACTACCAAATAAAGTTTTTAAATGTCTTACAATTGATGAAATATTGTACATTTAGTTGAAAATGTTAGGGATCTATTAACTAAGCTAAAGGACAATATTTAAGAATGCTTGCTTAATACATTTTCTGCATTGAAGACAGTCAGCCGAGAGTTGTTACAAATCACATTATAATGCTATAGATGTAGACTGCGCAACAGTTTGCAGGATTTAGGAAGTCTGTCTTCCTTTTTAAAATACATAATCCCATACTTACTCAACCAAAAACCTTATAAATTATATGAATGTTTTAATTTAAGGATAAAATCTACAATGTCACATGGTTTAAATTCCATAAACACACATATAATTACAGTTATACTAACCTCTGCTATACAAATGTGAGCTCTGATTGACGGCAACAGCCCCGGTAATAGAACCTGACAGCTTGCAGATTATACCTGCCCCTTGGGACACTACAACAAATCAGTTAGTTCCAACTACTCCTTTTCTACCTTTTTTATGTTCCCTCCTCTCCCACCAATTCACACGCTTGAGTGCACACTCACACATGTAAAGCACAAAGTCTTCTGAAGTGTCTAGCTATACTTATTTAATGTCAAGGACCACAGCTTTCAATTATAAAATGAAAATATAAAAGTTAATCAGAAAATCTTCAAGTACAAATGTATTTTATGCATATTCTTGTTGAAAGTACAGATACGGTCAAGCAAAATCATAAAGGATACTGTAATCTGACATGTATCTTCGCATTTTGATGTTAGGGGAAAAAAATCTGTATGATACTACTTTTAGTTAAAAGTTCAAAGGTAAAGATTTACTAAATAAAGAAAAAAAGTATATAATTCAATATGAAAACCTAATACTTTTGAAGGAACAGAGCATGGAGTGCTGGGGGTAAGGGAGAAAAAGCTCTTGTAGTATATAATTCAAAATTGAACATTTAAGAAAATACTTTGTTTATAACTGTGGTAGAATTGTGTTTATAACTGTAGTAGAATTATCTTTGCAGTTCTTTTTGTTGATTTAAAATACTTTTCAACAATCTCAGAACATTATACACTGAACTCTAGCCTCATCAACATAAGTGTACAAAGAATACAATGCTTGGTTACCCTAAAACTTAAGTAATTACACATAATAGAGAAAAACACAAAAATTGTTTATATTGCAGTGTGTATAAGCCATAAAGACCTTGCTTTCATCATTCTAACTGCTTGTCCATAATACCCCAGGATTTCGTTCCATTAAAGTCTCATATAGCAAGGGTCTGATACAACTAAACAATGACTCCTATTCTGCTCACTCATAAAACATAGTTCTTGAATATGACTAATTTGTGGTAGAAACCTGCCCTGTTGTAAATTCTATCCTGTACAATTGGGATAGGGCTCATAGTGAATGGGTTTCCTTGGTTTATTATAAAGCAGTTTTGTTTTCCAAATCTAACTGGTATATGTGCCCTTTAAAAGTGGGGGAAAAAAATCCTCTCTCCTGTGACTTTGAACATTTGATAGTCACCATCTCTTTCCTGCTGCATGTGAAGAGCTCAGTTTGAGGATCGATTTCTTACTAAAATGAAACACTTTTAAATATCACATTGTAATATCAAACTTAAAACCTCACATGTGATGAGCTAAAAAAATGTATTCTGCAGCTCTTCACAAAAATGATAATACCAAGATAATACCAGTTTCATCTCTTCAAACTAATTCGAGGCATTCAATACTAAGAGATTTTACTAATTCAAGAACAATTAATCAAAAGTTTGTTTGGGGTCTATTATCAGAAAGAAGAGATGGATGAAGGGAGGATTCTAAAATCTTATGAAGAAATTATGGCAGGACATAAGCTGCTGAAAATGATTGCAAACTAAGGAAATGAGTTGTCTTTATTGTTAACCTACTTCCATTATTTGGATCCTATTTTATTTTTTTAAAAAGGCAGGACATGTGTACTATTTAATCAGAATTTATGGGTATCGAAAGAACTTCTCAATAAAAGTTTGTGATTAACTCACTCAACTCAATGTCTTCAGGCATTTGTCTATGGTTAAGAACACAAAGATAGGACTTCCCTGGTGACGCAGTGGTTGAGAGTTCGCCTGCCGATGCAGGAGACAGGGGTTCGTGCCCCAGTCCGGGAAGATCCCACATGCCGCAGGGCGGCTAGGCCTGTGAGCCATGGCTACTGAGCCTGCGTGTCCGGAGCCTGTGCTCCGCAACGGGAGAGACCACAACAGTGAGAGGCCCGCATACTGCAAAAAAAAAAAACCCACAAAGATAAAGGCAAGAAATTTAGAAGCTTATACTTCAAGGTGAAAACACAGCAAAGAAGTGAAATGTGGTCTAAACTCTCTCATACAATGTTATGAAATGCAAAGGTCACCTATGAGGGGGCAGTTAACCTTGTTCAAGCAACTGCCACTGAATCTGCCCACAATTACACATATAAGCTACACATATAGCACCAAAATCACTACAATGCAGAACCGAGTGAAATTATACATTTTTATGCATTTTTTTCCTCCATTCCCTTCCACTTCCTACAATCCAACAAACTTACAGCAGCACAGAAAAAGAGCAAACAACAATTATTTGTTATTGGTGCTGAAGTGGTTTAACAGAAACTCATATTCAATAAAAACAAGGCTTAGAAAAGTGATAAGGAGAAAAGAAAATATGCCCAAAGAATTAGCTAATATAATATCCATGATTAAGTATAAAACCCGGCTCTAAGCTTTCTTAACACCTAACTGAAAAACTGGGAGTTATGTCAGCAAAATGGCTGTATGGGAATTTCTAGTGTTCATCCCCTCCAATTAGGAACATTAATTTGAAGACTATCTGCACACAAAGATTGCTTCGCAAGAGCGAAGGATCCCAGGTGAGAGATTACGGCATGTAGGTAAAGCACAGAAATAAGAAAAGACACAGTAAGAAGGTAGGAAAGATAGATTCACATTACCCCCATCGCTCCTCCTCTAAGCCCAGGCAACCCGGCACAGAGAGAGATACCTTCCCCATTGGAGAACGAAAGTAAAGCGAGCGCCCAACTTCACCTCAGTCCCAGAGCTGGCCGTTCCCAGCATCAGGCCAACCCCAAGGTCCTAGGTGTCCCCTTGCAGGCTCTCTCAAACCCAGGCCCCCCGCTTACTCCCAGCACCTACTAGCTCCAGCAGCCCAAGGCAGGGCGGCTCCCACAGCTTCAGGCAGCATCCACGGCACCTACCAGCAGGCTCCCATGAACCCGCACCTGATACCTGAAAAGGTGCTCAAATCACTAATAATCAGGCAATGCAAATCAAAACAACAATGATCTTTCACCTCACACCTGTTAGGATGTCTATTACCAAAAAAGAATACTGGTGTGTGTAGTAGGAAAATGCTGCCCAAGTAATTCTGACATTGCAACTTGAGTTAAGAAGAAATGGCTAAATCTGTCAAATTTCCAGGACCCCAGGACTCCAATATCCATCCATTCTCTATTCAGTTAAGTAAACTGTTTTTCACTATACTATATAGATTTCTTTTAAGCAAATCAGTCACCTAAAAGATTTTACCACACTATCTGCAATGGCTGAGAGCTGAAATTACAGTGTAGCTTTGTCTGTGTGGGGCATTTTCATTACCTTTACTAATTTATCATGGAGAAACAGCTTTGTATTTTAAATTAGCATTTATTTGATTTTTAGTGATGTTTAACATCTTACTTTATGAAACTTTGCATTTTTCCCTTGTAGTAAGAGTCTATTTTTGTATTCAGTGTTTGGGTTTACATCATCAATTTGCATAAACTCACCCATTAATAGAGATATTAAGTATAACTAGTGGAATCATTTTGGATGGCAAATTGGCAAAATCTATCAAAATTGTAAATGCACAAACCCTAGGTCCAGCAATCTCACTTCCAAAGTTCTACCCAAGAATAAAGACATACAGACAGACAGACATGCATGAAGTTCTTTAGAAGGCAATAATGTAGATCTATATGCATTGATATTAAGTGGGAAAAGGCAAAATATTATGCATTTTATACAAACACATATGTACATAAATATGATCCCATTATTATTAAACTAAAACAAAACCACATATCCATATTTTTCTCTACATTCTTAGCTCCTGAGCTGAAATGTTTAGAAGGCTTTTTTTAAACCACAATACTCTATTTCCTTTTCATAGGCTTCTGCAGCATCTCACACATAGAAAATATGTGCTCATATTTTCTCTGTCAGCATCTATTACACTGTATTGCTTGCTTAAATATCTGTCTCCCTTAATAAACCACAGGCACAGACAAGGCAGGGGCAGTGACTCTCTTGACAGCTATTGTATCTACAGTGTCTTCAAGTGGTCTGCTGCATGGTACATACTCAAGAACTGTTGATGGATTATATATTTTAGCAGATAGTAATTATTAACTCCACAATATTGGTGGTAACTATCCTTTCCTAATAAGAGAGTAGTAAAGCAATCATACTCCAATAAAGATGTTAAAAAAAACACGTGGAACAAATACTTCTACATTTAATAGCAGGATTTACACAACTTGTGTTTTACCACATAGATATTTAGGTTTAGAAAGTTATGCTTAAGGGCTTCCCTGGTGGCGCGGCGGTTGGGAGTCCGCCTGTTGATGCAGGGGACGTGGGTTCGTGCCCTGGTCCGGGAGGATCCCACATGCCGCGGAGCGGCTGGGCCCGTGAGCCATGGCTGATGAGCCTGCGGGTCCGGAGCCTGTGCTCCGCAACGGGAGAGGCCACAGCAGTGAGAGGCCCGCGTATTGAAAGAAAGAAAAAAAAAAAAGAAAGTTATGCTTAAGATACTGTCATATAATGGATTTTGTGAATTAGCCAGGGAAATGCTCTCTTCTCCACTCTGTTCACGTAAATTCACCAAATTGAAAAATCTGAAAGCTTATACAAGAAAGAGGCCCATTTACTGAGTCCTGGACAAAGGCGGCACTGGTACACCCACTTCCCGCCCTGTGGCCTCCGGGGGTGATACTCCAGGTTTCTGGTATCTAGATGTTACTTCACTTAGGGTGAATGTTGTTGAGGAAAGGTGGGATGATCTTCATGGCTCCTTATGGAGTAAGCTAAGGAAGCTAAGTGGCCTATATCCTCATCTTTTCAGGAAGAGCACAATTGTATCTCAGAGTATCATTCAAAGAGGAATGAATATAACTTGAACATTCTGCAATCAGGACTTACAGATTTTTGTAATGTTCCTCTCCTACCTCTCTCCCTCCACCTCCCAGGCCTTTCCCCTCAGAACACGCCAGCTTTTCACTTCCTTATGTCTCACAGGCAATAGATGAGGACTCCTACCTTAATTTTCTCCAAAGCAAAGCAGAGTGGGTAGTCCTATAACCATGGACTGAAACCTATATTTCTATAAGCAAATTTATCAACACTTCTAAGTATTCTTATAGCCATGTCTCATTTATCAATACATTATCTCTAATATATCGTGAATGCTCAATAGAAACATATTCTGTATCTTTCATTCATGCATTTATCAGATATTTATTATCTCTACTACTACAAATCTTAGTTTCCTCCATAAATTAAAAAAAAACAAAACACAGTACATACATATCATAGGGTTATAATGAAAATGAAACAGATTAATACAATAAAATGTTTAGAATAATGCCTGACATAAATTAGGACCAATTAGGTTTTCTAAAATCATCAGCAACATTCTCTTCCTCCTCATCGCAATGCGCCAGGCATGATGCCATGCACTACGCAATGGTGAGGAAAGATAAAGGCAGACAGCCCTTGATCTCATAGGGCTTACATTGTAGTGAAGTTTGAGTGGCAATACGTATTAATCAAAAAGCCATAAAATACAAAATTTTACTTGTGATAAGCTACTGAGAATAAGCTATGCAGTGTTACAACAATTTATAACAGGAAAATTTGACCTAACCAGAGAAATCAGAAAAGCCTTTAATAAGAAAGTGACATTTGACTTAACATCTATAGGATGAAAGGGAATTAATCAGGTGAAGGGAAAAAAAGAGAATAATAGGCAGAAGCCGTTACAGGCATAGATCATGCATGTGAGAGAAAAATGAATGGGAGAGACTGAAGAGAGGCAGTGTGTAGCTAGAGCAAAGAGGATGAGAAGACTGGAGACTAGTGGAAACAAGACGGGCAGGCGCAGACTACTCAGCCTTTTAGCCACCTCCAGAAGTTGTATTCTTATCTCCCCTTACAGTAGCCTGGAAAACTATGAGTGGCTTTTTTTTGATTGCTCTTGTTTTTCATAGCGCAGAGTTATGGGAGTAGGAAGGGAAGGAGTGAAACTGACCAGGTTGCTTTTCTGATTATCTGTGGAGAAAGAATTGGAGGGGGCAGAGTGGATGCTGGTACCCCAGTAAGAATACTATAAAAGTAAGCAAGGTGAAAGATGATTGGAGGCTCAGACTAGGCAGAAGTCCTGGTGAAGATGGAGAGGACACGGATAGATGGAGAGGACACGGATAAATGTAAGAAATATTCAGGAGATAAAATCAATAATCAATAGAAATTGGTGCTGGATTGACTATATTTACCTTATATTTAAATATAGGCTATATCTAAGCTAAATATAGTCAATGACTTTTTCTAAAATATATATATGTAATATAATATAAAAACATAGGCTGCAGAAAATTCCCCATGTGCCAGATATTTTACTTCTCCTTACTAATCTCCTTGCTCAGGATGAGATAATCACAAATAAAACATTAAGAAATACTCAATACAGCTACAAGTCACCCTCTGAGAAAAATTTTCTGACTTGATTTGATAATATAGTAGAAGAAAATTAAAGTTGGCCTAGCCTTTTCATCTATCTTTTCTAGGTCATTAGCTGCCAACACTTTTACTTATGTGTCAAACTCCTTTTTACAGATTCAGCCCCAATAGCTGTAAGATAAGTTAAGAGCTTAAAAGAAAAACAAAGAAACCAAACAAAAAACAAGATATAAAGGAATTCTAGAAGCTGAGGCCTATTATTTATTGACAATAATTAACCTTTCAAAAATTTTAAATATTTTGCAGATTTCATTAGATAGCCTTTGAGAACTAAAGAAAAATACTTATGTTAAGGAATTTGCAATTATGAAAGACCACATAATCTACCCTTTAATATTTAATACATGTATGTCATATTCCAGAGAAAGAGAAGTAATTTTTTCAAAATGATACTAATATTTGTGGTTAGTGAGTTCCCATCTTACCACTTAATGGCGGCAGGATTTTTCTGAAATTTAGTAAGTAATTAGAATACTTGGGATGAGCATCATAGTTCTCTTGACTTTTCCTTTTATTTTTAGGTCCTTGTTTATAGGGAAACCAGATTGCTTCTAAGGATGCTATGTATTGTAGTATAATTTTGCAATAGAAGAAATTCTGATTTTTCACTTTGGAAAGAAGAAAATAATAAACTTTCTATTGGCTTTTGATCTGTATTTCAGTAAGTTAGCATGATATACTTTGCAAGCAGGGGTCTTGAACTAATTTAAAAATAAATTTTCTAATTACTTTGCTACTTTTATTTAGTTAATGTCTATAAGAATATGAAATAATCACATGATAAAAAAGTAACTAAACGTTGATGTAAAACAAATACAACAGAAGAAAAAAGACATTAATAGAATATAACCCTCACTCCTCTCTTCATTCCTCTAATACTATGAAACAAGCTATTTTTCTGCAAAAGAATACTCATGGAATAGGCAAAGCTGTTCTAAAAGTTCTCAGTGAAAGCAAAGGTAGTTAGATTCCTGAGTGCTTTTAAATTATTCTCTAAGAAAAGGATCTCACGTAATAATTTGCATTCGCTAGACAGATTTTTATGCATCAAAAATTATAGCACTCTCACTACCCCCTCCAACCCAAGTATATTAAGAAGAACAAAAGAGTAGTTTATATATAGAAATGGGCTTTTTTACTCAAAGCATTTTAATGTATTTAATGAGTAGCTATTAAACCTTGCAAAAGTAAAAATAATAACAACTAACACTAAGAACTCCATGAAGCTTCCAAGTAATCTATAGCTTACTTACTAATAAAAGTAACGAGACATTCTTCGAAACAGAACTCTCATTACTTCTTAATGGCATGCTTTAATGCTGGCAAATAGTTATCCCGGCAAACAATATTTACATTTCATCAAGAGATCCTGAAAGTGGTAGCCTTCTAATTCCATTATGTATAAACATATGGTTAAGCCTTTTAAAACTATCTGTTCTCTTAGAGATCAAAGCTTTCACATTTCAGGTTCTATTCCCATTTTTTGATATGTCTCTTAATGAAATGAGGTTTAAAAATTCATTTTGGTTATTAGTTGCTTAATTCGATAAAACTGTAAATACAAATTAAAAAAACTAGAAAAAGCAAAATGTTTAGATTTACGAAGGACTGAAAAATCATTACTGCCATCAAAAACACACTAATTACGCTTGTGCAGTCACTTGAAAAATTAAGCTTCAACAGTCAAGAATCGCCTTGAAAATACAAAAGAATATTGTTGTTGTCTTTTAAACCAGTAATATTTAAAAAAACAATCCCAAAACCAAACAAAGAAGACAACTAGAGAAATAAGAAGTATTAACACTATAACAAATATAAATACCACACTAATTTCTAAACTAAATCCATACCTATAATATTTAGATTTCACCATTAAGACTCTGGGTTTTTCAACTGGTTTAAAACTATGCTTAAGTAGCTTAGTAAATAGTGATTTTCAATGATTAGCTTTCTTCACTGATTAAAAAGATACATAGTGTTTTAATGAGCTAGATCGATGATTTTTATCCTGAATGTCCTTAGTTATACATGGCAGAAGTTCAGATCTGTACAACATCCAGAAGTTGAAACAAATTCTTTTGTGCTGATAAAATTTTCATTGTGCCTCATTTTCACTTCCTCTTACTTTTTTATTCCATATTTTATCAAGCGGTTTAAATTTATGTTATTTTCTTTTTAGCTCCTCATACAAAATAGAGCACTGGGTGGGAGAGGAAGGTGGGGGAGGGATGGTGATTATTATAAGTAAGCTGTAAAACTGTGCTGTTGTATTTTCCAGAGCAAAATATAATCAACATAGCAATATGGAAATTCAATGCCTAGATATGTAATATAAAAAGAAAGTGGACTGGAAATTAAGCTGGTTTCTAATATGACTATAGATAATAATTAAAAAGGATAGCATCAAGAATAATTTTGTAATGACAACGTTTGAAATGGCAAATTGATGAAAAGCCTACTTCCAATTACTAATTCGAACGTGTTAAAATGTTGGTGCTCTACAGGGCTGTTCGTAACCTTCAACCAATCATGCACGCTTTCTGATTTCTCTAACGGGAAAGTTTGAAAACACTGTAAACAAACATCCAAGCAAGAATTAAATAAAACATAAAACACCCACACAATGCTGTGTACTACTATGAGGAGAGGGCTCTGCAGGACCCTGGGAATCTAGAAGCAGGGAATTCTCAACTGTACAATTGAGAATTGAATCAAAATTGGTTCAGAACTAGAAAAGGCTGATGTTTGTAAACATTCCCTTAAACTGAGGCCCAGAGACTGTAAGTGTGAATTCTACAAAAGGGGAGTGGCTGAGTGACACTTGGCTTCTTTCTCAACTGTCCCAGGACCCTTTTGTATACTGGAACACTGCATGCCCCATAACAAAAGAAACTGCATGTGCATGCATGTACACTGCCTAAGCTTCTGCTCTCTATATTACCACAACGCTTCCTTAAGCCCTATACTGTCATTGTCCAGTAGAATTTTCTGTGATGGTAGTAATGTTCTATAACTGCATTATCTAATTTGGTAACCATTGGTGACTACTGAGTGGCTGAAATGAGCTTAGTACAAATGAGGAAAAAAACTTTTAATTTTATTAAATTTTAATTTAAATAGTCACCTGTGGCTAGTTGCTACTGTACTGAACAGCACTGCTCTATGTTCCCAATTTAATTAATGAGGAATACATGGCAGGTTTGTGTTGGGTGGTCCTTTTGCAACAATCAGTAATCTGCTTGTTCAATTAGTTAACATTAAAATTGTCATACACATATACCTATTGACATGGATGGTTAGCTGTTCATGCATGGTACCTTGTTAAATAATAAAAAAGGCAGAATACAGAGCAGCTTGTTTGTATGGTTTTATTAAAAGATAGCTATTGCTTATTAAGAATTTATTGCCAAGCACCGTTCTAAACACTTCACATGTATAAAATGAATTAACTTCCACATACCACTATGCCATACTACCATTCATTAAATAGATGTATATATTTTGGCACAAAAATGAGAAGTAGAAAGTATACACTTACAATAACTTACAGTTGGACATGTTGTTTTTGTTTGCCTATTTTAAAATTTTTCTGCAATGAAAGAATGTGCTTTGAAAAGAGAAGAGAAACAATTAAAACTTAAAAGTATTAAAAATAATTAAATACTTTTAAAAGATCTATAATCCTAGGGTGTTGTAGATATCTTTCCCTACTTTTCAAAATATTTCTAATCTCTTTTAGTCACTTCAGCTTCCATTGCCATTAAAGCAATGTTTTCAGGAGGTTCAAGTTTTGCAAAATAATTAAAAAGAAACAGCTACAATCCCCCAATTCACACTTTTATAACATGTTCTCTCTCTATGGTTACTAGGTAAAATTGCATAATAATAGATGGAAAAAAGTTATCAAAAATCAATATATAGAATTTATATGGAAAAGAGAAGACCTGGAATAATCAAAACAATTCTGAAAAAGAACAAAGTTGGAGGACTTATACTACCTGATTTCAAGACATATTATATAGTTATAGTAATCAAGACAGTGGTACAGGCGTAAAGATAAACATACAAATCAATGAAACAGAATAGAATTCAGAAATAGTTACATATATGGTCAATTCGTTTTCAGTATTGGTGCCAAGGTAATTCAATGGAAAAAAGATAACCTTTTCAACAAATGATGTCAGAACAACAGATATTCATATTCAAAAAAAAAAAATGAACCTCTACCTCTTACACAAAAATTAACTCAAAATAGATCACAGGGCTTCCCTGGTGGCTCAGTGGTTGAGAGTCCACCTGCCGATGCAGAGGACGCGGGTTCGTGCCCCGGTCCGGGAAGATCCCACATGCCGCGGAGCAGCTGGGCCTGTTAACCATGGCCGCTAGGCCTGCGCGTCCGGAGCCTGTGCTCCGCAACAGGAGAGGCCACAACAGTGGGAGGTCTGCGTACCACAAAAAAAAAAAAAAAAAAAAAAAAAGATCAACTAAAGCTATAAAACTTCTAGAAGAAAACATAAGGAAAAAATTTACTTCTCTTGGGTTTGGTAAATATTTTAAAAACAGGACACAAAAAGCATGCACTATGAAAGAGAAAGTCAATAATTAGGACTCAATTAAAATTTAAAGTGTTTACTTTTCAAAGGACACTATTACAAACATGAAAAGGCAAGCCTACTAATGGTAAGAAAATATTTGCAAAGCACATATCCAACACAAGACTTGTATTTAGAGCCATACAAAAGTCTTATGACTCAATAGTAAGACAAACCACCCACTTAAAATACTTTAAACAAGGCAAATGACTTGAAAAGATATATCACCAAAGAAGATATACAGATGCCAAAAAGACACATGAAAAGATGCTCAACCATCATTAGTCATTAGGGAAATGCAAATTAAAATCAAAATGAGATGTTACCACACACCCACTAGAATAGCTAAAATTAAAGAGTTGAAATATTAAAGAGGATGTGAAAGCCACTTTGGAAACAGTCTGGTAGTTTCTTAAAAAGTTTAATATGCATCTACCATATCCCCAGCAACTCTACCTCTAGGTACTTACCCAGAAATGAAAGCCCTATGTCCACAAAAATGATTGCAAGAGAATGTTCATAGCAGTGTTATTTGTAATAGCCAAAAACTGGAACCAAGGCACATATCCATCAAAATTGAATGGATAAGCAATTCATGGTACACCCATGCGACACAAAATTACTTAGCAGTACAAAGGAATAAACCATTAATACATGCAACATGGATAAATATCAAAATAATTATAGAGTGAAAAAAGCCAGATTTTAAAAAAGCATACACTGTATTATTCTACTTACATAATTTTTTTTTATTGTAAACAAACTTTTATTTTAATGACAGAAAGCATTTCAGTGGTTGCCTGGGGATGAGAGTGGCAGATGGTGAGAGATGGATTACAAAGGGATGTGAGGAAACTTTTAGGGCTGATGAATATGTTCATTATTTTGATTGTGGTGATGGCTTCACTGGTATGCGCATATGTCAAAACTCATTAAATTGTGTTCTTTAAATATGTATGTTTTTTGCACATTAGTTATACCTCAATAAACCTGAAATAAAATGTTTAGAGATCAACTAGCACGCCTGCATTAAATATAACATGTAGTAGTATCTAGTGCTTTCCTTAGAATATAATTATTATTTTCCTTTCTAGTAAGAAAAGTCTCAAATGTAGGCATGAATCAATAGCTTTAATTCTCTTACAAAAAAGAAGATCAGATTTAACATAAAAGCCTTCTTTTAACAAGCCTTCTCAAAAGGTATTCTCCTTAATCAATTGCACAGATTATTGTTCTGCCAAGGGCTAAGTCAAAAGGATACTCTACTTAGTACCAAATAAGCGCCACTCAACTTAACTATACTGTCGCTTCTAAAACTGAGGGGAAAGCCATCAATTTTTTCTTTTCTCCTGGACTGAAACAACCAGGTATAGTTCAAAGTGTCAGTGTAGCATAAATCAAGTATACACCCTGGGGTTACTTCTCATGAAGTACAGTGGGTTAGGAGAAAAATAAAGAACCCAATGATGATGCAGAAAGAAACTAACATTTGTTGAAGGACAACTATGTACAAAGTTCTAACTCCAAAAGACCTTTTATATGTTATATCAAATAACAACAGTAAGACACTTAAAATATTTTAGTCTTCTATAACTTGAGGGAACAAAGCACTATACAATGAAAATGTTTTTAAGGGCAAACAGGCAAGACCACAGATATTATTCTTTTAGACTATTAGCTTTTGAGGCTTGGCCCTGCCTTAGACACGATTGACTCCCCAACACAAGTGCTATGCCTTACACGCTATAGATAAGGTGCCTAATATTTCTTTAAGATAAAAGAAATATTTACAACATATAACTTAGACAGCAATGAGAATTAAGGTACCATATTAAAGTACCAAAGAAAATAATTTTTGTTTATTTTTTAAATATAACAGATCCAAAATTAGCTTGCATTCAGAGGCGCTCTGAATAATGGAGAAAAAAAGTATTATAACTGGGGCTTCCCTGGTGGTGCAGTGGTTAAGAATCCACCTGCCCATGCAGGGGACACGGGTTCGAGCCCTGGTCTGGGAGGATTCCACATGCCGCGGAGCAACTAAGCCCGTGCGCCACAACTACTGAAGCCCGCACGCCTAAAGCCCGTGCTCCGCCACAAGAGAAGCCACCGCAATGAGAAGCCCGCGCACCGCAATAAGAGTAGCCCCCGCTCGCCGCAACTAGAGAAAGCCCACGCACAGCAACGAAGACCCAATGCAGCCAAAAATAAATAAATAAATAAATAAATTTGCTTAAAAAAAGAATTATAAGTGGAACACCAGGAACTAGATAACCCAAGGCCCATCCTATTAGTACGCCTAGGGGAGTGCATCATATATATAATTATCACCCATCAACAGAAAAGACAAAGAACGCTTTCTAGTTCCCTTTCAACTAGACCCAGTGAATCGCTGCACTTAAAGAAACGGAAGTCTATGCTTATGGTAATGTGATTGATAAATGGGAATGTAAAGGAAACCCTTTAACTGGCAGTTTATGAAGAATCAACTTAAAAACTAGAAGAGAAAATTTTTTTCTCCACTATATCAAATTAGTTTCTGAAATATCCTATTTAGCTCTTTTCCCTCAATATTCAATCTGCTATGAATAAGTAAATAAATGTTATTTTTAAGTAAAAGTCATCAGAAGTGCACAGTAAACATATTATATCCAGTAAAGGGAATACTCTGCAGCCATCAAATGTCATGCAATACGAACTAATCCTTAATAATATGCAAAAATATTTACTGGAAAAATTTAATAATAAACAATCAACTTTCATTTTTTAATGTTATACATCCTTGCCTCAAAAAAAGATTCAGAGGATATATACTAAACTCTGTAATTTTCCGTATTTTTAAAACTTTCCTACAATGAGCATGTTATCCTTTGGAATAAAAAAAAAAATGTGGCGTACAGAAATTCTCAAGATAAAATTAACTTTTAGTTCACACTGATTTTCAAAAGTGCCACAAAGCTCCAGTTAGAGATGTAAAACTACACAACAAAATACACAGAAAATGACCTTCAGGATACAAAATGGTTTAAAATATGTGATCTAACATAATATTTATCATAATATGAATAGGCGTGCCCTCTAACGTTGGGATGACTTTATCCAAGAACAATAGGCAGTAAATATCTCTATGTAATGAATTAAAAAAAGTTCAAATCCATGATGAATCCAAGTACAATTAGTACCCTTAAGGAAAATTATTTACAGCTGTAGTGGCACAAAGCTTTGCAAAAATAAGATTTCATATATTTCTAGTTTTGATACATGAAAAATATTTTTTTACAATACTGTGAAAACGAAAACTATACATCTTAGAGAAGCTATTTAGATCAGTCATAGAAATTACAGAAAGCACAGCTCCCTACAAATCCTAAAATTAGCCAGCTCTGGACTTGCATTTTAGGTTTATAGCAACTTTGTAGTTCTGCTGCAGTGTTTATGAGATGAGCCTTTTTGACAACAACTTCCCTGGAGAGTAACCAAAGCACTGTCAACAACAGAAAACTTGCTTTCAAATCAAGAACTAAAAAAATTGCCCTGACCTATCAAGCTCTCAGGATATTATTATAAGACTGTATTTTCTCACTGACATCACACCATATCAAACTAGAAATTTCTGAAGAAAGCATAAGCATTTGGTATTGTTCAAGAAAGTGCAAGAATTCAGATTAACAAAGAATGTTTTTATTCATCAGATCCTTTAAGCAGAGATTTTTTTTAAATTCCAGAGGTAAATTATAAGAATAAATTCAAATTTTCAAAATATATCTCAGATATTAACGAGTATATAGAATGCTCTTCTGTTTCTGTGGATGCCTTGGGGGAAGAAACTTGAAGATATGCTTGAATTATAAAGTCCCTGCCCTACCCAAGGCAGCTCAGTTTTAGAAGAACTGACTGTTCAAAGAGTAAATTATGCCTGCCAAGACAGTACAGCTTCCCTGGAACTATCATATGTTACTGGCTATATACCAATATCTGAAAAATGCATGCTGTATCATCAAGACTCATGGAGTGTATTTGCCCTAGAGTCTTCAAGAATCAATCATTTTTAAAAAAAAAATTTATTGGATTGTAGTTGATTTACAATGTTGTGTTACTTTCTGCTGTACAGCAAAGTGAATCAGTTATACATACACATATATCTGGTCTTTTTTAGATTTTTTTCCCATATAGGTCATTACAGAGTATTGAGTAGAGTTCGCCGTGCTATACAGTAGGTCCTTATTAGTTATCTATTTTATATACAGTAGTGTGAATATGTCAATCCCAATCTCCCAATTTATCCCTCCCTGCCTTTCTCCCCTGGTAACCATAAGATTGTTTTCTACATCTGTAACTCGATTTCTCTTTTGTAAATAAGTTCATTTGTACCGTTTTTTTAGATTCCACATATAAGTGATATCATACAATATTTGTCCTTCTCTGACTTAACTTCACTCACTATGACAATCTCTAGGTAAATCCATGTTGCAGCAAATGGCACTATTTCATTCTTTTTTACGGCTGAGTAATATTCCATTGCATATGTGTATCACATCTAACTTTTATAAAATAGGAAGCTCACTAACCAAATCTATGTTTTTTTATAACTGCACACTTTTTATAGAATAAATTTTACAAAACTTTTCAGGTGCTTTTATGTCATGACTGACAAAATAATGGTATTATTGTAGTACCTAACAATATATATATATATATGCCACCACGCTTACATAAAACATTTGATCCCCAATACAGGAAAACAGCCAGCACAGCACAGCTAAAATCTGTAGTGTCCTACTAAAACTAAGGGCCATGCAAGTCTGTACAGATTCCAGTGAATGCTGTGCCCAACCAAGGTAGTCTAGGATTGTAATTCCCAAGTCATGGCACCCTCTGCTTTATGAAAGAATGGTTACAAGGGTTCCCTTGCCTGAAATTAGTGAACCGTTAGAACATACTGTGCAGAACTGCATATATTTGTGCATATTTGCTCCCCCAATCCAAACTCCAGGGGACAGGGTCCACTGCTTTCATCAGATTTTCACTGGTCTATGATTCAAACATGTCTGAGAACAGTGCCCTTAGGTCATTCCTTCATGCTGATTTCCAGTATAAATCCAGGTTTACACATTAAAATTTGCCTCAAGATGGAGAGACTCATTTGCATGACCAATACAAATATTAATATCCCAGTTTTCCATTTGAATTACATAAAATAAAGCAAAGCAGATTTTTTCAATTATAATTATATGAAATATTTTAAAAACTGAAAATCATCTTTAAGAGTAAAATTGATCCACTTTATTACTTTATAGTTGGGCATTAACTCAGTTATAGAAAATAAAAGTTAAATGCCTATCATAAGTTTGCTTCAAATCTTAGGATGCAATGCAATTATACTATTTCCTACCTTACACCTAAATCTTATCCTATTGGAGTTCCTTATCCAGGCTTCTGAATTTCTGATACAGGATAAAATGAAGGTCACAAACTAGGAAAGGCGCCCCAGGCCCCTACCAATGCTTCCAAAACTAACCAAAGGCAGTGCTACATATTTCTGGCCTCCAAATTTGTTAATGTGAATGCATTTTCCCACAGACACCTAATGCAGGTCCATAATTGTACCTCCAATTCTAAGATTAAAAAAAAAAAAAAAAACCCCAACTCTGAGAGACAAAGTATTTTTTTAATCTTTCCTGGCAAAACCTGACCTGAACTGATATGTAAATTTACACTTGGTGTGGAAAGTTTTGCAGTAAAAACATGAATGTGCTTGACTACAGGTTGCTGCCCAAAACCCCTCTGGAAATATTTTTCCATTATGAAGATCATGTTGCATGGTTTCAGTTTGCATGGTGATTTTCACAGTCCTGCACTACCATGCAAAGCAAGCAGTGAGAACCCCAGCAAATATATGGCAGTCATCGATACTGAATAATACTTGAACATGGGGACATATGGCATATTTGTAATTCCTTAAGTGAAAAGGAAACACAGATTACCCTTCCACTTTATAGAGACCCATAGATTCCTACATGCCAGACCTATTGTTTTTTTAAAAGGTCCATAAAACCTATCATTGAATCTACTGGACAGACATTGTTGACACTTTGTTTCATCAGATCACTTATCTTTCTCTTTTTAAGAGCCCTTGGGAAATATTTTTGCTTCTTACCTCAAGAATAGCTTTTCCTGGGCAAAGAAAGGGTCACTGTGATTTATAAACCAGGTCAGGCCTCTCTCCATAATGTTACATGCATTAGTGCATCAGTATTGTTCTGGGCTCCTCTTTTTAACCTGGCCCATATTTTCCTTTGCCTTTCTCAACTACCTTTAGTCTATATTATCTTGCTGTTTTGTGTTTGTTTGTTTGTTTAAATACACCCATGTAAAAGAGATGAAACCTTTTACGAAACTGGAAGGGCAAAGTTAATAAGATTCAGGAAATCCTAACCCCCAAGTACAGAGCATTTAGCACGTTTCACCAGATCCATTAGGAATTATATGTGAAAACCCAGGTGACATTATATTTCTAACTTATTCCAGAAATGTTACCAGAGTCTTTTTGGACTTGTTTGCCCTTCCAACTCAGTTTTCTTTATAACTCCAGACATCTTTTCATGATCTACATGTTTAAACCAAACTCACTATTCTTATAAGAAGTTATTTTGTCCTACCATGTATTCAGGTTCAAAACTGTCTGCTAGGAAAATGTTATTTTGGTATATTACATCCAATTTACCCTCCAACCTGTCAGAACTATGTCCAGAATGTTAAATGGACCCAAATTCTATTTACATGAGCCAACCAAAAGTTATACAATGCCCACTGCATAGATTTTGACCAAACTGTATGACTTATGCAACAAACACTTCAAGTTTCTGTACATAAGATGTTCAGAATATGCTTAAGTGTAGTATTTTTTTTTACATTATTGTTTCTTTTGAAATCCAGAATACCAGTTTAAGTGCAAAACTCTCAAATGTGAAGTTAAGTATGAGAAAAATGAAAGTAAACAATCTAATAAGCACAAAATTAAAAATATACCCATCAAGCTATTTTTCCTGCTTGTTCTGCTTCTATGTAATAGGAAATACATAAGAAATGAAAGGGCCTTCTTCAGAACACAGACGTGGGAGGGTCTCTAAAGCTTGGATCTGGGCTTTACCAATCAATCATTCTGATCTAAGGTTTTTGATCAAAGATTTTTTAGCAATCTAACATTTTGAAGATGACATTCTATTCAATTTGTACCCTAATATACACATAAGTGCCAAGTAACATAAACAAAATAAAGTTGGTGATATTTAAATTTCTTGTAAGTTGAAATTGAAAATTAGAGAAAGAAGAAGTAAAAACTTTAATTAATGTCTTAAATTTGACAGAAATTGACCAAGATCTCTGATAAGTAGTTTGTTGCTAAAATATTCAAGAGCAAAAAACTGTATTTTCTCACAATAAAAATGGCTATTGGCTGTCCTAAAATACCAGAATCAGAATTAAATTGATATGATGTGGAAGGAGGTTGCGTTAAATGTCATAAAAGGGCATGGAAAAATGGACAAATAAAAAAACGCCTTCTACCTAGAGGAGAAAGTTTCATTACTCTAAGAATATCTTGACATTTCTAAAACAGAATCTGACATCAATGAAGAAGACACTACGTTAAAAAAGACAACATTTTTTTGAGATCTTATTTTGGCACAGAACAACACTGTCTAGAAAAATATAATCTTTAATCTGTACACTATTTGATACTGTAATTTCTGCGTATTCTCAGGAAGACCTGAAGAGTTAGTTTGTCATTAGTTTTAGACCATGATTAAAGTCCAAATATTCAACCATTCGGTAACTGTGCTGAAAATTCACACTCCTTTTATAATTAATGTATTTGAGTTATTTGTTTTAAGAAAAAAATGCTTTGCAAGCCACTACTAGCAACAAATAGAATTTTCTTGAATACATATATCAACAGTACAAAATTTTAAAAGCACAATTATCCATAAAATATTTTAAGGAGTTGTAAGTGTTGAAAAGAAAGTTTGGTTTAAAACAAAGTACTTTTAATATATTCAGATTTGGTCAGAACCAAATACATTATACCAAAGACCACAGCAACATAGAACACTTACCTGAGGTTGATTTCTTAAAACTATCAAAAGTAAGACTAACTCTTCCCCCTGGAAAATGACTTCACTAAATCTGTGAAAATGTTCCAGGGTAGCATTTCTCAAATCAAGTTCTAGTAATAATTTTTCTGGGAAAGAAATGATCTATATTCAATTAAGTTTGGAAAATGCTAAGTTAAAGTTAGATAAGTTAAGTTCACTGCAAGGCATCTTAGTTTTTCTTATACTCATAGGATTATCAGTCTCTCACAGGGATCAGACTACCTGACTATCTGACCATAGAACTCTGTCATTCACTCAGCAGCTTCCCAAAAATACTGTACTGCCACACATATACTGGGACAATCTGTTCTTGAGTATAATAAAAGTTAAAATTATTAATTATTTCTGTAATTTTCATTTTTGCTCCCTAAGCAATAATAAATAAAACAAAGAACTAATGAAATCACAAAGTTAATAAGTTCCTAGTTTTAGCTTTAACATAAAACCCTCGTACTGAATATTGAAAAAGTGTGCAGCAAAATTTATCTTAGGCACACACAAAACTTCAGGGTAGCTCTCTCCACAAGTAGCATCTGTCCCCTCACTGAACATCTTCTTGATACCTCATGCCCACAGCCACAATCCACCAAGAGCTATTTATTCTCTTTCATCTTCTACACAGACTAGTCAGACCCATTTAAAATCAGCTAAGACAAACTAATACTCTGATACTTTCCAAACTACTAATGAGGCACAACAAATTAGCCCTTTAGAAGCATATAGGATTAAGACACTTTTAGAGATACAAGTTCATAATTCAGCAAATAGTTGGTGAATGGTTTTTCATATACCTCAAATGTGTCCCTTAAAACATCAACCTTGTTACAACTCACTTCTAGGATTCTTTTGCAAAACATTTTATATTTCCTATCTAAAAGTACTAGGTTGAGTGATAATTTTATAAAATGATCTGGTTAATTCAGTCAGAAGAGTCAATTTATCTTTATTATAAATAGAATACATATGAATTTTTTAGATGTGAAGTTACTAAAAGTAGTCTCTACTTTTTTCAGTTATGTGTCTACCTGGAAAAGAATACAAAATAAAATATTTTAGGGTTACAGATGTCATTAGGAGGTTTAAGATTCATATATTTAAAGAATCTTTTTTTTTTTTAAGAATAGGACACAAAAGTAATTTATCAGGATTTTCCCCTTAAAATGAGGTCTGGAACTGCTATTAATCAAAGAAGCACTAGTACTTTAAAACTTGCTTTAAGTGTATATTTATATTCAATTAGCCAAACTTAAAATGACAAATGATGTTTCCAAATATAGTTAAGCCTCTTTTTCACAAGTAAAAAATACAGGCTGAATGCTTTTGCACTTCTGAACTTTATACTACTTTTACATTTCTGTTTATGAAAGTTTTTCTTCTCAGAGCTAACTATATGGTCCTCTGTTTTCAACTTTTAATTCAATAAAATAGTAATTTTAAATAGTAAAATATTTAGAAGTTCCAGACTTCCAAAACAGAAAAACTTTCTTAGTAATCACACACATATAGCTTAGTCATTATTCTGTGATCATTTTAATTGTTTGCTGTCCATTAGCATGAGAACAGTGAATTTTGTAACTTTCACTCAATAAAGCAGAATGAGCTGATGTAAACTACCCTCTCTAGTTCAAAAACATATAAGAGGAAATATTTAAAACAACACAAACACACATACACTAAGATAGAAAAGCCAAAGACATCAGTGTCTAAGGCTGGGCTACTCTCAAAGTTATTGAGACCAAACTGGTTTAATTTGTAGATTGTTATCACCATGTATATAGACAACCAAAGATATTTATAGATAAGCTATTAATATTAATAAGAGCATTTAGCAGGATTGTGGGATATAATATAAACACACAAAAATTAATAGTGTTCTTAAACTCCAATGATAACCATTACATAAGAGGAATTTTAAAAGACAGCAACAAATAATATAAGATCCCCAGAAACAAATCTTAAAAAAGATAATATAAGACCCATGATGAAAATTATAACACATTTTTGAAGGTCAAAAAGGACCTAAAAAGTGGAAAGTATACAATGGTCATGGATGGAGAGATGACATGATACAAGTATCAATTCTCCCCCGAAGTATTCCATAAACCCACTGCAATTCTTATAAAATCTCAACAGGTCCTCTGATGTACTGAAATTACGAGTCTGATTTCAAAATGAAAATGCTCAAGTAAAGGCTGAAGAATAGCTAAGGTTATTCTGAAAAATGAGAATAAAATAAGGAGGTGGAATTTGCTTTACGTTCAAGACTTATTCTGAAATAATAGTAATTAAAACGGCATAGTCCCGAGGCCAGGTCAGACATATACAACAATGTGACAACAAAAAGCCCCATAATACCCATAAGACAACAGTAGAATTTAGAATATCATAAAGATGGCATTTCAAAGTTACCAGGAAAGTATAGAGAGAAAATGATGATGAAAATGGTTGGCTTTCCTTAGGTAAAAAAAATAAAATTAGAACCCTGCCCTCACCAAAATAACAACTAAAATTCAGAGAGATTCAAGACTTAAATGCGAAAAACAAAACCTTAAATGTATTAGAAGAAAAATATAGGAAAAGGATCTCATAAACTTGGGTCATAGTATAGGCATTCCTCGTTTTATTGCACTTCACCTTGTTGTGCTTTGCAGATAGTGTGTTTTTCACAAATTGAAGGTTGTGGCAACCCTTCACTATCAGATGATGGTGAGCATTTTTTAGCAATAAAGTATTTTTAAATTAAGGTATTACATTATTTTTTAAGACACAGTGTTACTGCACACTTAATATACTACAGTATGGTATAAATATAACTTTCATATGAATTGGGAAACCAAAAAATTCATGTGACTCGCTTTACTGCAATATACGCTTTACTGTGGTCATCTGGAACCAAACCAGCAATATCTCCAAATCATGCTTAGTATTTCCAAGAAAATATAACAACAAAAAAAAGGCACAAACCATAGAGGATGTTGATAAATTTGACTGTATTATAATTTTAAGTCTGTATGGCTGGGCAAAAGAGAGTAGACACATTTCATCTTACCCTATTTATTACATCTAAAAAACCTAGACAAAATACATGAAACAGACATCAGAAGACTTTAAAAATTGGAAATAAGAAGTGAGACTGCATAGGGATCTCAGGATTCAAGGAATAACCTGGCAGTGAGTTCCTTTCTTTCTTTCTTTGACTCCTATATATCCCAACCAGGTGCTGAAGAAGCTCAAAACTAGGAAAGTGAAAGGGTACAGAACTCACCCACGAAACAAAATAAAACAAAACACCCAAGATACAAGAAGTTTCTCTAAACAAAGTACTGATGGAGGGCAGCCCTGATGAACAGACACTTCTTTTTTTTTTAATTTTATTTTTGGCTGCATTGGGTCTTTGTTGCTGCGCACAGGCTTTCTCTAGTTGTGGCGAGTGGGGGTGCACGGGCTTCTCATTGCGGTGGCTTCTCTTGTTATGGCGGAGAACGGGATCTAAGCACGCGGGCTTCAGTAGTTGCAACATGCAGGCTAAGTAGCTGTGGCACACAGCCCTAGGGCACGCAGGCTTCAGTTGTTGTGGCCCGTGGGCTCGGTAGTTGTGGCTTGCGGGCTCTAGAGTGCAGGCTCAGTAGTTGCAGCACATGGGCTTAGGTGTTCCGTGGCATGTGGGATCTTCCTGGACCAGGGCTCGAACCCGTGTCCCCTGCACTGGCAGGCAGATTCTTAACCACTGCACCACCAGGGAAGTCCCATGAACAGAAACTTTTTGACAACACCAGCCAAACAGCATGAAAAAAAAAATTGTTCCTCCCCAACCTTATTGTGTAATGAGACTAGCACTGAGGGTTTGGGGACATGTGTGGGAAAAGTCCTGACAACTATCCCAGCCAGAGAGTAACAGGTAACAAGATTTAAGTAGGAACCAGAGTCTCATAACACCATACCCAAAATGTACAGAGTATGACTGAAAATAACATAAAAACCAGGAAAATCTCAACTCAAATGAGAAAAAACATGCAACACTGAGATGACAAAGATGTTGGAATTATCTGACAAGACTTTTAAAGCAACTACCATAAAAATCCTTTAAAGAACAGTTTCAAACACACTCAAAACAAATGAAACAAAGTCTCAGCAAAGAAACATAAAGCAAAACCAAAAAAAAGTTGAGAACTGAATACTACAACAACCTAAATTAAAAACTCACTGGTAGGGCTCAATAGCAAGAATTCAGACAACAGATGAAAGAATCAGTGGACTCAAAGATGGATCATAATTATCCAATCTGAACAACAGAGAAAACATATTGAAGAATAGAAAAAGAAAACCAGATCTCAGGGTCCTGTGGGACAATAACAAAAAAACTAACATTCCCATCAGTGCAGTCCAACAAAGAAAGGAGAAAAAGTAAAGGGCTGAAGAAATAAAGGATAAAAATTTCCCAAACCTGACAAAAGACATAAATCTATAGACACGAAGCAAAGTCAAAGAAAGAATCTTGAAAGGTGATCAAGAGAAAGAAAAAACAAATTACCTGTAGGGGAACAATAATATGAATGGCAGTGAATATTTCTTTGGAGACCTTGGAGGTCAGAAAAAGTGACACATTTTTCAAGTGGTGAAAGAAAAGAACTTATAACCTACAAATCTATATCCAGCAAAAATACCCTTTAGAACTGGAGATACAATAAAGATGTCCTCCGATTTTATACAGAAAGGTAGCAACATTAAATGAAACATATACACATATATCCAGATAAAACTGTAACCTGAGCATGTGTAATTTCTAACCATTTTTCCTCCCCTTTTTCCTCCCCTCCACCCTTAAGTATATACACATTTTCAGTGAAATAATCAATAAAATATATGCCAGAGGAAGAATCCCCTTAAGAGAAGAGTAAATTGGGGCAGGAACACTGAATGTGACATAAGCACACGCATATATGCACACCACACACACCCTCCCAACTAAGGTTGCTGGATGAGCTCTGAGCTGGCAGAATAATACAACAGAAATTCAGGGTTCCCTTTGCTGTTGCCTGGGCCTAACAGATTTGACAAAGCTCCCTTCATCCCCAGCCAAAATGGGAACAAAAACAAAACCTGAAATAACCCATTTCAACTTCCAAAGCTGCAGAGATAAACTCCGCCCAGGATAAGGATGAGCAAACAAACTTTTTGAAAAGGATAATGATTTCAGAACTCAGAGCAAATGCCTTGCTTTGATACAGAGTTACTGCTAGGAGAGGAGAAACCTTTTCTAAAATTTCTGACCAGTATTTTCACTGAGATTTAAAAGAATACTGCATCTATGATACTAGGAAAGAATGTAGAAGGGATAATCTGAGTTGAGGAAAGAGTATAAGAAAAAGCTCAACTGCTCAACTGAACCACTGAAAAGCAAAATGAGTATTTTAAAATAGCAATTTTTGATAAAGAGTACATTTAGGGGGAGACATTTGAAATTAACAGTAGATGTAGAATAATGAAAAATAAGGTTGGAAAAGTAGATTGATGTTTTCGCTGATGACAAATTTACTAAATTGTTCAAAGTTGCTTTTCAGTTGAACACCAAAGAGGTATCTGTTGCCTACACAGACTACTTCTTCTGACAATAAATCTTAGAATTATATAATTCTCTCTTGTAAAAGGAAATTTTATATCAAACCTCAATAAAATCATAACTGCTGCTAGACCTGAAAATCCCTAGCGAACCACAAAACAGATCACATCTCGCATTATACTTAATTTATACAAGATTCTTAACAAGCTAGGCAGTTGTACTTAATTCACTAAACAGTAAAGAACCAATGAAAATTTATGAGCAAGGAAATAATATGATCAGAAGAGCATGACAGAGAATTTGCAAATGAGATTAATTTGGCTTCCCATACTAAAAAAAAAAAAAAAAAAAAGATAAACAAACAACACTGAAAACGTATTTAAAAATGACAGGGAATGACACCTTCCAGTAACAGCCCAGCACAGAACACGTTTTATCTACTAGTTTTTAGAATATTTTTGTAAAATGATTTTGTATGGGTAGGATATGAAGTAGCAGTTTACAAATTACATATTAACTAATAATACATCAGAAGTACCTCTGTAGTAAAATATGAAAAAGCAAAAAAAAAAAAGGGAAAATTTAAGATTATATTTAATTGTGTTAATTATTAGGAAACTTACTTACCAAAGGAAATATACAATGGGAATCATTAAAAAGCTATTAAAAATTATAAAAGTGGAAAAAGTAGGTAAAGTAGGAAGTTCAAAAATAAAAGTTGAGTGTGTCTGTACTCCCACATGCCCTGCCAATGCTCCTGCTTTGTTCTCTCTACAGCCCAATCTCAAAGGCAGTGATAGCAGCACAGTCTATTAATCTGTGAGCATGTGAGAATAGGTAGAAGGATAGTGTGAAGAGGTTAATAACTATATAGTTTCAGGTCTACAGAAATTACCATTATGGATAGTAGGGGTACATTGGAGGAGAATAAAGAGCAAGCACAAAATACGAGGTTCCACTTATAAACTATTACAGAGGCCAAGCACATGGCCCCTGCCCAGATCTAGGGAAGTACAGAGACGAGCAAATGAGAGACAAAGAGATGCTCATCAACCTTCTGAATATATAATATATAAATCAAGATAGATTTTAATGTGTTTTGCTTCCTGTATGTGTGAAATGGAGACACTACTCAACAAGGCTTTTGTAATGACTTACTGAGGAGGTATATATGCACTTAGCATAGTGACTGGCCCATAATTTGAATTCAAATGTTACCTGCCTTTTCTTTCCAAAAATACTCTTTCACTAGCATCAGTTCATTAACACAACTGAATACGGTATAAGAGCAATCAAAATTTTGTTTGAGATTGCCCAGATTTCTAAGACCACACCAGATCCAAAAGCATGTTCTTTGGGGTCAAGGTATTATTTCATGAATATAAATGAATGGTGCTGTTGGACTCAGGCAAGAGGAAATAAAGTACTTAGAGTTCAAACTGAGTTTTGTAGAATGGATAAGATTTAGAGAAATGTCAATGAATAAAGGAAGACATCATGAAAAAGAAAACGCAAGACAAAACTTACTAATTAGCAAAGTTCATTTGAGAAAATGTTGAGTAATGTTATTTTAGAAAAAGCAAAAATGGTCTGGCTGAAGTTTATATTGGAAAGCAGCTGGGAACATTAGGCTGAAAATCAGGCTGGATGTAGATTATGAAGAGAATCCAATGTCATACATAAGGAGCTTTCCCCTATAATAGTAGTTCTCAAAACGTTTTGCCTTTTGGACTCCTCTGCACTCTTAAAAATTACTGAGGCCCCAAACAGCTTTTCTTTTTCTGGGTTATATCTATCAATACTTCTTACCTGAGAAATTGAAACTAAGAAATTTTTACAACACAAAATTACAAAGTACTCGTTCCATTAGTTGTCAGTGATGATGACATCACACATTATGTAGCCTCTGGAAAACTCAACTCTATTCTTGTGAGAAAATGAGAGTAAAAGAAAATAACATCATAATACTATTACAAAAACTGGTTTTAACTTCGCTGATCCCGTGCAGAGTCTTAGCAAACTCTGGATGTCCCCATATCAATTTTGAGAGTTGCCTCTCTACAGCAACGCAAAAGACCAAATCAATGCAGGGGTTTTTTGGTTTTTTAAAATTTTTTAACATCTTTATTAGAGTACAATTGCTTTACAATGGTATGTCAGTTTCTGCTTTATAACAAAGTGAATCAGTTATACATATACATATGTCCCCATATCTCTTCTCTCTTACATCTTCCTCCCTCCCACCCTCCCTATCCCACCCCTCTAGGTGGTCACAAAGCACCAAGCTGATCTCCCTGTGCTACGTGGCTGCTTCCCACTAGCTATCTATTTTACGTTTGGTAGTGTATATATGTCCATGCCACTCTCTCACTTTGTCCCAGCTTACCCTTCCCCCTCCCCGTATCCTCAAGTCCATTCTCTAGTAGGTCAATGCAGGGGGTTTTTTGGTCTGTTTTGTTTTTTTGTTTTCTTAACTGGTCTGTTAACGGTATACAGAAAGACTAAAGCAGAAAGATACAGAAGAAGAACCCTGGATACGGCATAGCAGTGAGATAAGATTACCAAAGTCAAACTTAACATTTACAGAAAATTTCGTAAGTCTGGACTTGCAAGTAATAAAAGAGGAACAAACTGACTTAATTTCTTCCCTTAATTTCATTGTACCCACCAGGATATAAAACTCATTTCTTTAGGTAGGCTATATCATAGGTATGGTCTCAGATGTTCTAGAATGGTTCCAGTTTCAGGAAATTTTATTTTTAATAAAGACGGCTATGTGTCAAATTTTTATCTAATTTGTGTGACTTCATAAGACATTATGAAAGTAAAAATCACACACACAAAAAATATCTATCAGTCTATGTGTCTTGATGTGTAGTTTTTTTTTTTTGCGGTACACGGGCCTCTCACTGTTGTGGCCTCTCACATTGCGGAGCACAGGCTCCGGACGCGCAGGCTCAGCGGCCATGGCTCACAGGCCCAGCCGCTCCACGGCATGTGGGATCTTCCCGGACCGGGGCACGAACCCGTGTGCCCTGCATCGGCAGGCAGAGTCTCAACAACTGCGCCACCAGGGAAGCCCCTTGATGTGTAGTTTTAAGATAATGATCTCTGCAATTATATGTTCAGCTAGCCCTGAAAGCTATCATACATAACACTATTTCTACAAATGTGTCCATAAATATAGAAACTGTACATAACATTGTACTGTTACACAAATCTGTAAAAATCCTTTCTCTTTATTGTATAAAGACAATATTTTAAACATGATTCAGTTCAAAGTGCCAAGTCTACAAATTATATAAAAAGAATAAAAATTTCTTAGCTAAAGTGATTATATATAAATATAATTGTTATTCTTGTTTTTAGGTGATAATTCTCTATATTTTTTAACAAAATCAAATTTAAAATGTTTCAAGGAAAAGGCTGGCTGAATAGAATCTAGAGTTGCTAAAACTTTTTATTTTCAACCCAAAATTACTAGCTATGCAACAGGGTGATGTGACTCATTCACAGAAAAAAAAAGGCACTCAATAAAATCTGGCTCGTAATGGGCCACATGCTGTGTTCAGCAATGACTTTAAAGAGGCTACTATAAATATGGTAAAAGAAATTTTTTTAATTGAAGGAAACTGTCATTAATAACCAGAGCTACATCCTTGATCATTGCTTTTATCTACTAACCTTTACTGAAACAGATACTGGTCTTCACTAATAAATCTTTAAACTCTAGTAGTATTAATAAAAAAATCAGGTATAATATTTAAAGTATTTAACAACCAGTATGAATGGACAACTGTCCACCAGAAAGGCAGGGTGGTAAGGATGCCAGACTGACAGGCAAACGTATTCTTTCATTCCCACCCCAGACCAGAACTGAGGCCTGGGGAAGTCAGCATTGGTACAGGAAAGGAGGAAATAAGGTGATTAACTTCAAGAAAACCAACTAATAGGAACAGCTGCCCTAGGGCTAAAACTACATCCTAGAGGCCTCCTGCTGGTCCAGGTACTAACCCTTTAATTGCTGGATTATGAGTTGGTAGGAGCTGCACTTGGAGGGTTCTTAGCAGTATCCATTTCCCAACGAGCTAAAAAATATTTCAATATTTTAACAACTGGTACTGTCATATACCCTGAGAAGAGTTGAATATCAGTCCTTCACAAACTAAAAGAATAGTAACAAATACTCTCACCACTGATATGACAAAATTCTATTTTACAATTTAGAGATGAGTTTAAAATTTTTTAATTTTAGCATTCCAGAAACTAAAGCTATTAATACAAAAACAAATGCTTCAGTGAACTAAAGCCTTCACCATCTCTACATTTTGGGAAATTTTCCAAAATTCTAAAAGTACTCTTAACTAGAGCCTTCATTATTAATCACTAAGTCCTAAAATGGTGGCATTTTGGAATTTCTTTAAAAAATTAACACACCTTTACTTTCCCAACTTTTGATCTCTAAATAAGGTAATTTTGTTATTTTCAGTAACTTTAAAAATTAATTATTTCATTTATTTGCTATACACATTATATTGAACTGACTTGAAAACTAAACATCTATAGATAGGCATTTTTCCCCTCACATGACAAACCCTCATTTTACTGATTTTCTTTCAAATACTACCAAGCTCCTTCAGTATCTTGGTGGTTTAAACCACCACCATCACCATCTAAAACAACAAACTGTGGATATAAAAGATGGGCAAAAGTGACATATTTTAGTAGAAATTTATCACAAACTTTGAAATTTGAAGACTTGAAATCCAATCCTATCTACATGATTTACTGGAAATGGGAGCCCAGGCAAGACCTGTTACCTCAATAAGCCTTACTCTCCTTAACAGAACTGCATTGTTATGTCTGTAGGGCAACTAGCATAGTGACAAGAGCATCATGCTAGCTGGTGTCCCATAAATTTTAGTTTCCTTTCCCTATCCTTTACCAAAAAATTAGGTAATTGGGTGATAGGTTATGAAACAACTATATTGAAGAAAAATAATTATCCTGAATAAAACAATGATTCCTAGAGTAAAATAAAAATTATGCTTATTTTTTAGATTATAACATTAACACAGTCTTACAGTAGAAAAAGTGGGGAAAAAATCTTCCATAATCCTACCACCAGACATAACTACTATAATTATTCCTCCTGATAGCGTTTTGGTTATTGCATAGAATACATAATTGTATTAACATAAAGAGCTGTTCCTGTATTTTTTTCTAAACTTCACTTTCTAAGGCCATTAAAAATTCCCAGAAAACATCATTTTAAGGAATATTTTATTTTATCAAGTGAAATTTCATATTGTTTAACTAGTCTTCTATTCATAGATATTTAATTTCTTCTTACTCTTTCTGTTTTATATTTTTTAAAAATACTACAATGAACATGCCTGTATATAAATATTAAGAGTTGATTTTTTCAAGAGTGTCTATGAAAAAAAAAGAGTGTCTATGAAAGGCAAACTTAAGAATAACTGGTAAAACTGACTGAAATGTTTATTATAATGCACTCTATCCTTATCAAGTCCAAAATACATTTAACTGGAACCTGATTTTTTTCTTTGCTATGTGGTTCAGTATACCTGGCATACCCATTGTCATGGGTTGAATGGTGGCATCCCAAAACACACGTCTACCCAGAAATTGTGGCTGTAACCTTATTTGGAAAAAGGATCTTTACGGACATAATTAAGGTAAGGACCTTCAGATAAGATCATATGTATTAGGGTGGATCCTAAATCTAAAAATAGTGTTCTTAGAAAAGTAGGGGAAAGGACAATGCAGGGAAAAAGTCCATGTGAGGACTGAGGCAGAGACTGGGGTGACGTGTGTACAGACTGCCAGCAGCCACCAAAAACTAGGAGATGCGAAAAGGATACTCTATCAGAGCCTCCAGAAGCAACTAAATCCTACCGCCACCCTGATTTCAGACTTCTGACCTCCAGAACTGTGAGAGAATTAAGTGTCTGTTATTTTAAGCCACAAAGTTTGTGATAATTTGTTATGGCAGCCCTAGGAAATGAAGGTACCCTCAAATCACATTTTTTTTTTTGTTTTTTTGCATTACGCAGGCCTCTCACTGCTATGGCCTCTCCCGTTGTGGAGCACAGGCTCTGGACGCGCAGGCTCAGCGGCCATGGCTCACGGGCCCAGCTGCTCCACGGCCTGTGGGATCTTCCCGGACCGCGGGGCATGAACCCGTGTCCCCTGCATTGGCAGGCGGACTCTCAACCACTGCGCCACCAGGGAAGCCCCTCAAATCACATGTCTATTCATTGTTTCAAAAGCTACATCATCTATTTTCCATTAAACTCCCCTGAATTGTCCCATTAATATTTGGTTATACATTATTTTATTTTTTACAAGCACTATGAACATCACCTACTTACATGTTGCATCCATTAATGATAATCTAGTTGTAGTTCTAATGTAGTTTTTGTCTACTCAGTCATAAGATCCTTGAAGGCAGGAACGGTATCTTAAATGCCCTGCTTGTCATACATTTCACCTAATATAGTGCTATATACAGTGCAAGATTTAGTAGCTTCCTATTTGCTAAAATACAGAATGACTAAAAACTTTTTTATATACGTTAAACCATCCTTATGGAATACTTTAGAATGCTAGTGGGATCCTTTAAAGATCTATAACATATGAAGTATAAAGATACATTTTCCTGTTCTTAAAACTGAAGTCTGGTCTTATGAAAATCCTCATTGCCTACTGTTTTAAAAGATCAACATTTACTGTCAATGACTTAAAAATCTACACCAGGAATCTAACAATATTCAAGATATGGCAAGAATCATGGAAGTTAGAAGGGCTATAATAGAACAAAGCACCAGCAAAAACCTCTTCTGTAGAGGATAGGCTGTGGTTACAAAAAAAGAAGTTCACCATGTTACATTCGTATTATGTTTTATAGTTACTTAAAGTATAGTTGTTTAACAATTGCTTGGAAAAAAAAAAGAATGGTATTAAGCAACAACAACAAAAATCTAAGTATACAACATACCTGAGTTCGTAAAATTTCACTTTTTGACAACTGCATATCACCAGTCAATTCTTTCACAATGATGCCCAGTGGCTCTAGACGTTTGCTGAAATAATTTGTCATTTCAGCTGCCAACGCTTTCATTGGAGCAACATATACAATCTGCGCCAAAGAAACACTAGCTTGATGAATGAGCAAAAACTACAACGTCAATACAAGTCACTATTTATTGTGAAATATGATTCTAGCCACTTAGGGCGAAAAAGCTTAATAGTGATATATGAAAAGTACTTATCTTTGTTGCATAAGTGTGCAGCTGTTTACAGGACAATGGAATTTGTTGATATAGCCTTATCACTTTGAAAACTGGTGCTTCAAAGCTAAGTGCATTTCATAGCTTTCACAGGGGTAGTGGGATTTTCATAACACAAATAGGGATTGCCTAAAAGTAATGAAGTAAATCATGCAGCATTCTTTACATGACTTCATGTATAATATCCTTAAAAACTTCCAGATCTCATGTAACATGTACAACTGCAAAATGATTTTAAATTTTACAATTTAAAAAGCTGTTGTCGGAAAAAAAAAAAAAAAAGCTGTTGTCGGACTTGTTAATTTCCTACCTTAAATTCATTCTTTCTGATAACACCTTGTTGAAAATGCTGGCGAATTTCATGCAAAACTGTAAGCATTGCAATGTTGGTCTTTCCAGCTCCAGTAGGGGCACAAATCAGCATGTTCTCATTGGTGTTGTAGGCAGTCTCAAACACAATTGACTGGATTCTATTGAGTCTTCTCATTCCTTTAAAAGCCAGCTGTCCAATCTAAAAACGACATGACCCACTATAAATGATAATATATGAAGGTCTCATACAAAACATTAAATGCAAATTTTTAGTGGTAAAAAACCAAACAACTAATTTGTTTAGTCTCTCAATGTGTCCTGTATTTAAACTAAGTGTGCACAGTTGACAACTCACAACTATTGTACAATTCTAATGCACTTGGGAATTGTAACCCACTAAATTTGAAAAATATGATAATGAGACTATACCTGTATCTTTGTACACAATCCTAAGTACAAAACCATGATAATAATGTAATGAAACAAAATTAAACAGGTATCTTTTGATTTCATATGATGACAGCCTAGTTTATTTAGACTGAGGATGACAAATGAAAGTGCAAACAAGAAAATTCCTGGGGATATAAATCAATAAGAAATTGTTTCAATATGTTATGGATTTTTAAAGATACTTTTTTGAAAAGGCATCCTTAAGAGTAGGAATAACAGCTGTAGATTATGTTTGTTCAGAACTTACACTGTGACACATGCAATTGTAAGCACTTTCATATATTTATTTATTTAATCCTCAAAACAATTCTATAGTATAGGTACCATTATTATGTCCTTTTAATAGAGAAGAAATTAAAGACACAGAGTGGTTAATTAATTTTTCCTAAGATCTTCTATACGAAAAGTCTTTAGAGATGAAAACTACAATGTCTGAGAGTAAACAAAACACTGGATGGAATTAATGGCAGGAAACTGGAATAGCTATATTAATGCCAGAAAAAAATTGATTTAAAAGCCAAGAATATTACCAGGAATAGAGACCCAGTCATTTCATGAAGAAGATCATTCAATCCTAAACGTTTATATACCCAATAACAGATCTTCAAAACACATGAAGCAAAAACTGACAGACATGCAAAGGGAAATAGGCAAATCTGCAATTTCAGTCAGAGATTTCAACATCCTTCTCCAAGAACTGATAAGTCAAGTAGGCGTGAAAATCAGCAAGGCTACAAAGATTTGAACAGCACTATCAACCAATTTGACCTGACTGACATTTATTCATCTAACAATAATTCTCCTCGATTGTTCATGGAACATTTAACAAGATATATATATATATATATATATACACCATATTCTGGACCATAAAACAAGTCTTAATAAATTGAAAAGGAAGCAATACATACAAAATATATTCCCTGATCACAATGGAGTTAAATTAGAAATCCTTACTAGAAATATCCTTAGAAAATATACAAATATTTGGAACTAAATAACGTTCTTCCTAAATAACCCATGGATGAAAGAAGGACTCAAAAGGGAAATTAACTATTCTTAACTGAAGAAAACGAAAACTCAACGTATGAGAATTTGTGGATGTTGCTAAAGCACTATTCAAGGAAAAATATATAGCACTAGCCACCTATATGAAAAAAGAGGAAAGGTTTCAAATGAATGACTTCATCTTTCAAAATAAGATATTAGAAAAAGGAAAAATTAAAACCGAAGTAAAACAGAATAAAAGAAATAATAAAGATCAAAGTAGATATCAATGAAATGAAAACAGAAAAGCTTATTCTTTGAGATCAATAAAATTGATTAATCCCTAAGCCAGACTGATCAGGATAAAAAGAGAGAAGACAGGGAATTCCCTAGCAGTCCAGTGGTTAGGACTCTACACTCTCACTGCCGAGGTCCTGGGTTCAATCCCTGGTTGGGGAACTAAGATCCCACAAGCTACGTGGCGTGGCCAAAAAAAAAGAGAAGACACAAATTACTAATGCCAAGAATGAGAAGGATGGCATCACTACAGATGCTGCAGATATTAAAATAATATAAGGGAATATTATGAACGACTTTATGCCAATGAATTTGACCATTTAGATCAGATGGACAACTTTCTTAAAAGACACAAATTACCAAAGCTCATTCATGAAGAAATATACAACTTAAATAACTCTGTATCTGTTACAGAAATTAAGGCTGAAGTTAAAATTCTTCCCACAAAGAAAACTCTAGGCCCAAACAGTTTCACTGGTAAATTCTACCTAACATTTAATGAGGAAATAACACCAATTTTTCATGGAGTTTTAGACTGTTCAGAAAAACTGCAGAGGAGAGAATACTTTCCAAATCATTCTATGAGGCAAGCTTTCCCCTAATACCAAAACCAGACAAAATAAAACTGCAGACCAATATCCTTTATGAACATAGAAAAAAATTATAAACAAAACTTTAGTATATCGAATTCTACAACATAATACTATATCATTACCAAGTGGGGATTATCACAGGAATGCAGGGTTAGTTTAACATTCAAACCCAATGTAATTCACCATAATAATACACTATAATGGAAAAGCCATATGATCATCTCAATAGATGTAGAAAAATAATTTGACAAAATCCTACACCCATTCTAACCAAAAAGAAAAACAATGTCTCAGCAAACTAGAAATAGAAGGGAATTCCTCAAACTGTCAAAGGATATCTAAAAATACCCTACAGCTCATACTATACTTAATGGTTAAAGACTAAATGCTTTCCCCTAAAATCAAGAACAAGATATTACACTCACCACTTAACGCCATACTATATGTTATACTCACCACTTATCATAGTACTATAGGTTCCAGTCAGTGCAATCCAGGAAAAAAAAATTATTTTTTAATTTAAAAATAAAGGCATTCACATAGGAAAGGAAGAAGAAAAACTGTCTTTATTTAGAGATGACATGATTTCCTAGGCAAAAATCTGATGGCATCTACAAAAAATCTCCTAACACTAATAAGTAAATTTAAGAAGGTTGGAGGATACATGACCAGCATTTTTTTAAAATTATATTTCTGTATACTATCAATGAAAAGTCTGAAAGTAAAAAATTTTTTAAAATCAATTACAATAGCATCAAAATTATAAAAAATTTAAGAGATAGGAAACACTTATGTACTAAAAACTATGTAATTTTGCTAACAGAATGAAAAAAAATCTATGAAAGATGTCAGTTCTTCCCAAATTGATATACAGATTCAATGCAAATCCAATTCAATATCTCAGCAGGCTTTTCTATAGAAATTAACAAGCTGGTTCTAAAATCCATATGGAAACACAGAGGACCTAGAAGAGACAAAACAACTGTGAAACAAAAGAACAATGTAAGAGAGCTAAAACTACCTGATTTCAAGGATTATTAAAAAACTAGAGAAATCAAAACAGCATGGTATTGGCATAAAGATAAATAGATCGAGGAACAGAATAAGGAATCCACAAAGAAACCCTCACATATACGGATGGCTGATTTTTGACAAAGGCTCAAAGGCAATGCAAATGACAAAGGATAGCATTTTCAATAAATGATGCTGGAATAAATGGATAGCCACACGCAAAAAATAAACTTGGATCCATACCTCCTACCATATACAAAAGTTAACTCAGAATGGATCATTGACCTAAAATGAAACTTAAAACTATAAAACATGTTCAAGAAAATAAAAGATAAATTTTCTGTGGTCCTGAGTTAGGCCAAGATTTCTTAAACACAGCATAATCTATAAACAAACAAATTGATAAACTGGACTTAAGCAAAACGAAAAACTTATAGTCTTCAAGATAATGTTAAGAAAATGAAAGAAGAAGCCACAGCACAGGAGAATATCTCTGTGAAGCTTACAAGTGATAAAGGACTTGTATCCAGAATATATAAAGAATTCTCCAAACACAATGATAAGAAAACACACAATCCAATTTTTTAAATGGTCAAAAGATTTGAACAGTCACTTCACCAAAGAAAGTATGCGGATGGCAATAAGCACACAAAAAAGATGTTCAACACCGTGAGTCATTAGGGAATTGAAAGTTAAAACCACAATGAGATAACACTATACACCTATTAAAATGCCTCAAAATTTTTTAAATGCTTATTGCAAGTGTTGGTGGGGACGTGAAGGAACTGGCACTTAATTTTTAAAAAGTTAAACATACCCTTAACATGATCCAGCCATACCACTTCTAGGTTTTACCCAAGAGAAAAAAAAAAAAGTATATGTACGTACAAAAACTTGTAAACAAGTGTCCATAGCAGCTTTATCTGTAATAGGCTAAGACTAGAAACAACTCATATGTCCATCAAAAGATGAATGGATAAATACAATGTAGCACATTCATACAGTGGGATACTACTCAGTGATAAGAAGGAATGAATCACTGAAACATGTAAAATAAGGATGAATCTCAAAATGATTGTTGAATGAAAGAAGCCAGACAAAAAAAGGAATACATACTGCATGGTTACATTTATATAGAAATCTAGAAAATACAAACTAATCTATAGTGACAGAAAGCAGATTAGTTGATGCTTGGGGGTAGGGAGGTGGGTGGAGGGAGAGATCGGAGGGCTTGCAGGGGGCACGAAACACCTTTTGAAAGTGACCATTATGTTCACTATCTTGATTGTGGTGATGGTTTCACATGTGTTTACATACTCTAACTTATCAAATTTTCACTTTAAATATATGTGGTTTATTGTATGTCAAGTATTCCTCAATAAAGCTGTCTTTTTAAAATTAAAAATAATTTTATAGATAAGTTATATCCACTTATGCCTTCATTTGGATACACACACTTTGAAGATATCAGAGTAGTATCTCTAGGGCCTAGAAACTCTTGGGCAGACCGATTAAACACCTTGAGAGTACCAGCGATACTTTCTCATCGATCTCTGCTGATGACTCAGCCTTGGACTGGCAGTGCAGCACATTTTTCAGAACACGAGGTTTAGGGTCAGAGGCCCAGGTTAAAAGATTGGCTTTGTATTTGCAATGTAACTTTGAACATAATTAACACCTCTGAGTTCTATTTCCTCATCTGTAAAATAAGGTTATACTATTACACAAGGAAATTAAAAAAATAATAAAAATAGCCAACAATTACAGAGTTCTTATTATGAGCCAATCACAGGGTAAATCCTTCATATGAATACCCTAATTATTTGTAATAACCATACCAGATTATTTTACAGATGGTGAAACAGAGATTTCAAAAGACTTAAGTTCACACAGCTATAAATGGTGAAGTTAGGATTCGAAGATAGTGTAACTTCAGAATCACAGTCTTTAATTGCTAATGTTTATAAACCATATAGTATAAACCATACACAGTGTAGGTACTTGCAACTGTGTTGAAATAAATTAATAGCATCTATTATCATCACTGTCATATATCATCTTTGTTTTTTATATGAAGCTTCTAAAATACTATGGTAAGTGAATCCTACAATTTCCAGTCTTTATAGACTCATGACAAAAGTCCACTATTCCTAAACTATAAATCTGATCATGTCACATTCCAGCTTGAAGACTTTCTGAGACTTCTCACTGTCCATTTTAACTATACAGGGTATGTAGCATACAAGATCTTTCAAGGCACAGAAGGTATAGCAAATAGAACCCTTCAAAATGTGAACCCTTGTTATTATCTTCCACTACTGCCATCTATACATACTATTCTCTGGACGTTCTTTATGCCTTTGCACAACCTATAATACCTTTCCCAGCATTGAGAAGCTCTTCATTATCATTCAAGTTCAAGTTCAAATGTAATCTCTGGTCCCCACCAATTCCATACACAATTATTATATTTATGCATTTATACTCTGCCATATTTCAAAAGATTTAGGGAACTCCCATTTCTCTCAGCAGCTGGACATTCACACCACCCTCTTTATATATATATTGCCATTATGGCCCTTAACCACAAACACTGAAATGATTTATTTATATGTATATCCGGCCCACTGGATTTAAACTAAGGATTCAGTTTTACTACTCTCTGCATTACCATAGTACCTAACCAATTGCCAGGAACATAATAGGTCTCTAAATAAATTTTTACTGATTGATAAATCAGTTGAATAAATGAGGGAAAAAGTCTTAAAAATCTTAAAAAGATACACACTTCATTCACAATATCTTCCAAAGGAAGAGTAAACTGGATCTAAGCAAAATATGTAGCAGTTCCAGAAAAAACCTATATTCAATTTTGAATAAGAAACATTTCTTTTGTTCCTAAAGGTTACAGTTCAATCAAGAAGCAAACTAAGGCATTAGAAGAATATACTCACAAACAAACCTATTACACATGGAGGTTTATAACATTCTATTCAATTCAACAATCATTTACTGATCACTTGTATAAATATTACTATACTAAAAACTTATGTCAGTATAAATATTTCTTCTCTTAACAAAAGTAAGAGAGTGTCTAAAATGATCCTTAGAATATTTAGCTTGTGGTTTAAGGGGGAAAAAGGTGACAAAATTATATTACGTCATTTCAGTTGTCTATAATAAAGATATGGACTATATGCTGAGCTATCTGAGGGGAGAGAGAGTCACTAAGAAGAATGCTCTTTCAGGTAGAAGGAACTGAGTATTAGAAAAACACCTGGAACTAGTTAAAAGTTAGTAGTTGTGTGACAGAGATGGGAGGAAGGGGAAGCAGAGATAATGAAGACGGAAAAGTAGGTTATGACCAGACTATGAAGATGGGACTACCATAGAGACTCACCTACCCCTAAAGATTTTCCTGAAAGAATATAGGGTAGTGGAGGAAACTAAGGCCTAAAGAAGTTAAACAACTCACCCGAGTCTACACTGCTAGTAAACTGTGGAAGAGATGAGACCCGAACTGAGTTTGTCTTAGCTCCAAACACAAATTACCACCAAATATACCGTCTAAAATACTACCATACAATGATTCAGTTTGCCAATTAAAAAGTCTCGACATTCATTTAAAAACCATTGCAAAAGATTCCTTAAATTACTGTTGCATATATACAGTCTTTACTAGCAACAGAACATGCTGATGAGAAACAAGTTACCAAAAAAAAAGCAAACCCCTACAAAAATTTATAAATTACTTCCACAGCCCACATTCTGCCCCCTCCCCCCAAAGTTTATTTTTGTTTTTCATTTTAAATTTAGAAAAATGGATGAAATAATTTTCAAAATAAACTTGTTGGTAAAAAAAATAAAAGGAATGTGTACAGGCAGCAATTTTAACAGTATTAAAAAAATTCACTAGAGGATTCAGTATGTTTCAAGTTATGTTTGTGAGCTACTAGAACATGAGATAATTAAGTTAAAGTTCACTGAGCATAAGGAATTTCTTGTATTGATATAATATTCAACTTATATTCACGAATATCTTAAGAAAACAAAAGATTAAAGAGGAAGAAAAAGTGTGACTATATCAAAACTCTATTTTACTTAAATTTAGAACTATGTAGTAATAATATTCATTGTTTTATTTATATTTCATACATACACTAATGTCTAATTAAATGGCACTAACAATCATTGCTTCCAAATATTTGATATTCTTCTAACTTAGAAGAAACACAGGTGTTCATTTTATACATGAATGAATATACAAAATTGAACTGCAATTATTTTTCTTAGCGTCTTAGTATTTGCTCTTAAATAGAAAACTGAGTATCATGGCTAATTTATCATAAAGGCTTTATGTTTAGCACAGTCATTTGAAATATGTACCATTTTCCCTTTTAATTAGTTTTAACTAAGCATTTTCAAAACATCATAATCAGTAGATGAAAATGTTACAAGTTTCATCCTAAATCCACTTGTCTATGTATATTTCAGATTCATCAGACTACTAATCTTACAGAAATGACATGACTCATATATGCAATCCCATAGGAAATATGTTTCTGATATACTTTATCAAACACTAGCTACACAGGCCGTTACCAAATGCACGCTTTATTTTTAAAAAATAATCTGGATGATACTATTTACCTGGAAGAACAAAAATGTACACTAGGGGCTTCCCAGGTGGCGCAGTGGTTAAGAATCCGCCTGCTAATGCAGGGGACACAGGTTCGATCCCTGGTCCGGGAAGATCCCACACGCTACGAAGCAACTAAGCCTGTGTGCCACAACTACTGAGGCTGTGCTCTAGAGCCCGCAAGCCACAACTACTGAGCCCATGTGCCACAACTACTGAAGTCCATGAGCCTAGAGCCCATGCTCTGCAACAAGAGAAGCCACTGCAATGAGAAGCCCGCGCACCGCAACGAAGTGTAGCCCCCGCTTGCCGCAACTAGAGAAAGCCCATGTGCAGCAACAAAGACCCAACACAGCCAAAAATAAATAAATAAATTTTAAAAATGTACACTACACATACTGCACTAACTGTTTATAGTAATCAAATGTAGGTACTTATACTGCCAGTCAGTTAAAATGCATTAACTGGGTATCTAAGATGAAGCCAGGATCATGTCATCCCTTCCAAGTTAGTATATGTATCATAAGCTTAAGTTTTAAATATTCTAACAGCAAACATCAATTTCAGCATGTATTTAGGAAAAATCATATAGATACCAAAGACATACATTATATAATCTTCACAGTTTAAGTTTCCTCTGGCTCTAGATAGCATGTGCCTTAGGTTCAAAATTTCAGAATCAGAGATGATCACAGCTCAGTACAGGCAGTCCAAGCTCTATATGCTGGAATCCACCACTCTAATGCTTCCCACAAACCACGTTCCACACCACAAACTACTTAACAGCCATGGAAGGTATTCTATTCACTAAGATGGAAAGATCTTGTTATTTGAAAAAAGCAAGATGCATACCCATATTATAATATGCTACTTTTCTCAAAGATGGTGGGGGTGGGGAGTAGGGAATAAGAATCTGCTGTTTATATATATTTAACAGTTAACACTAAAATATGTTTATATTTGCTTGTAGACATTCTGGGAGGATACATAAAATCTAATACTGTGATTTTTAATAGACTGAAATAAGGATCTGGGCAGACAGGGGACAAGGATAAATTATGAGACTTTCCACTACTTAAAGATTTCTAGCTTTTAAAATGTGATAATACCTATGCGAAAAGAAAAAGATAAAACACACACACAAAGATATACAACTGACTTCCTTAAAAAAACGGAAAAACTAAAGATGTGTCTGATTAAGTGGAGATGCCTAGATGAGCTCTCAAGTATTGCAAAAATATTTCATATTAAAAAGTTCTTATTATTCCTAGAGTTTTACCCTCCAGAGACAAAAAGGTAATTTAAAAAACCTTCAGAAGAGTAATTCAATTTAAGTCATATGTCCCTCCACTCACTGTCCTCCTCAACATTCTCTTTTTTGGTCTTAATAGGCTGAGTTCCTCAAAGGTTTCTCTCAATTAAAAGTTTAGGAATAGAAGAAACAGCAGGTTCTCTTCCTACATCCAATACCTGTAGCATTAGAGCTGGGACCTCACCTAGGACTCTATGGTTTCAACAAAAGTACAGACCTGTTATTAACTGCAAAGCCTAAACCACACCTGGCCATTATCTAAAACGTACCCTCCCATTCGTTCATCGTACACTGAACTCTGCCTACCAAGTGCCAAGCTGTGAGGACTTACTCTCTGTCCTCAAGAGCTAAAGGCGAAGCAAGTGAATCTGGACCACCAGGAGTCTGTTACTTGGGTCCCAACTATACCTCTGCTACCACACACGTCCACACCCTAACCTTTAAAGGAACGGAACCAGGGAAGACCTGGCACGCTACTCCACTGACGGCCAACCCCAAACTGATGATCTGTGGCCAGATCAGTAGACTAATACATTATAAAAACAAAACCTAAAATGTTAAGTTATCTTTAATGCTCTTAATTATAGATAAACACATAAGATAATATATTCCTTATTATTTAAGTTGGCAATTAAGTTGTTCACTAATCCATTTAATGATAATAGTACCAGTTAGCTACCATTTCTAATTGAGCACATACTACACAGTAGGCTTTGCTTTAAATGCTTTAAGGGGATTATTTCTCTCAACATCGAAAGAAAACCCATGAAGTAGGTCTTTTTTGTTACCTTTATTTTACAGATGGGGAAACTTGGCATGGAGAGATTAGAGAGTTTGCCCTAGGATAAATGGCCAGTAAGTAGTCGAGCAAGGACTGGAACAAAAGTTCAAATTTTAAAGTCCAAGTTAAAAACTTGTAAAGCTTACTGATTTCATTACTTTACACTTTTATTCCTTATGCTGATTTTTTAACAAAGTAACTTAATTTTATAAAAATAAATATAAAAATAAAAAGTCAATGAAAATACTGACCATACTAATAATCAAATAAATGCAAATAGAGTCAGAGTGCTTTTTAATCTGGGTGTTTAAGATTTTTTAAAAACTGATTATTCTTGGTAATGTTTACATCTTCATATGCATCATACACATTGCTTTTAAATGATCAACATTAATAAATTTGCATATCATTTAACCTAAAAATTCTACCTCCAAAAATGCATCCAAGTTAAACTAACAACAAGAATGCCAGATAAATAAGCAAAAAGATGTCTGCTAAAATATCATTTATAATAAAAAAAACTAATACAAGTTGAACGTCCATAAATAGACTGAGATCAGTAATTCATGATGCATTCTTTATGAATTACAGTAGTTAAATAGGATGAGGAAGATATATATGCTTATAACATGCCACAGAACAGTAACATAATTAAATATAATCTGTTAATACAAAAAAATTATGGAAAGATATACATCAAACTGTTCCATTGGATCTGGGATTATAAAGGAAGTTTTACCTTCTGTTTTGTAAGTTTAGATATTACATTTTAGATATTACTTTTTTTATAGAACAGATTTTATAATCAGCTTCACAAAAACGCTTTACTCTTTACATAAAAAAATATTTATCTTAAGGAAAAACAAAAGGGGAAGACCTACTGTATGGTGTCTTAATGTATTAAAAGTAATAATAATTTCTTTCTTGACAGATATAAATACCTAATGTTTTTATGTCAATATAAAGTAACTGATTCACCCTGTTTTTCATTGTCATATAAAGAGTTCTACATCTTTACCAAACCCCAAATTTCCAATTTGTACTCCCACTTGAAAACTGAAATATTACTGAATTCTGTTAATTAAGAGATTAAAAAAAGAAAAAAAGAGATAAGAAAGACAGTGTATGGCCACTATTATTTCCTCTTTACTGGAGAGTTGTGTGTTTTAATGTTTCATGATATTAATTCATTTTGAACCAGACAATCTGGGTAGAGGAAATTAAGTCTTAGCAACAAAAGACCTCAGGAGAGTAATCTGCTGTTAAGTCTTTGAAGGAAATAAGATTGTAAAATTTTGTGAAAAACAGGTAAGTTAGTTACTGTCTAAAATGAAACTGAGCCAATTTGCATTACATACAAAAAAGCAGTAAGAAATCACAATGCATAATTCATAATCCTTTCATATTATTTAAAGGAATGCATTTACATCATTTAGAAGAGTAACCAAAAATACTCAATATGCCCTTAAGTGTCAATTCCTAAAAATTCTCTCATCCTGAAAATAGTCCATTTCACAACAACCAAATGGGACTTCTAAATATATTGTACTCCCTGATGACAAAATGATAAATAAGTAGGTATTATTGGCCTTGAAGAGAAGAAAACAAGGAGAGAAAAACGAATAATAGCAACACTGCTAGATTTAATTGAGGACTTAAGGCATAATGGGTGTTAGAAAGGGGCACTAACCTCTTCTTGGAAGCGTAAGGTACGCTCCTCATTCCCAGGTTTGAGCTAAGGCTTACCTGCTGAGTAAACTGAAGAAAAAACCTCAAGAGGGAATTTTAAAAGACAAACAAGATTCTGGCTGCACAGTAACAAAGTCCACCAATGAACCATCAAGACTGCACATGTGGGTTTCTACCAGCACACTCTTAACAAGTCAGCAGGTCAGATGTCCTTCTGAAACACCTTCACCAACGTGCTATGCCGAGAGTCACATTCCCAATGCACAAGAAGACAGCAAAAGACATGACTGAACCTCACTTATGAGTTTGATTTGGCTAGGTTTTGTTTGCTTGTGTTTAGACAGAACCATCAGAATAAGCGAGGGCTTGATTCACAAAACCAGTATTACAATTACATATACAAACTTCAGATGCAATTAGAGATAAAGAAATTAGAGATAAAGAATCTGGCATTTTCTACTAAGTTAATCAATTATTTTCATAAGGGAGATAAACTTATCCTGACATGTATATATTATAAATATCCTTCCAGGATGTCACTTTAAGTGTTAGATCTTAAAAATGTAAGACACTGTTATTTAATTGGTATTATAATCTTTTTGACCCAAACTGTGGGGCCTGCCTTCTAATAAACAGCCGCACTTCTAACCACGGCAATAAAATAGAAGCAAAAGAGTCTCTGTCAAATTCTGTTAAGTCCCACACAGAATATGTCGTTTTCAGTTTCTTGGCTGATATTTGTAGCAATAACCGGTTTCAGCTTTGACCTTAACTTGTAAATTACTTTCACTAGCTTGCTTGAAATCTTTAAAGAGGGTAAAGTATCTGGGCACTTATGCGGTCAAGCTCACAAAATGTTACAGTTCTTAAATTATAGGTAATTTCTTAATTTAAAATGTTTTTACAGTACAAATGACTTTAAACTTTCCAAAACTAATTAAATAAAGCAAGGATGTCATTTTAAATATATATCTCCTTAAAGAAGAAAATTTCATATTAACAGAATCCTCATCAAATGAATTGTTTTGAAGGATAAGAGACTATTTTCACTAACTAATCTAACAGATTAGATTTTAATCCAAGAATCCATTTAATGTAAGGCAATAATAATATAGCAAAAATGTGTTATATAAGTGAAAGTATTAATGACTTATTTAGAATAGTCAGTTCAATATACAAATGTGCACACACGTGTGTATTCAAACATTCCAATGCTTAATAACATACTTGGTACTGACTTCCTGAAGAACAAAAATTTATAAATGCCTATTTAAATTGGTACCTTTTAAAATTTTCAATACTTTAAAAACACAATTTAATGTCATTAACTCATTTCCATAGAAGAGATGATCTCAGAATTTTCTTTACTGGGGGAACAAGCAGTATACTGGACTTATAAATGGCTTCCTTAAATTGAAATTTACTGCTCATTCCCCTCATGAGATCTGAAGCTCACATAGAAGGGTTCCAGGGACTTCCTGGTGGTCCAGTGGCTAAGGCTCCAGGCTCCCAATGCAGGGGGTCCGGGTTCGATCCCTGGTCAGGGAACTAGATCCTACATGCCACAACTAAAGATCCCGCATGCCTCAACGAAAAGATCCCTCATGCGGCAATGAAGATCCCACGTGTCGCAACTAAGACCTGGCACGGCCAAATAAATAAATGAGTATTTAAAAAAAAAAAAAAAAAGAGGCGTTACAAATACACTGAACCCACCACCCAAAAGAGTGGGGGAAGGACCTAGTCAAAGACTGCTAGGGAAGAGCTCAGCTGAGGGTGTGCTGAGGCGGCTGATGCTTTGAGAACAGGTTCTTCCTACTTGGAGTAGGGAGTATTGGTGCTTTGAAAAATGACAGATTTTTCAGGACTCAACCCTTGAGATCTTCATTTATTTGCTAATGTGGGGAACAGTAATCTGGATGTTTCTTAACAGTCTCCCAGGTGATTATCAAGTACAAACAGGATTGAGAACTGTTAGCTCAACCTTCCCTACCCACTCCCAACACAGTGATTAAGGTTTTCTTAGTCATCTGATTTTTTCATAATTTAACACAACCTACTCTGGAAAGAACAAAGTACATTTTACTCAGAAAAACTTCTGTTTAAACATGTATCAAATTAGAAGGGAGAAGTTAGGTAAGGGGACCCCCTGTAAGATAAATGCTTTACTTGAACTTCTTGTGTAATATGTAAAGATTTAAAGGATAAACAAAACATTTAAAGAAATCATGAAAGATATGCAATAAAACATGATATTATGCAGACTGCTTAAGAATTCATTAAGATTTCTTTATATATTGATTCCCTCTGATACATTTAAAATTACCCAAAATTACATAATTATTATTTTCATACAACTCTGAAATTTATCAAGAATGTAAGAGCTTGCTGAGAATGCAAAAAGCAAGGTGACCTACCTATGTTTATTTAGTCACTCTTTGATATTTGCACCATTGGATCAAATTTAAACTTGTCCTCTCCAAAACCTCTTGTTTTCAGTGTTTATACAAGGTAATTAAGTTAAATAATGTGATATAAGGTACCTAAAGAAATGCACAGTATTAACTAAAAAAATGCAAGTTCCTGTGCTTTATCTTTATTAATTTAAAGCTGTCTTCTGTATTACATTCAGTATTCATCTTTGAGGAATTTTAAAGTTATTTATACCAAAATAATTCCACCTATCAATGTCTCTTAACAGAAAGATTCAAAGTACTCCCTGAACTTTTTCAGGATTGCAATATCATACTGCAGTTTGGGTGGCTAATCTCCCAAAATATATCACAGATAGTGCTACACATATTCTGTGTGCTGACTCATGTAATCTTTTCAGAATAAACAGGCCGATGAGGAAACAAATTTAGACGTGCTATGTAACTTGATCCATACCACAAAATGTGCGAATGGTGAAGCTGAGAATTCAACATCAGTTCTACTTGCCTAATGGGATAGTAAGTTCCTCAAAGGCACGATCATAATTCTAAATCTTTTGGTACCCACCATAGCACAGTGCCTTGCATTAATCAAGAGTTCAAGAAATGACTGCTGATGACTGATAACTAATCCGTACATATTTTCAGAGACAAATAATGAAAACCTGTGAGTAGCAATACAATCATACCCAATATTTGTTTATTTATGATAGGCCTGTGTAACCACAATACATAGATATGTTGGAAGATATGGACTAAGTCCATTTCTAAAGCAACTTGAAATTCCCACATTATAAGCTAAATTCATCTACTTTTCAGACTTCTGAATTCATTTGAGTTCTAAAATTATCATTCTGGTGTAGCTCAATATGCCATTATGCTTTTAATGCTCTGTCTTCTAATTTCCCTCCCCATAAAATCAATAAAGTATAGGTTGTAAAGAAAGTTATTTTGTTCGATTATTCCTAGCTAGATGCTAGGCAGATGCTAGGTATAACTCTCCTTAGTTTAGCAGGTATTCTTCAAGCAGCTGGTGCCCTTTTCCTAGTTAGCTGTTTGCAAGTGTTCCCAGTAGACTTTATGGTACTGCAATCCTGAAAAAGTTCAGGGCATACAGACACAATTAATTCTTTTTTAGAAAAGAAAAAATAAATGGCACTTCCCTTCAAATGAGACCTAGCTATTTCATATATTTGAACTATAGTGAACTTTCATAGCAAGTAAACATTACTTTTTAATCATATAATTTAAATACTTGCTGAGCCAAAAATATATAAAAATCTCATTTATAGGAAAGCTTATCTAATGGAACAAATTTTTACATATTGAACATTTATTGACCCCTAAAACAGAAGACAACATATTATCAAAAGCATACTTTCACACACAGCAGACTGAGTGCATCAAAATCCAATCCCAATTACTTTTGAGAGCAAGCTGAGAAATTTTAAAGATTTTCCTTACACTTTCCATAGTAATACTTTAAATAATACTTGAATACATAACATAATGGCCCTCCTGACAATGGCCAAGTTTTTATAAGAAAAATACCATTTTAAAGTTTCTATATACAAAGTAATATGGACAAGACATAATCTCCAATATTCTATACAAGGTCTACACAAAGTTTTCAACACAAAATCAGGAACTGTTCCTTTCTCTATACACCCCACATCATGAAAAACATTGTTCAGTTCATTGTCATTCTTCAGAAAAAGCCCAATCCCCCAGATCACAGCAGTCGAGAAACAACTAAAGTCTCAAGTTCTCCAAAAAATCTTCATTAACAGCTATAACCTGCACTGATCCCTCTGCCTTCCATTTAAGATTACATTAAATCCAAACTACTGATTTCGTACTTAGTACATTCCACAGTATACTGTTGGTAAATACTCAACAGAGATGCCATCTTATGCCCCCAACTATGCTGTAAGCTCACTGAAGACAGGGGAAACATCTTGCTGATTTTTTAAAAATACTATCTACCTATGTTTGCCATGTTTTAGGTACATGAAAAACATAAAGTCCTTTTTCCTTCCTCTTTGTCTGCTGATGTTAAGCAGACAACAGAATGAGAAAATGAGTAAGAAGTTAAAAAGAAAGCTTTATCTAGAAACATGGTGGTAAAACTAGAAAATTCCAAGGGCAAAGGGGAGATCTGAAAAGCAACCAGAGAGAAATCTTACCTTAAAACAAATCACAGCTAGGTTGATCGCAGACTTTGCAAAAGCAAAAATGAAAAGCAGATGACATAGTAATATCTTTAATATGCTAAGAGAAAATAACTGTGAACTTAGAATTCTATTACCAGCTAAAATATCTGTTGCAAATAATGGTAAAATAAAGGTATTTTAGATTAACAAAAATTAAAAGAAACTTAATCTGCCACCACCAGATTCCCAATAAAGAAAATTTAGGCAATGAAAAGTCACAGAACATGAAAGCACTAGATAAAATTAAAAAACAATGAGCAAAATATATAGGAAATCCAAATAACTATTGACTATAAAATAATAATAACGATAATAGTATCTGGTGTAAAAACTAAAACAAGATAGAACTAAAGTACATGAAAACAACATCAAAGAAGTTAGGAAGGAAGTGACTGAAGTTTAAAAGTTTTAACAAACTTATTCTGTAATAGTTTTAGATCTGCTCAATGCTTAGAAGAGACCAAAAAAAAAAAAAGAAGAAGAGGAGGAGGAGAAGAAGAAGGAGGAGGAGGAGAAGAAGAAGAGAAAAAAACCAGGTTTCCAGATATCCAACTATGGACGGCATAAAGTTCTGGCGGACAGCTCTGTTCTTTAGGGGCGTCTCAATCTTGGCATTATTGACATTTTGGTAACTCTTTGTTGTGAGAGGCTGTCATATGCACTGTATAATGTTTAGCAGCATCCTGGCTTATATTTACTAGATGCCAGCAGCATCCTCCTAGATGTGACAAATAAGTGTCTCCAGACATTGCCAAACGTCTCCTGAGGAGGATGTGGGAGGTGGCAAAATGCCGAATGAGAACCGCCATCGTAGGTAAAGAATGGAAAAGGAGAGGTGGGGTCAACTCCTTTTTCCTTTCTCATTTTACTTAAAACCTTACTTGAAAGTACAAACCTTACTTTTCATAATTTAACTGTGAGAAGAAGGCTTTTTCCTTCCTTTGATAACAACTTATCTTGGAACGCATTAGCCATTAGCCTCCTTCAGAAGAGAGGTGGGAAAACATACCTTTTGTCTTGCTATACAGTCATCCCTCAGTGTCTGAGAGGGTTGTTCCAGGACTCCAGCAGATAAAAAAAATATGCAGATGCTTGAGTCCCTTATATAAAATGGTGTAGTATTTACATATAACCTGTACGCAGCTCCTGTATATTTTAAGTAATCTCTAGATTACTGTAAAACCTAATGCAAGGTAAATGCTATATAAATAGTTGGTGGCAAATTCAAGTTTTACTTTCTGGAATTTTTTTTCTGACTATTTTCCATCCACAGTTGGTTGAATCCACAAATTCAGAACCCCCAGATATGAAGGGCTGACTGTAATTCCCAATTTCCAGATTTATCTGCTGCTTTTGGTTCAGAAAATAAAATCCACAGATTTTAAAAAAGAAAAATAAAATCCACAGATAAACACTGAAGATTCTGTTAAAACACAGCTTCACGTTCTATTCCATCAGCTTTATGTCTTACTTTATTCTCTAGAGCTGAGTTTCTCCTTTTGGGGAAGATATTTTTATTATAAAAAAATAATCAGAGAGAATTGATAGCTACAGAGATCTACAGAGAGTCTCCCTCAAGTCTTTAGGTGAGTACTAAACAGCACACATATATGAGAAAACTACCCAAGGTACAGGGAAAGAACCATCCGAATGAATTAGAGGAAGCAAATTCAAACCCGACCACACAGCATCTGGAATAGTTCTTGTTCTCACCAGCCACAGCAGCAATCCTCCTAATTAACTGAGAATTAGGTAGAGTACTCAGAAGACTTTGTCTCAGCTGTGGGGCAAAATTAGCCCTGGACTAAAATGCTGTTCTGGTCCACCTAAGAAATTTTAAAAGCAAGACCAGAAATAATCAAACCGATCCAAAGTAACTTAACTATGTCCCAGGGAAAAAAACTCAAGAATATTTATAAGAAAAATATTCAGTACTCAACAAGGTAAAATCACAATCTCTGGGATTCAGTCAAAAAGGATCAAACAAACTAAAAACCAGAAAAAAAATTATCATAAGAAATAAGAAAAACTGATTAAAACCAATCCAGAAATAACATAAATGACAGACTGTTCAAGAAACTAGAGCAAGATTCAGCAGATTACGGCCTGTGGACCAAATCTGCCTGAGGCCTGTTTTCATTTGTTTTGTTTTGTTTTGTACAGCCTATAACCTAAGAATAGTTATTATATTTTGAAAGGGTACCTTAATAAAAAAGCAATAATAAATATGGAACAGAGACTCTATATGGTCCACAAAGCCTAAAATAATTACTGTCTGTTCCTCTACAGAAAAAGTCTTATGACCCCCTAAGCTCTAGAAATGATTGTGTAAGTAGAGACATAAAAGATATTAAAAGAACTCAAATCAAACTTTTAGAGATAAAACTACAATGACTGAGATGAAAAACACACTGGATGGGATTAACAGCACTTTAGACACTGCAGAAGGAAAGAATACTAAATTTGAAGACAAGGCAGTAAAACCTACCCAAAATAAAACATAAAGAAAGAAAAATACAAAACAAAACAAAATTAAAGTTAATAGAACATCATTAAGCTGTGTGACAACTTCAGGAACCCTAATATACCTATGATAAGAGTTCCTGAAAGGAAGGAAGGGGGCAGACAATTTCTGAAAAAATAATGGCTGAAAATTTCCCACATTTGATGAAAACTTTTATAAATCCACAGATCCAAGATGCTTAACCGATGCCAAGCACAAAAAACAAAAACAAAAAAAACCTGAAGAAAACCACACCATGGTAGTGACAGGCAGAGAGTTTTTTCAGCTGCCAGGAGAAGTCAGATATTTGAAGCACACAAGAGGTTCGAGCTAGCCTTTGCTGACTTTGAGGATGGAGTGAGCCACATGCCAAAGAATGTGGGCAGCCTTTAGGAGCTAAGAATAACAGCAAGGAAATGGGGACCTCAGTTCTATAACTGCAAGGAAATAGATTTGGCCAACAACCGGAATGAATCTGAAAGGGAATCCTTCCCCGGAGCTTCCAGGTGAGAGTTCAGTCTAGCCAATACCATGATTTGGGCCTTGTGAAATCCTGAACAGAGAACCCAGTCAAGCCCACCCAAATTGGACCTCTAGAACTCTGAGATAATAAATGGATATTTTAAGTCTCTAGTATTCTGGTAATTTCTTATACAATAACAGAAAACTAATACAAAGTCACATCATAATCAAACTGCCTAAAACCAGTGATACAAAGAAAATCTTAAAAATCAACCTGAAAAAAAAAGACATATTACATAGAGAGGAAGATTAAGAATGAGGGCATGCTTAGCAGACACAATGTAAACAAGAAGGCAATGCAGCTACATCTCTAAGTACTAGAAAAAAAATTGTCCACCTAGAATTCCATAACAAATGAAATATATTTCAAGAACAAAGACAAAAAAAAAAAAGAATACCAGATGGAAATCTGAATCTACCTACACAAAGGCATAAAGGTGCCAGATAGGTGCACGAGTATAAAAACTTTTCCTGGTTATTATTTAGATATCTTAAATGATACCTTTAAAAGACTGTTAAGGCAAAAAGAATAACAATGTATTGTGGAGTTTACAATAGATGTAGAAGGAGTCTACATCTACATGTTTTGTTTGTTCATTTATTTGTTTTAGTGGTAATAAGTGGTGAAAAATCTGACAAACAAATATGGCAGCAAATTTATCAGAACACTCATGGCTTTAATTGCCAGGTGAGGCTATGCATGCATCAAGGGAAATTCAAATTTGTTAAAATGATTAGAAATTTAATTTTTGCCACACTGTTTCCTTCATCATGAAATTTATGAAATCTTCTTTGCTAAGATCCCTATCAGTGTGAAAAACACTGCAAACTCACTTTTCAGTTTTAAACTTTATATTTTGTTACTATTTCTTGATACCACCTCTTAAAAAGGCAGCTAGTGATTCAAGGTCATGTTCTGATGAAACTGATGATATGCTTGACAGTATAATAAGCAGGCTGTGGGATGCTTCAGGGAAAGGCTTTTTATTTGGGCCTATGTCCAGATTTTAGTGACATTTTATCTTGTTCAAATTGATCTCATAAAAAAGATTCACATTCTGAAGTGTTTCTCTGGATGCTTCTTTTAGCTTTCTTGCCTTTGTAAATTGATTGAATCAAACTGTGTCATTAAACTCTTCAGCTTTAGGATGCACTCAGGCTCAGAGAACAAAGTAAAACCAAAGGAAAAGTAACATTTTTTATACTTCTTCTATTTCCCTTTTCCCAAACTTTAAGTCTTGCGATAACCACAAACGTTAATAATTATAATGACTGGTTTCTTTAGTTTCTATCAATTAACTGAAAACTACCCTATGTCTTCATAGAGTGACTTATGTATTTGGAATGACAGAATAGCTGAGGAGCATAAATGAACACAGAAGTAGTTTATTTAATAAATATAATTTCCAAAGAAACAATAAGTCTTTTCATTTTATCCATACTATGATTGCTCTCACAGTGTCAGTTTACATTTATCATTTTAAGCAAACATTTTACCAAAATGTCTTAAGTACTCAACACACTTAAAAGTGTTTTACATATATTAACTCATATAATCATCACAATAAAACTATGAGGTAGGTACTATCATCGCAATTTTACAAGTGAAACACTGGGTCTCAGAGAGAAACTTGCCCCAAGCCTCGCAGCTAGAATGTGGGGAGCCAAGAGTCAAGCTGTCAGCTTGGACTCACAGGCCCTGCGCTTCACCAACACACTGCCTCCCGGACTTAACATGCAGAAACCTTTTCTTTTTCTCCTATTTCTCATCTTAATAAATGATACTGGCACTCGCCCATGTTACCCTGGATGTCATTCCAGTTTCTTCTCTCTGCTTCATCTCCTGTCACTTAAACCAGTCATCAGACGTTACATGTACTAACAGCTAAACTATTCTCCACTGTCCCACTTTCTATATAGGCTCCACTTTCTTCATTCAGGCACATAGCATTTCTCCCTTGAACTACTGCAGCAGTTCTACCCTCAATCATCAGCTTTTTATTGCAACCACAGTAATTCTGGAAGTGAAAATACTTGATCATTTACTTTTATTTTTAAGAAGTAGCATTTCCTACAATATTGAGTCTAAACCTACTATGGTTTTCAAAGCCCTTCGTGTGCACTATTAAGTCTCTTTTAAACTAATTTGCTGCCACTCTCCACATGTAGCTTACATGCTAATAATACTGAAATACTTGTTTACAAAAGGTCACAAACTGTTTCATGGAGCATCCTTCATCTACACCCCCCATCCTCTTTGTCTATCTGGCAAAATCCTGTGCCCTCATTCACCTTCATGATGGCTTCTTCTGTGAACTTAGTCTGCCTTCTCTGTGCCGCCATAGAAATTTGTACAACATACCCTACTGTATTAGTTATTTCTATGGAAATGGTGTGGGGCAGATACACTACACAGAATAACTTAAGATCAGGGATAATACCCTATTCATCATTTCCCCCAGAACCCAGCCTGTAAGCATGGAATTCAATAACCTGGGGTCACAGAAAATCTCAAATTTTCTACATTCAGACTTCATAGGACTCAACTTTCTTAACTTCTCAAATGAAACATTATATGCATCTTTTATATTACCTTTCCAAACTAAACAGTATATTTGGATCAGTATTTCAATTCTGCTGAATAACACTCTATTGGCTATTTAAAAAATATAACTCCCAACTGTGGAAATAGATAGCAGTCAACTTACTTAACACCAACAAAAAAGCAAACCTCACTCTTTCACCAAAATATCAAAGACATAATTCCATCTGCTTAGCATCTTTCTCCTTCTCCTTTTTAAGGTAATAACAGCACTCATGTTTCTTTGGTAAGCTCCTCCTTGACTCTTGATGGCATCCCAGGGGTTTTCTGTGGGGAAAACCCTCTTGCTTTTAGAATTAGAGGAGAGGGAAGCAGATATGCTTGGAGTTGCCGTCCTATGTTCTTCCCTGATTATATGGAGAAAGCATATCTGGGAGTTGGGATGAAAAGAACCAGAGAAATAAAAGGATGGGGAGAAGGGGTAAAAGAGAGAGAGGAGGAGATAAGGGGGAAAGGAAAGAGAAGAAAAGGAAATAAAGAGATGGAGAAAGAGAACGACGAAGACAGAGGAAAAGATCTGATGACATCATGTGAACCTATATATCCATCTGGACACATAGGCAGCTTTACTCCTGCACATTCTGGTTGGAAAAGCCAACATTCTGCCTTCATTGCTAAAACTTGATTTCAGTTTCGTTTCTCTAACTTCCAACTGAGTGAGTTCTAATACAGAAATCCATCAATTTTTTTTTTTTAGATTATTCCCTCTCCAAGAAAGTATAAAACCTATTTAACAGTATTAACAGAAAATTTGCACATCATTTTAGAATTTTAAAATTCTCATTATCTTTTTAATCAAATTATAGAAGTAATTTAAGTAGAGAGGACAAATTTATCTGATGCGACATTCAGTCAGTGGGAGGACATAAAACTGTTTTATCTATAGTTCCATAGGACTGTCAGGAATGGCATGCAATTATGATCTTAGTGAAAAGAGAAAGATACCATATTCAAGAGCACTTTTCCTGATACAGAAACATCCTATGATTTTAAAGATTTTATGCCTTGCATAAAAAAGATCCAAACCAACAGAAGCATCTAACTAAATTCACATTCTGTTAACATCTATATTTTTCTCCTGAGCTCTATATTAATATCCATGGTTAACGACATCTGGTGGGATCATTATCTACATTGCTAACACGGCAAACAGTTTACTTATGTACTTATAATGACACATTGCATTTGAATGTATTATTCCCCAATTACTGCCCCTTATGAACGTGCAAATTTAAACCACAGTGAGAACTCTCTACACGCTATCAGAATGGTTAAAATAAAAATATAAATAATATATAAAAATATGAATTAAAATGGTTAAAATAAAAATTAAAAATAGTGATATCACCAAATGCTGGCAAATATGTAGAGAAACTAGATAATCCTCGATTGCTGATGGGCATATAAAATGCTACTCTAGAAAAAAACTGTGATAGTTTCTTAGAAAACTAAACACACAACTACAATATGACCGAGTAATTGCACTCTTGGGCATTTATCCCAGAGAAATGAAAACTTATGTTCACACAAAAACCTGTACAACAATGTCTAGAGCAGCTTTAACCATGTTATAGATGCAATTATGTCCCCCCCAAGTTTCATAAATTACAGCCCTAACTCCCAAAGTGACCATATTTGGAGACAGGACCTTCAGGGAAGTAACTAAGGTTATATGAGGTCATCTGAATGGGGCCCTAATCCGATAGAGCTGGTGTCCTTATAAGAAGCGGAAGAGAAACCAGAGGTCTCTCTGTGTACACACACAGAGAAGAGGCCACGGGGACACAGAGAGAAAACGCCTGCCTGCAATCCAGGAAAAGAGTCCTCACCAGAAAACGTATCTGTTGGCACCTTGATCTGGGACTTCTAGCCTCCAGGACTGCGAAACAATAAATGTCTGTTGTTTAAGCCAACTAGGCTGTGGTTACGGCAGCCCAAACAGACTCATAAAATTCGTAACAGCCAAAAACTGTAAATAACACAGATGTCCTTCAACAGGTTAACAGCTGAACTGTGGTCATCCATATCATGTGTGGCAGGGAGAATAATGATCCCCAATGATGTTCACATCCTAATCCATGGAACCTACAAGTGTATTAGGTTACATGGCAAAGAGACATTAAGGCTGCAGATGGAATTAACCCATTCAGAAATCTCTTTTACTCCTATAATCTAAATTAAAGTGAACAAAGTATTTATTTGAAATAAGTATGAAAAAAACTAAGAAGCCTGGCTCGTTCATTACATAGACAATGCATGTCAATGATGCTTTTATATGAAAAAATGTTAATATTTAATTAACATATATAAAATTAAATAAATCTTCATGATGATAATCCTTTTAATGATTGGTAAGGTTTAACAAGAATTATATACATAATTATTTAATCCTATAGGCTCTCAGTCCTGGCTGCATTTCAGAATCAACTACAGAGCTCTAAAAATCATATTCAAAATATAGATATGTGGGCCCCTCCCAAGAGATTATGATGTAACAGGGACCGAGGCATCTGGATTTTGAAAAAGTTCTACAGATAATTCTGATGCACAGGATGAAACCCATTAATATAAGATTTAATTATAATTTTAGTCTATTATAAAAACTTATTGCAGGAAACAACTTAAAATTGTAATAATAACAAATTGGTTTAAAACTAATAAAGACATAAAATGGAATACTGTATAGTGATTTAAAATGATGCTGTAGAAATATGTCTACTGACATAGAAAGATGTATATAAGTATATATACAAACAGAACAAAATGTGTCATATAATTCTATTTTTGTAAAAACAAAACAAACATGCACACACATGTATAGAATGGAGTCAATTTTGGTTGGCTGTAGTTATTCTTTTTGCTGCTCCTTTTGCTTGCCTATATTATTTGATATTTCTGAATGACTTCATATGAAATATACATATGAAAATAAAGCAACTCCATTTTGCTGATGAAAAGGTTAACCTTAAATAATGTATATACTTTAAACTAAATGAAGAAATATTTTACTTTGAGATAAAGCAAATATGGCAGAATTTTAACAAATGGTGAATCAAGACAAAAGGGTATAAGAATAGTACTATTCATGCATCTTTTCCATAGGACTGAAATTATTCAAAATTTAAAAGCTGAGGGAAAGTTAATTAAATAGTTTGGAATTTGGTCCTGGCCCCAAATAATATTCTATTTTATCATAGGTTGAACATTTGACCTATCAATACATGAATCCTTTAAAACAGTTTACTTAAGTCAGCTTATGTAGGTTAAATGAAATATTAGCTAAAATAACCAAAATAAACATAAAATTATAGAAATACATACACAAAATATACATAAATATGTTCAATGTGTAAAGAAATATATGTATATATGTGTTTTTTTTAATTTAAACTCCCCTACTTCATTAGTAACCAACTGCATGTATCTCTTTACTGTATTAATCAACTAACTTTTAAAAATAATTTTTCCAATACGAATGCATTCAAAAACATAACAAGCATCAAAAATATCGACTTTATAAAATGATAATCTTACCTCATCTAAGTCTTGGATATAAACTGGTTTTTCCTCAAACCCAACTGGCATTGGTTCACTATAAGGAATCTTTACTTCTTCATATATCTTGTTGTTCTCTCTTTGGATTCCTTCTGGTAAAATCATCTATAAACATCAAAAATTAAAATCCAATAATAATACAAAACAGAACAATTACTTTGGTAAAGATTCTTTAAGTAAAGAGAGAAAAAAGAACACTATTTGTTTTATGACATAGCACTGGTAAATAAATTTAGCTAATTTAAAGGAAAACAAGAAAAAACAACACAAAAACAAACAAAAAAACCACACACACAAAGCATTCATGAATCAGATATCTCATATAACACACGAACCATATTATGTTGATGAATTTTAAGTGTACATTAATTAGATGGTATTCTTGAAGACAAATGTAGTCATGTAGCCAGGTTAAAATGTGCAATACACAGTGTAAAGTTTAGGCAAAAAGTGATGCAACTGCTAAAACTCAAAAACACAAGATGCATAAATAATGAAAGGGAGGAGAACAAATATGTTTTGAAAACCTACCATGCGCTAAGAATTTTACATAAACTGCACTATCTCATTTTCCTCAATATTTAAAAATACAATTTAGCATAGAAGAGTCAACTAGTACTAGAATCACAAAAGAAACAGGGACAATCAATGTGTCATTTCCTCAGAACAAACATGTTATCCAAAAGTGGTCATATACCAATGCATACCTTTGCACCAGCAATGAATGCAGATGTTCTCATGGCTTCAGCCTGGGAATCATAAACATGTGGATAACGTATTTTCTCAACATCCATGTCTCTCTGCCTGCTCAGAATTGGAACGTTTCTAGCGTTCATAAGTGCTTGCTCTCTGTAAATACAAAAATAATAGGCTAAATCTGTAATTTTTATCTTGCAAAGGAAAGCATATACTAAAACAAAGTCATTATAATAACTATTTCACGCAGCCTTCCACTATAAAAGTGAAGAAATTAAACTACACAAAGGAAGTTATTAGCAATCCTGAAATTTTCTGTGTAACCATATAAGCATCAACACATTTTCAGGTACTATTTTTAGATAACATCATCTGATAAGTTTGACTTAATGTTTTTTTATTTATAATTTTCTTTGTCACAATCCAAAGATATTTAACAAAGTGTAAAATCCTTTTTTTAAATGGGTTTCAATATTTAAACGCCATGTATAATAATGCCTTTATTTCATTTTTCTCCTTTCTACTTCTTGATAACAAAATGGGAAAATGTATTCAATAAGGTAGGAAAGAAAAAAGTCTCAAAATAAATTTGTGTACGCTTCATAAAGTTTAACCTAGTGGTATATGCACAGCACCAAAATCTCTCACCTACGTTGATGCAACCAAGAATATTCTAATTAAGCGGATCACTGATTTTTTATCCCAGAAAATTAGGTTTTCATACAACAAAATTCTATTCTTGTAAGAAAACATGACTAGAAATAAGAATCATCTAATTTGTTAAAACTAAACTAAATAATGATAATGATACATTAAAGTAGCAATTACAACACAAGCATTTTTCAGCTTCTGGCTTTTATTACCTGTGTATCCGCAGTTCCTTAGGATCAAAGCACAGGAGTCCTTCTGCAATTTCTCCATCTTCTCCAGCCTTTTTTTCTCGTCTGGCAATTCTTTTCTCTTCCCGGCGATACTGTTTCATTAACTGCTTCTCTTGTTCAGACTGAATAGTGACTTGACAACCGTAATTAGGTTTAGCATTTTCTCCTAAAATTTTTTTGCAATTGTCTGCAAAGCAAATTTAAGATCATATTTTACAAGCTTAACCTTTAGGAAAACCATTGTTTTCCTTCTCACCAAAACATAAGATAGCACAATGCTCTAAGAATTCTTTTTTTTTTTAACTGACACATTCAATTATATGTTTTAAGGAGAGTTTTTCTAAATCACAATTTCTAAATGGTATACTGGTTTTGGAAAAGTCAGCAGATATTTTCTTCTTACAGACTAAATAGTTTAATGTTATAAATTCTTGGATATAACGTCAGAAACCTAAAACTTCTATTTCACAATTTTGAAATCTGTTTATATAATTTCAATAAATATAATTATCAATACTAATTAGCACTTACTGTTAACATAATAATAAAATAAAGATATTCTTTACATATATGATACTTTTCCCTATGTAATAGGCCTTACTCTGTTAAATTGTCTATATGTCACTACTAATTTATACATGAAATAAAATAAAACTAAAATACAGCTCAGGATATATTTAGAAGATGACTAAAGCAAATAAAGAAACAGTATGATCCACCTTTTCATGGAAATGTAGGTTTTTTAACCGTTTTTTAAATTGAATTATAGTTAATTTATACTGTGTTAATTTCAGATGTACAGCAAAGTGATTCAGCTACATATATATATATTCTTTTTCAAATTCTTTTCCATTTTAGGTTATTACAAGATAGTGAATATAGTTCCCTGTGCTATACAGTAGGTCCTTGTTATTTATCTATTTTATATATAGTAGTGTGTATATGTTAATCCCAAACTCCTAATTTATCTCCCTTCCCCATCCCCTTTGGTAAACGTAAGTTTGTTTCTATGTGAGCCTACTTCTGTTTTGCAAATAAGTTCATTTGTATCTCTTTTTTAGATTTCACATATAAGTGATATGATATTTGTCTTTCTCTGTCTGACTTACTTCACGTAATATAATAATCTCTAGGTCCACAAAATGTTCATTGCAGCTCTATTTACAATAGCCCAGAGATGGAAACAACCTAAGTGTCCATCATCAGATGAATGGATAAAGAAGATGTGGCAAATATATACAATGGAATATTACTCAGCCATAAAAAGAAACGAAATTGAGCTATTTGTAATGAGGTGGATAGACCTAGAGTCTGTCATACAGAGTGAAGTAAGTCAGAAAGAGAGAGACAAATACCGTATGCTAACACATATATATGGAATTTAAGAAAAAAAAAACTGTCATGAAGAACCTAGGGGTAAGACAGGAATAAAGACACAGACCTACTAGAGAATGGACTTGAGGATATGAGGAGGGGGAAGGGTAAGCTGTGACAAAGCGAGAGAGAGGCATGGACATATATACACTACCAGACGTAAGGTAGATAGCTAGTGGGAAGCAGCCGCATAGCACAGGGAGATCAGCTCGGTGCTTTGTCACCGCCTGGAGGGGTGGGATAGGGAGGGTGGGAGGGAGGGAGACACAAGAGGGAAGAGATATGGGAACATATGTATATGTATAACTGATTAACTTTGTTATAAAGCAGAAACTAACACACCATTGTAAAGCAATTATACTCCAATAGAGATGTTAAAAAAAAATAAATAATCTCTAGGTCCATCCATGTTGAGGCAAATGGGATTATATCATTCTTTTCTAAAGTGGAGTAATATTCCATTGCATACATATACCACATCTTCTTTATCCACTCATTTGTCAATGGACACTTCGGTTGCTTCCATGTCTTGGCTATTGTAAATAGTGCTGCTATGAACACTGGGGTGCGTGTGTCCCTTCAAATTAGAGTTTTCTCCAGATATATGCCCAGGAGTGGGATTGCAGGATCATATGGTCAATCTATTTTCAGTTTGGTTTTTCTTTTCTTGTTTTTTGGTCACGCCACATAGCTTGTGGGATCTTAGTTCCCTGACCAGGGATCGAACACAGGCCCCTGCAATGGAAGTGCAGAGTCCTAACCAGCAGACCACCAGGGAATTCCCTATTTTTAGTTTATTAAAGGAACCTCCATATTAGTACATGACTCTTTTTGAATTATGGTTTTCTCAGGGTATATGCCCAGTAGTGGGATTGCTGGGTCGTATGGTAGTTCTATTTTTAGTTTTTTAAGGAACCTCCACACTGTTCTCCATAGTGGCTGTATCAATTTACATTCCCACCAAAGGCGCAAGAGGGTTCGCTTTTCTCCACATCCTCTCCAGAATTTATTATGTGTAGACTTTTAAACAATGGCCATTCTGACTGGTGTGAGGTGATACCTCATTGTAGTTTTGATTTGGGAAATGCAGTTTTTTTAAAAATGGAAGAAGTCTAGAACCACTAAGAGGAATCAGGTCAATCAAAGCTCAGTGTTTACAAGGTACAATTTAAACCTGTGGTTGGTCAACTCAATATACAGGAAAAATTTTCTTCCAACAGGATTACTTTCTGTGTTTAATTCAATCTTTCCAAGTAGTAGTATCTTGGCTCACTGCAGACCTAAAAGAACTGATAGGAATGTCACTGAAAGCAAACCAAGTCAATACTGTTACTGTGTTAAGGACCTACTAGGTGCCAGGCACTGCTGCTAGGCTAGGAAGACAATGAAGAATGGAATTGGTCCATACTCTGAAGGAGCACAGTGCAAGTTATTTTATCAAGTTCCAAGATCCAATACAGAACAAGGAAGGAATTAAGCTTAGCATCAAGAGGGGGAAATTAGCTTTCTAAGTCAAATCTTCACAATTCTCAGACATTTGTCACTATCTCATTACATTATTTTGAATAAGTCATTTTAACTCTCAATCACATGAAATAACCCCTCCGTATAATGGCTCTATAAGTCGCAAAAAGGAAAGTGAGAAATAAAGATTACATCTCAAAATTATGAAATAAGATATAATCCCATCTATATTAGAACTACATTTTAGAGCTCAAAAGTATTTTTCTAAGTAAGTCTTATATGTTTTACTTTATAAATAAATCTTACATACTATTATAATGATTGAATTTATAACCAACTAACTCTCAGTGTTAGAGAAAGAAAGCAACATACTGGCATTTTTCAAATGTACTCTGAACTATGAAAAAAATTAACCTGCTTTCAAAGTCACACATTCAATGACAGAGATATTAAGCAGGATTTTTTAAAATGTGAATAATGCCATGTACTTATTACTATAAATGAATGTTAAATATTTTGTACGTGAAACTAAATACTTTGGGTGACATACTATATTTTATGCTAATGACATTAACATTTTAAACAAGTGTGACAGTAACAAAATACTACTGGACACATTTGTGATCATCAAAATAAGGAAATTAAAATTATAAGAAGAAAATATGTCTACTTCATTGATAGCTTTATAAGGCCTCAATCAGAATATATTGAAATTCCATAAGATTGAACATAATAGGTGATTTTAAAAATCAAGTTATAAAGCACAAATGCTTAAGTGCATGATTCTCCTTGTTGGGTTTAGTTAACTGTAGAGATTGACAAGAAGAAATGAAACGAATAAGCTTAACAGCAATTCTAAAACAAAATTTTACTGAAGAACATGTACAGCTTGTATCCTTTTAAAATGTTATTATGACAGAAAAAGTCTTGTATAACTACTCAAAACACTGTCATTTGACAGCATGAGCTAACTTAATTTTTATTTTATGATACACCTCGTACTAAACATTCTCTACAACCATCCCCAAAACAGAATTTAACTCACAACTATCCTCAATTTAGCAGTGAGTACACAATACCCAGCCACTTCTCACCTACCTTACATTTCCTGGTTATAAGAACAGATATAAAGTAGGGTGGATGTATATATATCTGGATAAAAGGATTCAAAGAAAATCAGTATGAAAGCTAGAAAATGCTAAATGGCAGGAAGCTATTGCTCTCTAAGACCATGATTTTGTGGAACAGAGAAAAGAGCAGGATGCAGCTGTCTTACTAAGGTAGCTTAATAGAGAATACAAATACAATTTGGTATTTTTAAGAGAATTTTGAAGGATCGTTAACATAAAATTTATATCAAAAGATATAAATGGATGAGAACAGTGATAAAGTAACAGAGTCTAATGATTCTTTTCTTCAAGAATATTTCTTTCTCCCTCCCCCCCAAAATAAGGAAAATCATCTTTAATGAAGATACACAAAAAACCTAATATGCTCATTTGTCAGCTCTTCTTTTACCACAGTCCTTAGAAGAAGTTTGTTTAAATGTCCCCAATTTTCTATGGTATAATTATTATTCTTAAATAGTAGCAACATTAGTAACAATCTAGCATAGACTAAAAGAGTAAAAGCTGATTGAGAAGAGTAGAAAATATTTCAGGGCAGACTGATGGTTCAAATATTTTTTAATAATTCAAATTTAATATTTGGTTTTAGGTTAAAAAGTGTGTTGCTTCTTAAAGTTATCCTAGTAGAATAAAGTTTGTGTATAAATGTTAAACAAAAATGGACATAATGAAACTACAAAACATTAACATCATCCACAGCTTTCTTAAAAAAATATGTGAAGCTGAACTCATTTTGAACTTTTCGTTAATAAATTAGCACTAATAAAAGGTGGAATCAGTACGTATCAGCACTTAAAAGGCTGACAAAATGAACATCAAATCCTCAGAAATTACATCGCAAGGCCAGATATTTAAATTCATTCCTTTTCTTCTGGCAGATACACATTTTAAATGCTCCTAAGTTCTGCTGGCTTATTGCAATGTCTGATTAAGCACTGTTTAACAGGTGAAAGTCCTCTTACAGCAAGGTAGTTTATAAGTGTTCAATATACTTAAAGAACCAAGAGACTTGCAGAAAGACGAAGTGGCTAAACTCCAATCTTCAAAGTTTCTAGAAATCTCAAAGTAACTCCAAGGCAACTATCAGTAATCAAAGTGTAGGATAAAGAAAACCCATAAGAAATTCTGGATTTAAATTAAGGCTCTTTTTGTAATTTCCTTTCAGTGCCACACTCATAAGGAAAAGGTGACGTCACTTACATAAAAGAAGGGTAAATGTTGACTAGTTTGAAGAAGGGGGTCTAATTTCTTATGCCCATGCACTTTTTAAAAATTCCAAGCTATTTATAAAGCTGGCAAAGACATTTGGGTAAAGGTAAGAAACTCAGTTTTCCTACTTACCACCTAAAACCTGAGTTTGGCATCAGTTGTCTCATAGTAAGTCAGGCTTTTAAAAAAAAAAAAAATTTTAGCTTGCTTGACAACTCTTTCTAATTCTTCTGGGGTTTTCAAACATATGTAATACATAGCTATGTGTATGTTCAACTTGCTGGGTGTGATAACTGTATTTCAGGTAAGCAGGAGACTCTTATTGTATGTTGAAATTTTGTATCTGAAGTATTATAATGTCTGCAACTTCTAGTCATTGTTCAGCAAAAATTTTAAATGTGCATATGTGTGTGCCCATGTGTGCATATGCCTGTGTGTGTGTGTGTGTGTGTGTGTGTAGAGAATGATAATGGGGGGGTGGAAGCAAAATGTTAGTGATGGTGAATCTACATGAAGAGTACGTGAGTATTCATTACACTATCCTTGCACCACTACTAAGGTCTGAAAGTTTTCAAAATAAAAGTGGTTATAAATTATAACTCTACTTGACCCACTCGAAGCACTGTATGTATTTCCTTAAAATTCTTTTTTGTATTTCCAAATCTTCTGCTATACCTAAACATAAACAGAATCTCTGACATAATACCCTATTTAGGGCATTGACACTTGTTTCATAATCTGCCACACCTAAAATCTACTTAAGAGAATGGTATCAGTAAGCTACATAATCAACCAAAGAATATTAAAAGTATAATTGTATTAAATAGACTGCTAAACAATGAATTTTTCCTTTAAAATAGAATTACCACTGAACACTTCTTACCTTGAAGAGCTTGCAACTTATGATCATTTGAAGAATTAAGAAATCTGTCCACAATCGTAATTCTGTTCTGGAGGAGTTTCTCAATAAGTTCAAGTCCATCAGGTCCCAGCAGTTCAAACAGCTTATAAGAGGAAAATCAAAACAAACTGTTACCTCAAAATTAATTATTTTTTCAAGTTATTAACACCCTATTCAACACAGCTATGAAGCTAAACTAACACAGAAGAAACTAAAAAGTATTTAGAAAAGAATCATAAGAAAATAATAACTTAGGAAAGTTACATTGCTTCACATTGCTAAGGAGCTTTCGGCTTCATAAGACTATCTGCAATTATACAATTAAAGAGCACGATCCAACTGTTAAAATAATTATGATTTATATATAAAACTCTAAATCACAGAATAAAAAATTCTGACACTTGTTTTTTTCTTGGTATAACCAAGTGAAATTCTAAAATTAATTTGCTTTTTAACATACCATTCTGGTTTTCCCAAATAGAGTGCAGAGTACCATTTTTCTTACAACTTACTAATAAGAGCTATCATTTTAGAGTTAAAAATCATTAGCATGTTTTAATAAATCATGACATGCCAAATTTTTAGTGCTTAAAAAGCAATTAATTGTATTTTTCTGTTAAAGTGTATTGTTATTATTTTATTATTGCTTAATTAGTAAGTATCAATAATTTTCAATGCTTAATATATGTGAAATCTGAAACACAGTACTGCAAGTGCTTTCTGTAACTTTATTAAAAGTTTTTATGCATATTCTACTCTCCTATGCAGAGTGATTGCCAAAGATTAAGTTGATTCCAGAGTCACAGAACCAGTTTTAGGATTCAGAGACTTTCAATTATATAACTGTATGAAATAACTGTGCCAGAAAGCCTTTAGATTTCCTCATATATGGTTTGGGGGTATATATACATTTCCTGTCCAGAAATGTTATACTTTAATTCTACATGTGAAGATTTTATATTAAACAAATTCTAACTGCTCTTAGAGAATCCACACAAATAAAAATATCATTAAAAGTAGGAATTTTATGTTGAGTATATATAAGGCAGTAAATATTTAGTAAATATTTTCCTTTTGCTGTTCATTTTACTGACACTATCTAAACAGAAGGCCACCTGTCTCCCACCCTGTCCCCAAATGTGGACAGGCCTTATCTTTGGGCAAAACATCAAGGAAAATACTGGTGATCCAATCACTCTCACTCTGGCTGATAGGGCAGTGATTCCACACAAGGAGAGGCAAGCCTAGAATTTAGGCTACAGCCTACCCCTTCCATCAAGTACTCAGATTCGAAAGCAGGGGTGTCACTCAGAAAGAAGCCTTCCATTGTCCCCACTCCTAGCTCCAGAGTTCTGCCTCAGAAATCTTGCCTGAGGGTAGAACCAAGCCATAAAACAGAAAGATACCAATCTCTTCCAAAGAAATAGACCACATCTGCAACCAGGCCATGAAGTTGAAGCCAAAGGGCTATCTCAGAAAGAGTAGAGGTTGTGGTGAACCACAATTAGGAGAAGATTCACAGATTCAACAACTAAGTTACAAGAGAGAACTGAGGGGAGAGACAACTGGGACGACCCACTTGGGGTGAGACTATATATCAACACCGACCTTTGGAATTACTCCTTCAAAGGGGTCACAAATTTACTGGATTAGTTTATGGAGGAATTTATGTCCCAGGGGCATTTTTGTAAACATCAGAATGGTCAGCTGGGAATTACTAAAGATCACATGTGGGTTCAAGTCCCGATCTGAACAGCTGAATGGAGTCAAGGGAAGCGTAGAAAAGGGTTGTTTGTGCTAACACTACCTTCATCCCAAAGTGACTATGGGTGTACTCACAGGTGCGGCTCCCTGGGGAACCGACATCAGAAGCTCAACACTGTGGAGTGAGGGTAGAAGGAACTGTTTGCACTAAAATAATCCAGCAGGTCACTAAACAAATAAACAAGCAAATGACAGTAACAAGCCCTGGAGGTGGTAGACTAGATGAAATGGACAAATTCCTAGAAAGACACAAGCTACCAAAAGTAACCCGAGACAGGCAACCTGAATAGACCTAAAACAAGTGAAAGATTAAATTAATAATCAAAAAACATCCACAAAGAAAAGTCCAGGCAGGTCCAGATGGCTTCAATGATGAATTCTACAAAGCATTTTAAGTTAAAACCAATTCCTCACAAACATTTCCAAAAACAAGAGGAAAGAATATTTCACAACTCATTTTATGAGGTCAATATTACTCTGACCCCACAACCAGACAAATAAATACGTCATAAGAAAACTAAAGACCAGTACTTCTTAGGAATATGGACACAAAATTCCTCAGTGAAATACAAGCAAACCAGATCAAATCCAGCAATTTATAAAAAGAATTATATACCATGACAATGTGAGATTTATGTCAGGAATATCAGGTTAGTTCAACATAAGACAATCAATTTATATATTATAGCAACAGAATAAAAAGCAAAAATCACAAGATCAGCTCAACAGATGCAGAAGAACCATTTGATAAAACCCAACATCCTTTCATGGTAAAAACATTCAACAAGTTAGGACTAGAAAGGAACTTCTAATACCTGATAAAGGGCATCTATGAAAATCCCACAGTTAACATCATACTTAATGGTGAAACACTGGATTAGTTTCCCACTAAGAACAGAAACAAGACAAAAACATGTGCATTTGTGACTTCTACTGAACATTATACTGGAGGTTCAAGTCAGGGTAATTAGGTAAGAAAAAAGAAATAAAAAGCAACCAGATTGAAAATTAAGAGGTAAAACTATTTCTATTTAAAGATCACTATGATCTTCTATGTGTAAAATACTAAAGAATGCACTAAAATACTATTAGAACTAATAAATAAGTAAAGTTTTCAAAAAGTGAGCCAAGACCATTCAGTTAGGAAAGATCAGTCTTTTCAATAAATGATGGGACAACTGGCTAGCCACATGAAATAAACTGAAGTTGGACCATTATACCATATACAAAAATTAAACCGAAATGGATCAGTGATCTACATTTAACATATAAACTTAAAACTCTTTACAGAAGTAAGTTTAATGGGCTCAGATTTGGTAAGAGATTCTTAAATATGACACCAACAGCATGAGCAACAAAAGAAAACACAGATAATTTGGACTTCATCAAAATAAGAAACATCTGTTTCAAAGGACACCATCAAGAAAGTGAATAAAACAACTCACAGAATGGGAGAAAATATTTGCAAATCATATATCTGTTAAAGGACTTGTATCCAGAATATATAAAGAATTCTTACTAATAATAAAAAGACAACCAATGAAAAAAATGAGCAAAGGATCTGAATTTATCCAAGGAAAATATATAAATGGCCAATAAGCACGTGAAAAGATGCTCAGCATCATTAGTCATCAAAGAAATGCAAAGAAGAACCACTGGAACAACTATTTTTTTAATGGAAAATAGTAAGTGTTGGCAAGGATGTGGAGAAAACTGGAATTCTCATACAGTGCAGGAATACAAAGTTGTGTAGCCATTGTGAAAAACAGTTTTCTGGTTCCTCAGTAAGTTAAACACAGAATTACAATATGACCCAGCAATTCCATTCCTAGGTATATACCCAGAAGAATTTAAAACATGTGTCCAAACAAAAACTTACACACAAACAGGGCTATTAACACAGCCAAAAGGTAGAAACAACCCAAATGTCCATTAACTCATGCATGGATAAACAAAATGTGGTATACATCCACAGCACAGAATATTACTAAGCCATAAAAATGAATTAAGTAGGGCTTCCCTGGTGGCATAGTGGTTGAGAATCCACCTGCCAATGCAGGGGACACGGGTTCGAACCCTGGTCAGGGAAGATCCCACATGCGGCGGAGCAACTAAGCCTGTACGCCACAACTACTGAGTCTGTGCTCTAGAGCCTGTGGGCCACAACTACTGAGCCCGTGTGCTGCAACTACTGAAGCCCGTGCACCTAGAGCCCATGCTCCGCAGCAAGAGAAGCCAGAGCAATGAGAAGCCCACACACTGCAACAAAGAGTAGCCCCTGCCCGCCGCAACTAGAGAAAGCCCGCACGCAGCAACGAAGACCCAACACAGACAAAAATAAATTAATTAATTTATTTTTTTAAAAAAAGGAATGAAGTAGTGTACAACATGGATGAACCTTCAAAACATTTTGCTAAGTGAAAGAAGCCAGTCACAGAAGGCCACGCATTATGATTCCATTTATATGAAATGTCCTAAATAAGGAAATTTCTAGAGACAGAAAGTAGGCTAGTGGTTGTTTAGGGCTTGGGGGTTGGGAGAAGGGGGCGGGGGAGTAGGGGAATACTAGCTAAAGGCTTAGGATTTCTTTTTGAGGTTTTGTAAATGCTGTAAAATTGACTGTGGTGATGGTTGCACATATCTATGAATACACTAAAAAACACTGCTTTATAACATTTTAAGTGGGTGAACTGTACGGTATGTGAACTATATATCAATGAAGCTATTTTTTAAAATTATGAACCAAAATGACTTAAGATATTAAAAGTAACCAATAAACTGTTGAGGGTTGAAAAATAAAGATTAAATACAATTTTCCGGATAAGCATTTTAAGTGAGTGTTTTGAATTGCTTTTAGACACAAGTTCCATGCTTAAGGTAAGGGTGATATTAAAGAATAAGCAAATTCAAAAAAGATAAATGTAATACATACCTACAAAGATACCTTCTCCCCCCATATTGCAAACAAATTGTAGTAGCAAATGCTCTCTACATACAGTATGAAATGTCTTTTATATGCTATCAACCTTCAAAGAACATGTTAATTCTTAAATTGAGACCATTTCCTCCATAAGAATGTGATTTATTGTGGCAGCTACCCTTGCATATTTGAAATATAATGTTGACATATGATAAATTAGAGATTCAGAAATTTTTAGTCCAACATAATTTTAGGAAACCACCAATGTATCTGGAAGATAACTTCTAGATAAAACATCTCAGATATAGAATCACAGCACAAAGAGCATGTTATTTCTTAAAAATAATACACCTAAGACCTAGCAAAAGAGACAAGAAGGCTGTTTTGCTCTGAATAGCAGGACTTCCATAACACAAAATGAAGAATCCCCAGCAGAATTCTGAGATCAGCTGCCATCAGATTTAAAGCAATCCCAAGTTACGCTTTCCCTAACATTTGTCATTTTCATCTACACTGAGAGCAGGTGCAGTTCTCATTCAAGATTCGCACTACAAACTAATTTGGCACTGAGAGTGACTGTCTGCAAAGGTGCAACTGTCTGGATCATTGCTCTATACACTGACACAAGTTCCAGAAGCTATCAAATTAAAAAAAAAGACGGGAAAAGTTAGCTATGGGTAGAGAAACAGGCATCAACTACAGAGTTTAAAAAAACAAAAATGCAGCTCTCAAAACAATAAAAAGGCAAGTTTTACTACTCTGGCTATAAATTAAGGATATGAGATTCAAAGGAAACACAATAGGAATAGACAGGTAATATCCTTTTCCTGGTAGATTTTGCTAAAGCCATTATTATCTATTAAGGAACTTCTCAATAGACAAAGGTGCTCAGGGTTCTCATTGTTATTATAATTCCTTTTTCATTAAATTATCAAATTAAAGTAGTTCTTCATTAAAGTAAAAAAATTAACCAACAGACTATGTTCCTGAGATGCCAAAAAAAAAAAAAATTATCGCAGAACACGCACAGACTACCTTTTAAACTTTTTTTTTTTATTTTTTTGGCCACTCTGCACAGCATGTGGGATCTTAGTTCCTCGACCAGGGATCAAACCCAGTCCCTCTGCCTTGAAAGCACAGAGTCTTAACCACTGGACTACCAGGGAAGTCCCTGTACAGACTAACATTACTAATAAGCAGCATTACTTCCTTATTTCTTACACTTGTAACAGATGAATGTAGTTTGTGAATCTCTCAGGAAAGGTAAACACCACTTTCCACTGTATTCTGTGTTATATCATTTTTATTCCAATAGGAACGGTGCTCTAGTGGATGCTATATCCCCAACACAGTACCAAAATGAATCATACACATTACATCATCATAAAAGCAAAATATAATGAAAACCTTTAAATAATATATCACAGAAAATTATACTATAAATCTTAGGAAAATTGGTAACAAAAAGTTATAATGGGCCTAAATAAGAATTATAAATCTGTTCGAGAGCTGGGGTATGCAGATATGCTGAGGGTTTGTGAAACCACAGAATAAACATGACAAACACACTTGCATTACGGGTTTACTCAAAGATTTAGAGGCAAAACATTATTTCCAAGTAAAAGGCAATTCTGGTCATGTTAATGTCCTGTTTTGAACCCTATTTCTCAGGTTAGTCAAAACATGTTGAACAAAGTATTTAATCACTAAAACAGGCTTTAACAATAATAAAATTCATATTTATAAAAGGTTTGTCAGTTCCATTCTGTTTCCATCTAGTCAATATTAAAGAATTCATTAAAAGTCAAAAATAAGTCTATCTGAAGTTCCGAAAAGACCTCTTTCAAAAGAGAGACCAACCATTCTCCCTAGCAAATAGTCAACGGGCATTCTGAAAAACAGCTAGTGATGCACAGTAGGCATAATATCTTGATGTGAATGAGGTATCCTTTTGGACAATACAGTTAAGCGGATTATGGAATTATTCTCAATATGGAGATCACCCACTAAAGTTGTTCTTTAAAGAGTGGTCATGGCTCTGTCCTGTTCAAACTTTTATCAATTATATATAAACTAGAAGATATTAAATTAAATTTGTTAAAGGTGTCAATTTAATTCATGATAGAATCAAAATTTTAAAATTTTCTAAATAGTCTGATATAATCTGGCCAGACCTAAGGAGAAGCAATAGAGGTAAATATAAAACCCCACAATTAGGTTTAAAAAACTCGTGTACTTGTACAAGATGGGGAAACCTTATCCCACAAATAAATTCCTAAGAAAAATCCTGAAAGGGTAGGGGGTTGGTTATTTACAGGTTCAATATGAATAAATAATGTAATAAAGGCTAGGGAAAAATTTAATGTAGTAATAGCAATACTGTATCTCCAAAACCCCATTTAGCATCTCAAAGGATACTACACTGATTGAACCATATTTAGAGGGCTGAGTTCAATTCTAATCTATACTTTTTAAGAAGGTTACAATAAAAAACTAAAGAAAAGAACATGAAAAGGGAAGTGAAAATAAGATATATCTATGCAAACTGTTACTATTATCCATTCTGTCTGAAGGATAGCAGATGTTACTATTATCCATTCTGTTTGAAGGATACTCATTCATAGATTTGATAAAGATAATGAATATTATTCTGGTCCCATCTTCCTGGATCATCCTCCATGCATCACTCCACATGGCTAAATACCCCTTATCCTTCTTGAAACATACTTTTCCTCTGATATCCTTGACACACCATTCTTTTTTTTTAAGTAATTTTATTTTATTTTATTGAAGTAGAGTTGATTTACTATGCTGTGCCAATCTCTGCTGTGCAGCAAAGTGACTCAGTTATACACATAGAGGCATTCTTTTTTAATATTCTTTTCCATTATGGTTTATCACAGGATATTGAGTATAGTTCCCTGTGCTAGACAGTAGGACCTTGTTGTTTATCCATTCTAAATGTAATAGTTTGCATCTACCAACCCCAAACTCGCAGTCTATCCCTCTCCCTCCCCTTCTGCTTGTCAACCACAAGTCTGTTCTCTAGACACGCCATTCTTTTGATACGTATCCTACCACTCTGGCTGGTACATTCCTATCTCTTCTTTAGGCTCCCTTTGACTATTAAATGTTGGAGTTCCTTAAGGTTTAATCCCAGGCTTTCTCTTCCACTCCATGTTCTCTCCTTAGCTGTTCACATGCAAGCCCTCAGCTCCCATTAGCAAGTATATACTGAAAACTCATAAAATCACACATCCTTCCCAGATCTCTACTCTGAGCTTCATTTAACAAATTGTCCAGTTATCATCTTCACTTGGAGGTCTTAAGGCCTCTCACAATTCCACATACGTCCAAAACCATCTCTTGGTTTTCCACCCACTTCACTCTAAGTATTCTTTATTTCCATGAATGGCATTGCCATCCTTCCAGTTACACAAAAGCCTAAAATGCACCCTTACCACCTCTTTATGCATCGCACCCAATCCTACACCGTCATCCACTTCACTCTTAAATTCTCTCGATCTCAACTACTAAACAGATTTCAAGCCTTTCTCCTTGTCTGTTTTAAGATCCCAAACAGTTATTGCCTGTACCATGCAAAGGGCTTCCTAAATAGTTTCTGCACATCTATCCAAAACACATTCCAATCCATTCTCCACATAGCAATGACAGAAGATGTTAGGAAATGTAGGTCTGATCAACGTATGCTACCTTCCCTCCAACCCTTGCCAACAAACTTCCAATTGCTCTCCATTGTTCTCAAGATGAAGTACTGAATTGAACTGAACACAGAAGCAGAACCTCAAAACATCAAAAAGTGCTACACTAAGAGTCAAAAATACTGATGTATATTCAATTGCATTGCTCTGACTAGAAAGAATTAATATCATTAATAAAGTTAAATACTCTTTTTAAAACAGCATCCTTTTTAATTCTCCATTTCTATGTATGTTTTATAATGAGCGTAAGGTATCATAGCATAATTTAAAATTATACTGTATATCAATACAGTTTAAAATTAAATAACTACATTTATATCAGGGATACATTATCAAACATGGTTAGAAAGTATAACCAAAAAAGTTTGGAGACCAATGCTTTAAAGTATCATTCTGTTATGAAAGTTTTGCACAATGTAAGTTTTCTTATTTGGATATATCTTATAATCAATATTTACATTTAATATTTTTTCTGAAAATGTTCTTACATGAATGGTGTTTCTGAAAATGGTCAGTAGAATTATAATATTATAATTTAAATTATAAAATTATAATTTAAATCACATAATTATATGTAAATTATAAATTAAATTATATTAAATAATTAAATTATTTAATATATTAAATATTAAATTATATTTAATTTATAATTATAGAATGTAAGGAAATACAGATTAGGTACAATCCACTGATACCACTGCTACTCATATTTTCAAAACTTTTGTGTAAGTGCATTCTACATCAGCAACTCAGTTTTTACTTTATATTATCCCCTGTCAGTCAACTTAATTTAATAATTTACCAAGCTTATGAACACTAGTAACACACAGCAGTTTAGGTTAGGAGAAAGTCAGTCTGGGCTCAAATCACAAGCCTGCTGCTCATTGCCTTTAGGAGCTTAGACATCTGCTCTGAGCCTCCTTTTCTCATTTGTAAAGTGGGAATAAGGGTACATACATACCCTTCACAGGGTTGTGATGTGAACTAAATAATGTATGTAAATGTATATGACACAGTGCCTTGCATATAATAAGTAATTAACATTAGGTATTTAGTATTACCAAATAAATGAATCATAATCAAATAAGGGAGTAAGAAAAGTACACAAAATAATTTGTATCACAGTGAAAATGATAACAAAACCTAATACTTGTACACTAGTTACGTCCCAGGCAAGTAATTAAGTGCTTTACGTCTAAAGCAAACATTTTCACAGTCTTCATCTGAAGAAATATTCAGTGAATCTTTGCTAAATATACATACTACTAATGCATTTATCATTTAAAAGCAATCATGATAGAATAATAATTCAAAGAAAATACTACAAAAGTATGAATAATCAACTATCACTTGTCAGGAAATAAATGAACATACAACAAATATTAACACAAATATCTGACATGCATATTTACTTCAGCATTTTTCCTCAGGAAAGTGTGCTCATGATTGTAAATATGTGCATGCATATATTCTAACTCCAACTTCTGCTAGTAAAATTATTCTTGGTTCAATGGTGAAACTAAATACAATATATCCTAGTGTTCTGTAAAAAGCAGCAATAGATTTGAAACCATTGCTTCAACCAAAACTTTAATCACTGGTTAGATCACAGCTTCCTTAACCTTCCTGACAACCACCAGTATGTCTCCTCCATTTCAGTCTGTTAAATAAAAGAACCAGATGAATCTCCCTCACAGCTTTCACATACACCCATATATTGTAGAAACTACAATGGGGTAATCTCATCTAAGCTCAGTTTAGAAGGGACCTTGGAGGACATCTAAACAAAGCTCTCAAAAATCAATAATTACTGCCAAAGGAGTCCGAAAAACAGGACAGCTGAGAACACGGGCTTGGACTCAGAACTAAGTTTACCAATTTTGTCAATTCCTACTTATATGACTATGGGAACTTTCTTAAGTTCTCTGTGCCTCAGCTTTCCTTTCTGTTAAAAGAAATTAGCATGGTATCTGACAACAGGTGCTCTATACATATTTACTGCTGTTATTGACATTTTTTTTTTTTTTTTCTGGCTAATGAACACCCAGCATACTTCCACCAGCAAGTAGAACACTTCATAAGGAAACTCATGCCACTGCTAGAGGATGCTTAAAGTCAAAAAATCCTTCCGTACATTGAGCCCAATCAGACTCACTATAGCTTTCACCTAACACTGGCTGTGCCCTCCGGGGTTACAGAGAATGATCTTAATAATATTTCTACAAGACAGCCCTTCAAAAATTTAAAGATAAGGCCAAGTAAAGTATTAGGCACACTTCACTCGTAAGTTCTTTCCTTCCCAGGTAAACATACATCAATTCCTTACTATTAGTCATATAATTTGGTTTCTTGATGATTCTTTATCCAGGTTCGTTTAGAAATCTACCTTTTACTGAGCCTTTTACTTTTAATGGCATCCAAAACTGAGCATAACATTTCAAATATAATTTGATTGGGGCAGATCACAGAGATTAAAACAACTCTGGACTAGATGTTAAACTTTTCTAAACACAGCTTAAATTGGTAACAATACCACACTATTGGCTCAAATTGAATGTGTAGCCAAGTAAAAGTATTTGGTTTTAGTTTTTTTCCACATAAATTCCTAGTAGGCAGATTCCCATATCCTGTACTTTATATAATAATTTTTAAGCCCAAAATCTCAAATAGATCCCTTATAAATTTCATTTTGTTCTTTTTTTTTGTTTTTGTTTTTTTAGTCTTTAGAGAGCTTTTAAAATCTGGATTCTGGCAATCTATTATATCAGTAAACACTATCAGTGTTGAACCAGTCCAGAACACAAGTTCAATAACTGTGCCTTTATACAAATTATTGATTAAAGTACTGAGGACAGGACAAAAGTAAAAAGCTACAGGATAAAGAATGGAGACCTGATTCCAAATTGGCAATGAACCAATATTTACAATAAGGTTTTTCAATCAACTATTAACTCCATTTAACTGTATTAATCACTGCTGACATTTCTCGATATATCTTGTCTAATTTAGATTCTTCAATATCTAGTATTGTAGCCACTAGTCACACAAGGCTATTTGTATGCCAAGTAATTACAATTAAACAAAATATGAAATACAATTCCTCAGTTACATTTAACCATGTTTCAAGAGATCAGCAGCCGCATGTGGCTAGTGACTACTGTGTTGAAGAGCAAACAAAATATTTCAATCATCACAAAAAGACAGCACTGGTCTAGGGGATACTTTGATTGTACTGTAAAACACTGCTTAGATCTAGATAGAATATGTTTACACAGCAAAATCTATCTGTCTAGTTTATCACACTGACTACCAAATTAGGGTTTTTTTAAAAAGCTCATAGTTTACATTAGAGTTTATTTACTCTTTGTGCTGTATATTCTACAAGTTTTGGCAAATGTATGATGACCACAATGACATGTAGCTATCATTACAGTATCATACAGAAGAGATTCACTGCCCTAAAAATCCCCTATGCTCCACCAATTTACCCCTTTCTCCCTTCTCCCCAACCCCTGGTAACCACTTATTTTTTGACTATCTCCAAAATTTTGCCTTTTACAGAATGTCACATAGATGGAATCATATAGTGTGTACCCATTTCAGATTGACTTCTTTCACTTAGCAATAATCATTTAAGGTTCTTCTAAGTTTTTTCATGGCTTGCTGGCTCATTTTCTTTTATCACTGAATACCACAGTTTATCCATTTCCCTACTGAAGAATATCTTGTTTGCTTTTGACAGTTGTCTTTATTTTTTATTTCATTAAATTCTGTTTTTTACTCAAATTATCTCATCCATAAAAATATGCAAGCAAGTCCTATACAGAGAAATGCGGAAAGAATATCACTAAATTTCACACTTTTCATTTTTTTCTTTTCCAAATCTTCTACAATGAACACATACTATTTAATCAGAAGAGGTTTTATTTATTATTTTTTTTAATAATACAAACCAGGGCTTCCTTGGTGGCGCAGTGGTTAAGAATCCGCCTGCCAATGCTGGGGACATGGGTTCGAGCCCTGGTCTGGGAAGATCCCACATGCCAAGGAACAACTAAGCCTGTGCACCACAACTACTGAGCCTGCGCTCTAGAGCCTGCAAGCCGCAACTACTGAGCCCACGAGTCACAACTACTGAAGCCTGCATGCCTAGAGCCCATGCTCCTCAACAAGAGAAGCCACAGCAATGAGAAGCCTGCGCACCGCAACGAAACAGTAACCCCCGCTCGCCACAACTAGAGAAAGCCTGCGCACAGCAACGAAGACCCAATGCAGCCAAAAATAAATAAATAAATATATTTATTTTTAAAATAAATAAATAAAATAATACAAACCAGATTCTGATTTACCAATTTTGTGTGTGTGTGTGTGTGTGTGTGTGTGGTACGCGGGCCTCTCACTGTTGTGGCCTCTCCTGTTGTGGAGCACAGGCTCTGGACGCACAGGCTCAGCGGCCATGGCTCACGGGCCCAGCCGCTCCGCGGCATGTGGGATCTTCCCGGACCGGGGCACGAACCCATGTCCTCCGCATCGGCAGGCGGACTCTCAACCACTGCGCCACTAGGGAAGCCCTGATTTACCAATTTTTTTAACTTTTTGTCCGCTAAGGACACAAAGCATCACTAACTTAATAAATAAAATAGGTTTTCACAAATTGCCATATTTGGAATGAACACTAATTATATAAACCAAAAAAAATCATGTAGACAAATCAGCTGATAACTAATAGTACAAGGACCAATGAATAATTTAAACTTTATTTCCTCTACCAAATCTTATTTTTCAAATGAAAAACCTTTTTTTAATCAAGCACAATGTAACCACATAGGAATCACACTAACATACACCATTTTCTAAAAATTCTGATCACTGAAAAATTATTTCAGTAATTTTAATAATATAATTATTATTAGTTCATAATAGCAATAAAATAGATGTTTTAACAATTTAATCATTTGAGGTAATAAGCAAATCCCTTATCCTAATATCTAATTGGAACTACTTAAGAGATGCAATAAGTGCAGAATGTCCATTATATTCTTTCCAAGTAGAAGAGCCATGGATGGCACTTTGAACTAAGCTGGTTAGGGAAAAGAAGAGCAGCTTACAAACAGAAATGAAAAATTTGCTTGAGCATCTATATGGCCAGATTTACAAAATGGAGCAAGTGGGTAAAGTATTACTCTCCAAGTAAGCTTATTTAATTGTATATCAAAAGAAAATTAACATTTTTCACAGAAAGCAATACCTGTAACTATTAAAATACACATTTACTATTGTTATGAGATTTATTATGTTTCATGGTAGACTGATAATATGCAAGGAATAATGTTTAGCCTCTTTCCTTATTGGCATAGACAATAAAAATCACAGCATTTATTAGGGGATCTTTCTATTTGGGGTATTTTCAAGACACTTAACTCTCTATACAGAAATTGAATCTCTAGGAATATTATACCACACATCACTTTTTCTGGGTATCAGGTGATACATAAAATGCATAAGCAATGAAGTTATGATAACCAGGTACTAATATAAAACAAGAGACAGGGTTAAAAATACCAAAATAAAGCAAAAAATATATAAGGCTTACTAATAATATAAGTAACCATGAGCTCCTGGTTTGGTTTTTTGTTGTTGTTGAAATTATCAAAATACTTGTAAAGTCTATAGTTAAGTTATTCTTATTAAAACTACATAACTGTCATGATTAATTTTCCATTGCCTTGAGCAAACTTAAGATTTCAATTTTAACCCTAAGTAGAAAGAATAGCTGAATAAGTGTTTATCGGTCACTGTTTCTGACAGTACAATTGACATTCTATATACTGAATTTAGTTATTCTACTATTTTCAAGTTTTAGAGTGTTTCTAACTAACAAAACCCTTAAGCAGTTTGTCACAATAAAAAATATGATGATCCTATAAGGATAATCACAGTCATTTCTCTTAAAAAAAAACTAAACTAAAATATATTTTACTTTTAAATTTCTTCTTAAAACTATCTTGAAAAAATTCCCTTCCCTTTTATGCTTAACATGTGAAGGAAGCTGACTTCTGAAAACAAGTATTGGCGATTAAGATGAAAAAGAAGGTATGGCACAAAATTCACCTCTTCTGGTAAGATTGCAGAAGGTGAATGCACTTCTGGTAAGATTGCAGAAGGTGAATGCACCTCTTTCGGTAAGACTGAAAAAGAGAAAAACCTAAAAGACACTTCAAACTTAAAAAGAAGAAAAATATCTCCCTGGACCAGAAATTGAGCCAAAAAAAGTAAAACACCGAGTAGGGCTAAAGTAACAAGCTGAGCTCCAGTTCTAGACAGCAAGGCCAGGAGTCTGGCTCCTGTGAGATAACCTAGATGAAAAGTGCTCTGTGGGGACTTCCCGGGCACTCCAATGGTTAAGACTTCACGATTCCACCACAGGGGGCACGGCTTCAATCCTTGGTAGGGGAACTAAGATCCCACATGCTGTGGCATGGTCAAAATGTAAAAAGAAAAAAAAAAAAGTGCTCCTTGTAAACAATGTGCAAAGCAGAACAAGGCTTAGCTGAGGCCAGAGCATGGACATGGGGCTCCCCTGTTTATAAGAAGGGGCTGAAAAGAACTACTACCAAAATGAGACTTGCGGCCACAATCTATAGCAATCTAAGATGGGGAGGAGGGGGAATGTGGAAGGAAGAAGCTACAAATCAACATCACCATCAGCATAATTAAAATTCTAAAACATATGAAGAAATCTTAAACTAAAAATGACAGTCAACAAAATCAACAATGGAACTTAAGTTCACTCCAGAAGAAGGTAATATGGAACAATGTGATAAAGACTTTCAAGTAAGTACTATTACAAAGCTCCAAGAGGTAACAAAGCAGTTGCTTCCATTAAAAGAATTTATGAAACGAAATAAAAGAGGATATATTGGAACATTCTATCCTTTTTGCTCAATTTTTCTGTAAACTTAAGGCTGCTATTTAAAAAGTTTATTAATTAAAAAAGGATGATAAATGATTCAAGGAAAAAAGAATTTTAAATCTATATCAATCAAGGTGATTATTCTCCTACTGCTGATAAATATTTGTAAAGTTTAAATGATTGTACACTTGTGGTTTAAACAAAAACTACCTAGTAAAATATAAAAAAGATGCCTAACAAATCTTTGTGGAGAAAATGAGTAAGTAATGAAAAGAGGTAATTAATGATCAATATGAGGTCATTTTCTATCAGCATTAGTTATCGGGTCATAAAATATACATCTCTTTTAACATTCTCATTGGAATCTACTTTATTTTTCAGATACAATAAATGTCTTTGATGTCACTTTATATTTTTAGAGTATTTCAAATGTTATCATCATTATTATTGATTGCATAAGAAAACAAGTAGTTATAAACAGATTAAAATTTTTAAAGAAGAAACCCATTTCCACTGTGAAACAAATACACCTGCTATAACTGGATGTGACTACAAGGACATCAGGCTTGTCCCAACTACTTCATATCTAAAGATTGGGAAACTGCCAGATGTCTTATTATTTAAAACTAATACCTGCAATATGAATAAAAGCTAAAACATATGTGGGGAAAAAAAATAAAGAGAAGAGCAACAAAATTAAAAGCTGGTTCTCTGAAAACAAACACTCCTCTATCAAAAATTAGAAAGTAGAAAACAGACAGAAATACAGGGGCAACATAACCAAAAGCTAGTGTAAAAAAAATTTTCTTTTTAAATAAGAAGACATTATGAATAACTTTAGAGCAAAAAGCTTGAATACTTGGCTAGTGAAATGGCTAATTTCACAGAAAATATATAAAATTATCAAATTTGATTTAAGGATAAATAGAAAATTTGAATAAACCAACGACTGGAAAATCTGAATTGCTAATTAATGTCTGCCCTACAAAAAGATACCAGGCAACATAGTTTTAGAAGCATACTTGCTTCAAACTTTCATGAAATAAATAATTGCTTTCTTATAGAAACCTTTTAAAAAACAGATAAATAAAGCTCCAGAAGTTTATTTTATGAAGTCAGAATAACCTTAGGTATTAGTATTAAAACAGGGTAATTTACAAATTCTCTACTCAGGCTGGGATTCTAAGAATAGTAGAAGGATTGGAAAACCATGTGATGCACCAGTGACTATCCAATAAGCCCCAAGAAAAAGAGGAGGCATTCTGATTCTCATAAATTAAACTAAGGCAAATCCATGTATTTCCTTTCTTAATTATAAAGGGAGGCATTTTAAAACTTAGAGTTGTATCTACACCTCTACTGTATAAACAGCATACATTATACACTGTAGTAAACATGGTATTCAAAGAAAAACTATACTCAATTTAGGGAATGTCTTCCTTTGAGATAACAAGCAATTTTAGATTAGCACATGAAATGATGTGCGTATTGAAAACAAAGAATAATGAAGTATGTTAAAAGAAAATGTTAACTGAGTAATTCTGAAAAAAGTTTTGAATTAACAGTCCATATGGAACTCAGTATCAGAATAATTACATAAAGCAGAGTATGTTATTTATAACATTGTAAATTATTCTTAGTTTGGTTTGTGGCATAAAAAATTATTAAGTATTCATACATTGCAAAATAAAGTCTTAAACAACAAAGGAAAATGACTGTGAAAATTAGGACAGCATTTATTTAGCATTTATTTATCTCTCTAGAAAAATGTGCTATGCAAATTGTTGTTGCACTGCAGAGAATGAGATAAATTATATTTTCAGAATAACTAATGTTCATTATTTACAGGTACTTAATCTAACACAACAACTTAACAAAGCTAAAACCAAGGTCACGACTTAGTTAAAACTACTTGGAATGTAAATACTATTTATTCCTCACATACTATAATTAATTAGATGTATAGTAAGTAAGGTTAAAGCTAGGTACCATTGTATATTTAAAAGCTTACTTTACATTTTCATGCACGTGGCAAACTGATAGCTTCCTTGATTCTTAAAAACAAAATATGCTGATTTTTAGTTGCCTTACTGAATAGAAATTTACAGCCATCATATGTATGTATGTGCATATGTGCACATGTACATATAAAGCTGGACAAATAATGTATTAAATTTTAAATATTTTTAAAATGCTTACAGCAATTTCTAAATCTAAGTCATACTTATCTATGTTTTTCAACTGAATAAACATTATCCAGAACGTTTTTTACTCATCTCAAACACAGAAATTTATTCTTTATTCTGCTAATAAAATGTATTTATTTCTTTCCCATATCGAAACATTACAGATATTGCTCAAGTTATAAAATCCATATGCTCTTCCAAATTAGTCATAACATTCATTATATCAAACATAATGTTCATGCCCATTCTCCTTTTAAATATATGTATGAAAATTCCAAGAGGAGGAGACTTAAGAAAGCAAGATAATGGGAGTGAGTTGATTGAACTTTGTTACCTTTCCTTTTTGTCTCCCCAAACCTAAGAGTACTTGACACACAACTGAGAATGAATGAATAAACAAGTGAATGAACAGTGCCAAACAGAGAAGAATAAGACTAAATGTACGAAATTTGGTAAAAGGTCTTACTCCTCGAACAACCATTCCAGCTATGAGCAAAATAGTTTGGAATCTGTTATTACTACAAATTGGAAACAAGCAAGTATTTTTAAGTCCTCATTGTGAGTTTAAGTTAACATATTAATAATACCTTTTGGGGACTTCCCAGGTAGCGCAGGTTAAGAAACCGCCTGCCAATGGAGGGGACATGGGTTCGAGCCCTGGTCCGTGAAGGTCCCACATGCCACAGAGCAACTAAGCCCGTGTGCCACAACTGTTGAGCCTGCTCTCTAGAGGCCACAAGCTGCAACTACTGAGCCCACATGCCACAACTACTGAAGCCCATGCACCTAGAGCCCTGCTCTACAACAAGAGAAGCCACCGCAATGAGAAGCCTGCACACTGCAACGAAGAGTAGTCCCCACTCGCCGCAACTAGAGAAAGCTGCTGAACTAGATCTACCTATAATTAACAGTGTTCCTGGTTACAAGTATATGAACTTATATTTATCTATTTTATCGTCATATTCAGCCCGTTATTCTAACAATTTGAGCCACAAAGAAGGAGGTAAAAGCAACATTCAACCAAGATAAATAAAAAAATACAGCCAGTGCTTTCCCAATATAGACCATAAAACTTAAGAGACCTGTTATAGCAGGTAACACTTCAACCATCTTGACCTTTCCTAAATTTTACATTCAGCTAAAAGTAGAACATGAACTTTCCTCATGAAAATTTCATCCCTTAAAAAGTAAAAGTAGGAATGAATAACCTAAAATGGCAGACAATGTGGAAGTAATAAGAACCTTGGGAGAAAATGGCTAGATCACTTTAGAGTATGCAATATGGACATATTCAGATATGCACCTACAAATTAAATACAAAGATACATCTGATCCAAGTAACATTCTGACTAAAACCAGTGAGACTAAAAAGAAAAAAGTTCAAAAGAGATGGGAGGTTCAATCATGTCTTTGGAATCGCCTTTCTAAGCATAATACCAAAAAAAGATTCCTAAATGAAAAGATGAATAGACTTGCCTATTTGTACACTCAAAACATCACAAAATTTTTTTAAATCTCATTATAAATTCTCATATAAAGAGTAATTGAACTTCATCAAATGAAAAATTGGCAATTCTCACTAGAAAGCAGTAAGTGGCCTATAAATATATGGGGAAAAAATCTTTAATCTCAGTAGTAATAAGAAGTGTAATTAAAACAGTGAGATATAATTATCTCCCTAATAAACAGGGTTGGCAAGAACGTAAGTACAAAGATACTCTTATACACTATAGGCAGAAATGTACACTGGTAGATTCTTTCTGGAAAGAATTTCGTCAGTACTTTTGCATGCAAAATTTTCAGTACTAGTAATATATTCAAGGGAAAAATATGTATTAGCAAATATTTAGCATAAAAGTTTTTATTGCAATGTTATTTATAATAGGGAAAGGCTAGATTTAACTTAAATCTTCAATAGCAGAGTATTAATTTAATAAACTAGGATATGATGATAAATGTATACTATGCAGCCATTAAAATTTATTAATCAAATCACCATGTTACATATCTGAAACTAATCACATTGTAAATCAACTATACTTCAACTAAAAAAAATACAATAGATAATATATTGCATGTTTTATTGTCATAAAAACATGCATAGAAGTGTTAAGTAACAAAAAAGCATTACATATACTATAGGACCCATTTTCTTAAGTATTCATACTTTTAAAAATATATACTCCAAAATATTTGCAGTGGCCATCGCTAGATAGTAGTGAGAATCTTACAGATGATTTCGTTCCTACATTTTATGTTCTAAATTTTCTACAATGATACTTTGTTTTAAATGAGAAAAATAAAGTTGTGTAAAGAACAGTTGGCATTAAAAAATGAAATGGCATAAAAGACTAGAATTTCCACCACAATCCTGAAAAAAATAAGAGAAAAAAAATTGAATTTTAATAAAACACTATGGCTACGCAGGAACTATAAACTGAAAAATATTAGAGGGACATGAGAGACAATATGGTAGCAAAATCACAATAAAAACTATCATAATTACGTATATGTTTTTAAAACCTATTATAGTAGTGTCTACATGGTTAAAGCTCTAAAAATATCTAGGCACGTAAAAACGAGAGAAATGACAGAGTTCTTTTACCAAGCTTGAAGCAAGGAAATAAAACCAGGACATATGTTCTTCCCTGAGGAAGATGGGAGAAGCAAGTCCATTCTCACTTGGTATGCATCTTCTACAGAGAATATTAGCTTAAGACAGGAAAGAGCAGAACAAATACCAAAAATATTGAATGCTACCCATGGAGAAATATTGAGTTCTACCTTATGGAGAAAGTAGTAAGGAATTACCTAACTTCTTCAAATAAATAAGTTCAGGTGTTCAGACCTTGATGAGTCATACCCCAAGGTTCAAGAACTGCTTACAGAGTCATTAATATCTCTGAGAAATAACAAAGGAAAACAGAAGTTCCAGATGAAGGCAAAATTCCCCAATTTAAAAAAGAAATGATAAAAATGATGGGTTGTGAAAATTATTATAACTTAAATATCAACACATGGAAATGTAACAGAAGAACAGAATTCACAAGTAAAATCATGGCAAAATAGTCTTAATTCTTTTTCCTATGAGATTATTAGGTTAGTTGTTCTTAGATTGGATAAGCAACTGAAAGTTTGGTATCTTTGAAATGAGATGATGAAAGCATTCTACAGGTCAATACTGTTAGATCTATGGAGAACTGAACAACTGTACACAGATTGTGTTGATATAATGGATTAATGTTAATGTAGAGGAAAACTGAAGGAGTTTTACACTTAGAAAAAAGGGCTAAGGAAGGGAAAAATTTAACTGCCATCACATGTCTAAAACACAGTCATATAAAAGAGTAGACATCTACAACTTCACTGCCCCTGTACAGACACAAGACTAAATGGCAGACGTAACAGGAGCAGTTATCAGTCAGCAAAACAAGTAAGTTACATGAGGACTACTCAAGCAAGGGATAAGATGCCTTTTGAAAAAAAGAAACTCTTCATTAGAGTAAGTAGCCCTTATTATATGGGCACCACTTGGATAGAATGCTAGACACACAAATAATACATTGCGTGGGGGAACTCAATGATTCTAAATATTCTCTAAGTATAATTTTACCCAATGGTAGCTCTCTATTCAGACTCTGGGCAGGGGAAGGGCTCTTCTGATTATGTGGTGGAAAGACGACAGAAAAAGCAGCACATATTTTGTCCTCACAGTTGAAGAGACATTATTTTAATGTCAACCTGGTTAATGTTGGTGTCCTTATATTCTAGCAGGGCTAAGACTACCAAAAAGAATGTACAATACCTAATAGATATAAAACCTTTTCATGAAACATTAATGTTAATCATTCAGCATGGTAATATTAGATTTCCTACTCTGGGTACCAAAAACATCACGACAGCCTCCTTACCAAATTGTAGTATATACATTAAATCAGTGATCCTCAAAGTCTGGTCTAGAATCTCCAGGATCCTTTCAGGAGGTCCATGAAGCCAAAACTATTTTCACAATAACACTAAAATAGTCTTTGCCTCATTCATCTCATCCTCCCACGAGTATAAAGTGAGTGGAGATTTCCAGAGGCTACATAATGTGTAATATCAGAACAGACTGCATGCAGAAGCACATATGGGAATCTAGCTGTCTTATATTAAGCTAGACATTTAATTGATTTGAAAAAATGTCATACAATGCCATTCTTCATACTATTTTTTATTTCAGAGAAGTTACTTTTCATAAAAATGCTACTTATATTAATGTAACAGATTTAGTGTTATTAGTATCAATGTAATAGATTTAGTTACTTATATTAATTAATAGATTTAGTATTATTTTAATAAATACAATATTTAATAATATATTAAAATTTTTGTTTTAATTTTTAATACAATAAATATCAATAGAACATATTGATAAACAACATAAGGAAAACTCTATGAGATCCTCTGTAATTTTTAAGAGCGTAAAGGAGTTTTGAGAACAAAGTTTGGGAACTACTGTATTAAACCATGCTAATTACTCTATATCAAAATTTCAAAGGATGCTGGAATCACCTATAATGCAAATAAGTACTAAAAAAAAGAGTCTTCCCTCAGAAGACATTCTAACCAAGTTTAGGATCGGGCACATATCTGGAACAGGGCTAGGTTCAGGACTGAACTCACATGGGTCAATAACACCATCCGCATAGAGTCAAGAAATAATGCTAATAGCAAATGTAAAATTAGAAATGCTGTAAAGACGGGCTTCCCTGGTGGCGCAGTGGTTGAGAGTCCGCCTGCCAATGCTGGGGACAGGGGTTCGTGCCCCAGTCTGGGAAGATCCCACATGCCGCGGAGCGGCTGGGCCCATGAGCCATGGTGGCTGAGCCTGCACGTCCGGAGCCTGTGCTCCGCAACGGGAGAGGCCACGACAGTGAGAGGCCCGCGTACCGCAAAAAAACAAAAGAAATGCTATAAAGAATGAACCCCAGCTGTACAACCACGAACTATGATAATATCAATAACTCAAAATTCACTTTTCCAAAGAACTTGTTACAGAACTCTATCAATACTTACATCAATATTAATAACTGCAAATAGCATTTAATATTGAAATAATACCAAGAGATATGTATATGCCATCTCCAATATTCCCAAGTATTTTCCTATTAACACCTTTTCTATTTTACCAAAGACTTAAAATCAGAACTCACTTCAAAACTCAATTCAAAAGATTTTCTTTAGAATAGTGAGACTTAAAAAAGCAAAACAGAAAAAAAAAAAATAGCGGTAAAAATAATAATTCTCTGAATTAAGACCCAGCCTCCAAGCATCATTTTATTAATTACTTGAAACATCTATATATAACAAGACATAGATAAAAATTTATTTACTGATCTATCAGGTATACACTCTAATAAAACTCTGATATATCTGGCAAAGCCAGATATATGATAAACTCTGGCTTTGCCAGCCACCCATATTTTAAAAGGCTATTTCATTAATTCCCTAAATTAATTCTCCTCTGGGGGTGGGGGAAACCTAGATTTTTTTCTACATTCCTGATACTCCATGTGATTTTCAAATTCTTAATTTCAATAATAACAACAATAACAAAAATAATCACAGCTACCATGTAACGAGTATTTATTAAATGCTACTTATTATCTCACACATGGTATCTCATTTAAGGCTTATACCAATTCTATAATCTACACATTCTTTTTATCCTGAGAGAACCCAGCAAAAAAAGCTTCTAGGGGATTCAATTACCTGAACTCTCACTACCAAAATGTGGGAAAGGAAAGACTTCTGATTTCAGTCTCTGCCCTTTCTACAACAATATGCCACCTCTCTTAATACTTCATCAAATATGTTATTCATCCAGTATTAAAACTGGGCTGACATTATTTTAAATTTATATCAGATAATGAATATAATGCCAGTAACTGAGAGCAAAACTGAACTTTTCATGTGACGGTAAGAGTAATTCATCATTTTGAATAACATAAGCAAATGGTGGCATAGAAAGGAATTAAAATAATGTTTCCTTTGTGTGATATAAAAAACTTATAAAGACACAATTCTTTATTGAACAAGTAGTATAAAACAGTCCAATTACTTCTAGATCAGTCTGTTTTTCAAAGCTTACTCTTTCAATCATAGAAACTAGTCAAAAATATTTTTCTAAATCAGTAAGTCATTCAGTATATAGATAAAATTTCTAATGTTTTGAAGTTTATTATATTTTCATCAAAGAACTCATAGAAATATATAATGCTGTACAAATGTAAACAGTTATTACTAGATTAACCATATAATTTATCATTCAAACCTATATACTTTTTGAAGAAGAGACACTACTAATTATTACAATGTAACAACAGGTTTAACCAGAACTGTCCCAGTAACCAGGACTTGTGGACACCCAAACTACTGCCCTAGACTCTTCTACTATTCATTACACCCACAGTCCTCCTACAACTACGTAGTGGAAAGATACACATGTCTACTATGTAAAACCATTTGGCTATATATTTGACCACTGTAGCACAATATTAAAGAAATACTTTCTTTGCCAGCCACCCATATTTTAAAAGGCTATTTCATTAAGATAATTCACATTAAGATAAAACGGCAATTACTTCAACTATACCTCATCCTGAAGTTCATCACCACTTTTAACAGAAGCAAGCATATCGTATAAAGTACAGCAAAGATCTTCTATTCTTGTTGCTTCGGCCATTTCATTTAAAGTTGCATTTAAGTACTTCTCAACTTCACACCACAAAAAGGAGTCGTTTGCTTTTTCCACAGGCTTGAGGTCTGGGGCGGAATGCTCCTGAAAATGGTCAGTCAGAAACTTCTTGTAATCCAAACTTATAGTTTTCTGGGATTCACCATTTATTGGCAGCTCGTCAAAGTGGTCCAAATCATGCATGTCAAAGGAAAATGCTAAATTTTTACCAAATAAAACTCTATCACCATATTCATCTGTTGTCATCTGGACGAGAGCAGTAAGACTGTCTTTACAAAAACGAGAAGTAATTCGATTAGTAGCATTACAAGCTGCAGTGACAGATGATGAGGGAAAGGGACCAAACATCTGTTTGATAGCCTTTGTCTCCTTGTGACCAACAGAGTCCTTCAAGTGAAATGTCTTGAAGAGAAATGCAGCCGCACTTTCAATTGCTTCTTTCCCATTATCCGTTCCAACTATTCAGACAAAAGAAACAGCATTAGCTCAAATGGATCATGGCTGAAGTTTCCATTTTCAAAGAAACTACTACAAATCTTCCTCTGAGTAAATCCAACAGTGAAAACACACTGACATTTTGCTATAGATGGATAAAGATAGCCAATTCAGGAACAGGTAAATCCCTTTAAGTCCATTCCCAAATTCCCAAAGAATTGTATTAGGTAAATAACCCATTATCAGTGTTATAGCAAAGTAATTACCTACAACCCCTGACCTCTTTCTAAAAACAATTTGAAGCATTAGCTAAATCTTATTTAAAACCAAATTTTAAAAACTGATTTGATGAGCTAGTTAAATAAGTAAGGTGCAAAAAAAGTCTGAATTATAGACTTTTGGAGCTGGAAGCAAGCCTCACAAATCCCTAACTTCCTTTCCACGTACTATACACTTGAGATGGCAAGAAATAAATTTACATAGTTTTCATTCAAAAATATTTAATACATAAATCAACTACACTTCAATAAAAAATAAAGTTTTAACAACAGTTAATACCTTTTCTACAAGGGTAGAAAGGTCAAGGATGAACATAAAAAGAATCTTTTAAAATAAAGTCAGCCATATTACACATTTTCTTTTAAATTCTGCTCTTGAGAAGAGGCCAGAGGTAAATTCTTACTAAAGTAAGAGGAAGTAAAAAGGAGCAGCCCCTAATTTCTTTAAGGCATTAATATCTCATATCTGATTCCCTCAAATAAAAGAAGAACCTGTATATGTGTCATAGAATTCAAAGAATATTCTAAGAGCAGAAAAAAGGAAATTCAATCTTGAAAAGGTCCCAAAAGTCAATGGGACTTAACCTAAAGTAATATTGGTAAAGTTAGCAATAATATAATTAACACCATCATCTTCCTGAAACCATGGCTCCAATCACATTAATCACAAATCTTGAGCAGCTTACGATACAGTTCAGAAATTCAACCCAAACTCCTATACTTTGTTTTCAAGTCATGCCAGGAACTGACCCCATTCTTTTTTTCCAGCTTTACTGGCTATTATACATTTCCTGCTCCAGCCAACAAGAATTTCTTAACATCCAAAACTCAGGTCCTGTTCTATTCTATGCCTATTTCCTATGCCTTTATTTTAATCTTCCCCAAGGCCTCTGATTATTCAAATACTACCCATGTTTCAGAATCCAGCTCAATTGCCTCTTTCAAAGTCAGGATAATACTGTGTACCTTCCTGTATTCCCTCACTGTTACCTAGCCAAAAATAGGTGTCTCAGCAGAGATTTAAACTGTTGAATTGAAGTGAACCCAGGCCTCAATGACACCAAACTAGTATTCCTACATTATACCACATTGCCTGAGTAACTTTTTATTGTTTTTTTTCATTTGATGTTTACAAATGTGTGTAGAAGACTAACAGTTTATGTAAGTGAAGATAAGCAATTTTACGATGTATGTCGTTATTTAATTCTTTAAGTATGAAGTCTACTTTTACAATTATAAAGAATTTATAAAACACCATCTGACATATAATTATTCTTTTAGTATTTAGGAGAATACATGACAAAAATCTTCTAGAAATTAACTAATGCTTTTGAATTAATTAATTGAATAGGTTTTGTGTATATTTTACTTATTCAGTCTACATATGTGGTTTGGAGAACTTAGGTTTTGGATAACTTAGGGATTGTAATAACTCTACAAATAATTCAACAGGTTTGGGACTACCGAAGTCTGACCAAAACCGGAATTCACAATTACAAACTCATTCTTTACCTAACATTGTAAATGTTACTCTTTGGTAAAGATAGTATCATTTTTGCAACTTGGGATTTTCCTTAAACAACTTACTAAGAACTTTTACATTAAATTATCTCAATTCTTCCTAACAAAATCATCTCCATCTTTTAGATGCTAAAATAGAGATTCAGAATTAAATTTGGGAGAGATCAAATAGCTATTTAGTTATTAAAAAAGATTCAAAGAAATCTTCTAACTCCTAAAAAAAGTTCTTTCTACTACACTACACTTCTAGAAAGTAGATTTATCTCTAATTCTCATTTATTAAACAAACAAATAATCACCACTGTAGGAAATAAATAAATTTGAGAATAGTCAATTTATTACCAAAAGTGGAATTAACTTAAATACCTATCATTAGGTCACTGGTTAAATTATGTTACAGCCATACATTACATTCATTAAACATAATGCTGTGGATCCATATATCTTGCCGTAAAATAACCTCCACAATACATTAAGTGAGAAAAAAATGTAAGTTATGAGTTCACTTCTGAAGAAAAAAAATAACTGCAGATTCATAAAACATCTACAAAGATCAAAACCAATTTTCTCAAGGTTTCAAATTTTTAATTTAAGCCCTTCTGTAATCTACAAAATTTCAAAAATAACAAATACTTTAAACTCTTAAGCCTGTTCGGTAAGGGTGGTTCATTCAGGTGAATATCCTTGCCTAACTACTAATTCTTCTGCACAACCTACTCCATCCCATCTCTGCGTTGGGCTGCTAAGAACGGACACGTGTCCACACCACAAAGGGGTTTCTCAAAACTGAATCTCTGTAGCGCGCTACTTGAGAGTCTGGGAGTTCCAGTTTTTCAGAAGCATTAGCAAACAGCATTTGTTGCCACTGCTAAGATTAAATGATTATTAGTCTGAAACTCTTCGGTCAATTACACCACTGACTGTGCTGATCTTTCTGAGAGGAATAGGGATTTTAGGAAATTCGTTTTGTCCTCAAAATAAAGTCTCAGTAAAGAATAAAATATTCATTAAATAATCAATTGACTAAAGTTTGAAACTTAAGATCTCCAAACCTTTAAGGAAGCTAGTCTAGTTACCTACCACTTGAACATCTAATTTTCTATACATAAAACACTGGTGCTATAGCCCAGAAAACTGGCTCTATGCACCTAGCACTTCAACTGCAATACATTTAAAGAGATATGCTTAAAAGTTCACTAGAATACTTTTTTTTTTTTTGCGGTACGTGGGCCTCTCACTGTTGTGGCCTCTCCCGTTGTGAAGCACAGGCTCCGGACGCGCAGGCTCAGCGGCCATGGCTCACGGGCCCAGCCGCTCCGTGGCATGTGGGATCTTCCCGGACCGGGGCACGAACCCGTGTCCCCTGCATCGGCAGGCGGACTCCCAACCACCGCGCCACCAGGGAAGCCCTAGAATACTTTTTATTAATAATAAATTATCATTGCCCTGCCTGCTTTACAGTTATATTGAGAATAAATGAGATGTATGTGAAATGTAAAAGTGTAAATATATAATTAGTAACTGATTACTGTAACATAAAACAAATTTGTAAAATTAGAGTTGAGTAGTGACAATCAAATCATCCTCAATACACAATTTACTTATGTATTTTTCTTTTGATTACATAATATTAAGAATTAAAAGGTTGTAAATTATAACTTTTTAGTTGCCTACCTTTATAGTTGAGGAATTCTTCAAAAAGGATGAGTAGGAAATTTTAATTGAAAAATGAATAAAAATATCCATCAACTGTTTACATCCTTAATTGCTAAATATTCAATTTGGAAGTTGTCAACAAATGAGTTCCTTGAACAATTAATTCTTCAATGTGTAGGAGAAAGTATTTTACAAATTTATTTTTCCATGTTATGGCCAAACTTTAAATGTCCATTTTATCCCTGACACTTGATCTGTAACTGTAAATACCAATATATTATAACCCTGCATCACATCATTAACTTAAACTCATTCCATTTGTTAAAAATACCAGCAAGGCAGGCAAGTGGCTATAAACATTTTATATTTGAATAGAGATTAGCTAACTGATAGTTATGACGATTTATTTTACAAGTATGTAAAATACTTGTACCAGCAACTTTCCTAGGACAGCATTACATATAAAAAAGTACAAAAATGATTCAACTTAAACATAACTATCCCATACTCTCATCATTTTTTCCCTCTTACATATTTGTGTCCACTGTCTGTTAATGTACTTTTTTTCTAACAAGTATGTTATCTAAAGTTGTCACATGAACCTTACAATCATTCTCCTCATTTTACAGAGAAACACAGATATAGAAAGGTTAAATAACTGAAGTTTATTCCCCCAAAAGGACTTCAAGTAGTGAGACATTCAGCCATGTCTCACTACTTGAAGTCCTTCATGATAAATCAAGTATCCTTAATATCTGTGGGCCAGTTTTTGGACTCTCTTCCATCTGGTTTATTCGTCTATCCTTGGATCAATCCTTCACTGTCTAAATTACTGATCTTTATAATAAGTCAATATCCAGAGAGTAAGCTCTCCCTCTTTGTTTCTCAAGGTTGACTTGGCTGTTCTTCACCTTTGAATTTCCACATAACTTTCAGATTATCTTGTAAATTTCTACATTCAAACACATACCCACAAACACAAACCTGCTGAGATTTTGACTGGGATCACATTGAACCTGTAGATCAATTTGGGTAAAAATGATATCTTTATAGTAGTGAGTGTTTCAAGCCTTTGTATATCCCTCCATTTATTTAGGGCATCTTTAATTTCTCTCAATAATATTTTAGTTTTCCAAGAGAAAACCCTGCTCACCTTTTGTTAAATTTATATCTAGGTATCTGATGATTTTTAATACTTTTGAAAATGGCATTTTTGAAAAACTGCTGCTCGTAAGTAGAAGTAAAATTGATTTTTATACTGACCTTGCTAAATTCATTTTCTAACAATACAGTCATTTGACTAATGGCAGTTTTTTTCAATCTTTATACTCTTTCTTTCTTTTTCTTGCTTTGTTACATTAGCAAGTACAGTGAGAAACAGAAGTGATGATAGCATTCTTCTCTAATTCACCATCTCAAAAGAGAATATTTTTCAATGCTGTAACATTAAATATAACATTTGATCTAGGGTTTTTTATAGATACCCTTTAGCAAATTAAGGAAGTTCCTTTTCCATTCCTAGTTAGCTAAGTATTTTTTTTAATCGCAATTGGATTTTAGATATTCATAAAATGCTTTTTCTTCATCTACTAAATAATCATATGGCTTTTAAACCTTTATTGCTTTACATGAAATCACACTATTTTTCCCATTTAACAATTTAATAATTAACATTTTGTGCACTCACATGCACTTGCGCCCTCTCTCTCACATGTATTTCTTTAACTGATCCATTTGACAGTATATTGCAGTCTTCATGACACTGAGATTTAGGATATCTTACATAGCCACACCACCTATCTCACCTAAGATCTTACCTAATATTACCTAATGATACCCAACACATATTCACATTTCTACAATGGCCCCAAATATATCTTTATACTTTTTTTCCGGTTCAGGATTAAATCAAGGATAGTATATTACATTTGATTATTATATGCCTGTAACCTCCCTTAATCAACAATATCCTCCTTTTTAAATGACGTTGAATGACCTTGCCCAGTAAAGCCAAAAAGGCACATAGATTTCTTTGTCTGAAGGTTTTTAATTACAGATTCAATTTCTTTAATAGTCATATATTCAGATTTTCTATTTCCTCTTTTGTCCATTTTAGTCATTTTTGTCATCTTGGTCCTTTGAATCTGTCAAAAGCTTTGCTCATTGTCTCATCTTCTTCTTCTCCATCTGGTCTCCTCTTCCAGAATGGACAGTCACCTTTAGGAAAAAGTGGCCCAAACCAGGGTCATGCTTTTGGGGTTTATTCCTGCTTCTAGATCTTGGCCCCATAATTCTTCACTGCTTTGGTTGTATGCTGATGCAGTCAAACAAATTTTATGTTTTATAGTTTTTCTAGTTATTCTCAGCAGAGAGTTGTTCCAAATTACCTTGTCTGCCAATCTATGAGAAGTAGAAGTCAACTTTTTTGGAATCCACAATTTTCAAGATAGCTATTTTCACAAATACTTCTGCAAAACCTCCTGCCATATCCCATACACAACAGGCCTTTATTATTCTAAATGCCTACGCTTGCTTCCATAGACAGAATTGCCAGATTCTGCTAATACCTTCTTATACTTCCTTTTTCCAGTCATTACTTTATAAACTGCTTTCCACTCTCAGTTTTTTTTTTTTTTCACTCTCAGTTTTGATTCCTCACTTTTTTATAGTAAAATCTTATTTCCTTGACAACTCAAAAAACATAATGAATTCCCAAATTCCCTAAATCACACTTTGTAAGTTACTCCTGTCCTACCTTTTGGTTCATGCTTTTCTCAAAGATAAAGTTATTAAAAGTAAAATGTATAAAAACACCAAAATCCAAATAAAGCAGGGGTTATAAATTAAAGAAGACAAAACAAATGTGTCTGTGTATGGCAAAATAACTTGATCACTGAAAAAAAAAAAAAACAACAACTAGTTCAGTTCTGGCTGAGTCCTGATCTGTACTGAGGATTCAGAGTAAAATTATTACATCATTCTGCTTGGCCTTAGGAGAGAGATTCGCTTACAAAGCTGATTAGGGAACTGCTGGGTCTTTCTACTGATCTTTCCACCATTCTTGACCCCCATCCTACTTTCTACGTACTCTGTGTAAATCTTAGCCTCCTGAAATGATCATTTAAAACTCTAAATAACAGAAATACATGCCTAATACATAATGCATTTTACTGACTGTCATTCTCAATCTTGACCTCTTATTTTCAAAAATGTTTTTACTTAGAGCACATAAAATATATTGACAAAGTTTCATTATGAGCAGAATATAGGTTAATATGACTATGCTTATCCTTCAAAATCCATGGAGGAGATAGTTATATCTACAATGAGTAATTAAATAAACTAAGATTAAGAGCCAAGAATACTATTTTTAAATAATTTATAGTATTTTCTCCCTCAAGCTAAGTTTTATTATTAAAATACTCTTTGTGGGGAGAATGAAATTGTAAAAAGGTATAAGAATGTATCAAATATAAACCTGAGAGAAAAATAAGTACTTTAAAATTACAAAAATTTTTAAAAAGCTACCACTTGTAAGACATTGTCAGCATCAGAGGTAGTAGAGACCATGGTTGACTTTTAGTTGGATTCTCAATACTTCATTTACTTATTGAACATCTGTGTATCCCTTGCACCACATTAGGCACTGGAGTACAAAGGCACTGTGATTCCTAGAATCCCTGTATCATCAAGGCATTCACAGCCCATGAGGGAGAGGACAGAGGTAAATACCAAATAATGAGAAAAAATATAGAATAGATGCCATTCTAATGGAACACTATTAACACTGGAAAGGAATAACAAAGGACATGGATGAAGCCTAAGCCATTTCTTCAGAGATGAGAAGCATTTTACCAGATAATCACAATGGGGAAAGTTATGCTAACATATAATGACAGAGAGACTGCTTAGGAAAGTAAGATAGTAAACATTATATATGTTAGGAACAAAGGCCGCATGTGACAGAATGGCAAGGAGATGAAAAGGTAAATTATTTCAATTCATAAAGGAACTTTTCCTTTCCCATTCTAAGGAATTTGGTCTAAAGAGCAAGCTGGGAATAAAAATGAGCTTTGCTTCTTATAACAATCAGTCTAAAAAAAAAAAAAAGATAAGTCTAGTGACTGTGAAGAAGTTGAATAAGAAAGGAAGGGTGAGGCGATAGGTTACTGCAGTAGTTCAGACATGCTATAGTAAAAGCCTAAACTAGGGCAAATATGCAAAGGGAGTCAATCTGAGAATAGCTGAAAAGTAGACTTGGACAGAACATGATCTCTAACTACAAGGAAAGGAAAGAATTTAGGATTTCCATCATGTTTCCATTTCAGAATTTTGGTCTAGGCCTGCCTGTGCCACAAATCAACCACGGGGTTCACTTAACCTTCAAGGACCCTGTTTCTTCACATACAACATGAAGGGACTGGACAAAATGTTCCCTGATGTCCCCTCCAGCTTAAAATACCTATTACTCTGACTGGTCAATACACATGTACCTCATACTACTATGCTCAACTGAAATATAAGTCATTGTTCTTTTTACTTTATTCTCTTGCTCCACGTTTTTAACACAATTACACCAAAATTACCTGTGCTAAAAGAATGATATAAGAGGAAACACAAAGACATTTTTTCCATAAGACTAATCATTTCAATGCTGCTAGTTTTAATTACACTTCCAGTATCAGCAGTATTTTCATTCAGACAGAGTGGATGACTACTAGTCAACTACTAGTTTCACTAATAGTTTTTCAACTTAAACACACCATTAAAAAGTAGATATAATAGAGCATTTTCCTAAATACAACCCTAAGATTTTATCTGTCATGAAAATATTCTTTTAAGACATTACATCTCAAAATAATCAATTCCTTAAACACGTCAGTCAATAGATTAGTTCCTGAGTATGACTCAGATGCTTTGCTAACAGGCAAAACTCCTAGAATTATGTTTAATGATCGGCTATTTAAAACAATAAGTTTTGACTTTTCAGAGATATTTGGGGGAAGTAGTCTAAAGAATAACTTATTTTTTAATAACCTTAATTTCCACATCATTTAATAAAGAAATATTTAGTCATGGTACTGAATAAGCTCAATATTTTATACTATTTTTGCTAAATATTCTGAGGTATTTTCATAATAAAATTAAAGGAAGGATATTACAGTTTTTGAAAACTGCTTAAGTCAGACCACCCCCCGACAAATAATTCTAACATCTTAGAAATGAAGACAGTGAAGCCCAGAAGGGTTACGATCCTACTCAAGGTAATCTAGGTAGATTGGAGACTTTGCATTTTTGCTACTATTTTCTAATGAACCTAACTGCCTCAGTATTCTTAAAACATAAAGTCTATGTCAAATGCTGTCACAAATCACATCAGTGCGCTCTATTTTCCCTAGGCTTAGTAAGTAATCTCAATTCTCACCAAAGCCCTTGAACTTCAAAAGATCATCTAACTGCAAAAACATACATGACATTCATTTTGTACTTTCACAACTTAAATTATGGGGGCATTAAACTCAATATTGTACTATACTACAAACCAATGATAATTAAATAATACATCAAAGTCAAAATATTTGAATAATAAATTCTAAGATTTGATGATTATAAATAAAAAGTCTTCAAGTATACAAGATATAATAGAAACACCTTACAAAGCTGGTGAAGGGAAGAAAACTGCCAACCAGCATATGGTGAAGTTAGGATCTAAATTTTCGTTCTACTAAGAAATCACCTGAGAAAACTTTTTCATTTATTTATCAAGTGAAATTTTATTAAGACCCTAAAATATACCAAGCACTATTCTAAGCACTGGGGATGGAGTGTGTTGAACAAGAAAAATAAGATCCTATTCTCATGAAACTTACATCCTAGTAGCAAAACACAGGCAATAAACAAACAAGCAAAATATCAGATAATAAATGTTATGGAGAAAATGTTACCGAGGGTTACAAGATAAAGAATGACTAGGTAACCTCTTAAGATTAGATGATCAGCGAAGGCCTCATTAAGGAAATAATTTTCAGGTGAGCTCAAAATAACAAGAAAGGATCTACACACTCTAAGATTAGGACAGAAGAACATTCTCAGCACAGGAAACAGCATGTACAACGATCCCCAAATAGGCACCAACCTGGTGAGTTTGCAGAAGTAAGAAAAGGCCATGTGTCTGAAGCACAGTTAGTGAAAGCAAGGATGACTCAAGGTCAGAAAGAAAGGTGAAGGCCAGATCATACAGAGCCAAAGTTATCAGTCTGAACTTTTTATAGGTAGAAACCTGAATTTGAAGTTAGAACTACAGTAGTGTTAACTATGCTTTTTAATTATCAGAGTCTGGAACGGGACAATGAATTTCCATGAACAAACTCAGATGTTTTACCAAAGAGTCACATGATTTGTTTTACTCTGTCTTCAATTTTGGGAAACTAACTTTGATTGTAACAGATTGTAACAGAGTGTTACAATCTCTAACTACAATTTCCTTCAAATGTAATCAAATGATGTAAATATTAGTGTGCAACAGGAATTGAAGAAAAGTTCAGCTTCAGTACTGGCCCTCACTGTGTGTTAGGTGGGCATCTTAAGGTTCCTTCCAACTACAGAAAATTTTTAATTTACCCTAATCCTTATTTCAATAAAGACAGTGGTTTAAAACTCTAAATTCCTATAAATCCCTCAAGTTGACTGTATTATAATTACTTACTTTTGCCTCCCTGAATCCTAAGCTCCTTGATAGATAAGGCTGTCTCATAATTATGAATACTTCCCTGGAAATTTTAACCTTTCACTCTATAGTATATAGTTTAAAAGGCATCTATTTTTGAACTTTAGTGGATTAAAAAAAATAACAAAACTATACCTATTTGTTTTGCAGCCTGCAATATATCTTTTAAGTCTTCATTTACACTTTGCATTTCACTCTTCTCCAGCTTTTCATTCAAAAATTTTACAATCTTCATCCATGTCAGGTCCAAACCTACAGTTTGTTCATGAAGTTTAGACCGCTTCAACTGAAACAGACAGAATAATACAGAAACATACTGATTAAAGATTTTCTCAATTCTATCATTTATTACATATATTTTGCATTACATTATACAACTTGGCACTACCCACAAGAATTCAAAATTGTATCTACTCACATCCAAATTTACATCTCCCAGAAGGAGCTTTATTTAACTGTGATTTAAAAGAATCTCATTTGTTTAAAGATATGTTTTAAAAAAGGTTCTTTTTTTACAGTTTAATCACAATGAATACTCATTATGAAATAATTTTCATACGGCAAAGTAAAAAGCAAAATGTCCAACATCCAGATAACAATCGGTAACACCCCACATACCTCTTTTCCATTTTCCTGCTCGCTTTTTTTTTTAATTTATTTTTTTAATTTATTTGTTTGTTTGTTTTTGGCTGTGTTGGGTCTTCGTTTCTGTGCGAGGGCTTTCTCTAGTTACGACAAGTGGGGGCCATTCTTCATCGCGGCGCATGGGCCTCTCACTATCGTAGCCTCTCTTGTTGCAGAGCACAGGCTCCAGATGTGCAGGCTCAGCAGTAGTGGCTCACGGGCCCAGTTGCTCCGTGGCATGTGGGATCTTCCCAGACCAGGCCTCGAACCCGTGTCCCCTGCATTGGCAGGCAGATTCTCAACCACTGTGCCACCAGGGAAGGCCCCTCCTGCTCGTTTTTAACATAGCTTAAACCATACTGTATATAAGAACTTTATGTGATGCTTTTTGATGAAAGGCATTTAAAGAAAATAAGACTCCTATGACAGGTTCAATATATTCAAATCAGTATTGCTTTCCTAAGTCTGATCCTAGAACAAGTTAGGCATCCAGGGGATTCTTATCTATACACACACTTTCCTTGAGACTATAAATCTTTCCATTCTCAAGAACTGACACAGAAAGCAATAAAAATTTTACTTCATATCATTGGACTTGATCCATGGATTAAACTTCATGATGTTTTGTGACCAAATGAAAAGTAGCAGGTCTGACAGAAAACTGTAATTTTCCTCTTGGTTCTATTGACAATATTCCTATTACTTTCATAATTCACTATTACTTCCCTGCCTCAGTTTTCTAAACTGAAATGGAGCTAATTAATCTGGGTTTACGGGGAGGAAAACAGGCAAATGTAGAGATGAAATAAGACTGGCCCAAAGTTGAATTGTTATAATGGGTCATAGGTACACAAAGCTTCACGTTACTTTTCTCTCTCTTTTGTATACGTTGGATATTTCCCAAGATAAAAAATTACATTAAAATGAGGCTCATTATATCTGCCACTTTCTTCCCCCAGAGGGGGAAAATGTGTTTAAAAGCCTACAAAAACAAATTGAATGACATGGGATGAGCATGTCGTCCTTATAACTTTCAAATTTTAAAATCTTCTGTTGCGTCTCTTATATAAAATAACTTGTAGGGCTTCCCTGGTGGCGCAGGGGTTGAGAGTCTGCCTGCCGATGCAGGGGACGCGGGTTTGTGCCCCAGTCCAGGAGGATCCCACATGCCGTGTAGCGGCTGGGCCCGTGAGTCATGGCCACTGAGCCTGCGCGTCCGGAGCGTGTGCTCCGTAACGGCAGAGGCCACAACAGTGAGAGGCCCACGTACCGCAAAAAAATAAATAAATAAAAAATAACTTGTAAAGGGCCTTGGTTAGGCAATGAGAGGAAATAATTCAAGTTTAAGATAGCAATATTAATTAACTGTATAGAATATATCCTTATTTTAATTGCTGTGAAAATGCAAAATAGCTCCCATCATAAAGAAGGTTAACTGTTTTGTGTGTAGCAAAATTCTGTATCATCATTAGAGGAAAAATCTACCTAAAGACTGTTACAAATCTTTTTTTCCTAGTATCAATCTTTCAGTGAAGCTATTAATTGTAAAACTGCATAAGGGCTTTAAGCAATAAAATTCCAACCTACTAGGAAACAATGTTAATATTCTACAAGAGTCAAATAAGGAGTCAGAAAAGGGACTGCTGTTTTTTAAAAAACAGCATAGGGCCAGTTCCTTCATATACTATATTAAATGGCTCATTCCTTCATATGCACAGTTCATGGACCTTTAGGCCTATTACATCCACAACCAATTATAAGGACAAGACAGAAGTGAATTATGAGACCAGCTACAGAGTTTAAAAGATTAATATTCACATTTGATAAGAATTTGACCAGAGATCTGAAAACTTACTCAGATGATCTAGAGGTAAATTACTGGATTAAATTACAAAATTAATTGAGGCAGGTATCTTAGGAACAGAAAAGTTAACAAAGGATTCAATATCATAGTTCTATTTGTTCTCTTTCACAATAAACTTGTAAGTGCTTAAGATAAGTATTCCCACAGCAAACATCAATATGCACATTCCCCTTCTTGGTATAATACCAAAAAAGGTAAAACTTTCCATTTTTAAAAATGCACACAAGGACTTCACTCGTGGTCCAGTGATTAAGAATCAGCCTTCTAATGCAGGGGACGCGAGTTAGATACCTGGTCGGGGAACTAAGATCCCGCAAGCTGCGGGGCAACTAAGCCTGCGCAACACAACTAGAGAGCCCAGGCACCAAACTACTGAGCCTGCGTGCCACAACGAGAGAAGCCTGTGCACCACAACAAAGACCCACTGCAGCCAAAAACAAACAAAAAAAAGCACACAGAATTGAGAAAAAGAATGCCAAATATTTACCCGTATCTTATGTTTATAATGGTTTTCATCTAAAACGTTTACCTGTAAGTCAGTCACTTCTTCATTATAATTATCTTGCTTGGTGACATTTGAAAAGGAGCGCAAGGCTCCTGTGAGACGAGGTAAAGCCATCTATTATTCAATCAGCGATCCATACAACGAGAAGCCTGAAACTGAAACAAAACAAGATGATATTTATCTGTAGAGAGGAGGTGGGAGAGGTAATCAAATTCAACAAATTAGCCTGTATAAGAAAAAAAGAAACTAATTAGTTAAAAAGCAATTGCTACCAATGTTGAAAAATTCTCCTGACACATTTTCTACCCAAGTAGTTTATTTAATAATTCATTGGCTTATAGGTGAAAAAGAAACAGACAAAAAAAAACCCCACTTGTTTGTGGGTACTACCATAACATTCCTTCAAATGAATTCTACCAATTCCTAAGTACAGGTGTCAAATACTTTATTACTACAGCCAATAATATTGAGAGAGATAAAAGCACCTGCCCATCTTTTCTCCAATTTCATTTTACACTCACTGATTTCATTTCACATTATCCCTTACTTTCAGTCTCACTGGCTTTTTCTCTTCTTAAAGTATCAAGCATGTTTCCACCTACTTGCATTTGCATTACTTGGAATGTTCTTCTGATCCTCATACAGCTGACTCCTTGACACAAAAGTCTTGGCTTAAAAGATGCCTCCTGAGATGGGGCCTTTTTTGACCACTCAATCTTAGACAGGGCAGCTACCCAGTTACTGTCTATCATAGTACAACATTTCAATTATTTTTATAGGCACTAATTAATATTTGACATTCTCTTATTTATTTACTTATTTATATATTGTCTTACCCCACAAAGAGTAAGCTTCATGACAAAAAAGATCTTCATTTCACTGATCTCCCCTAGCAAACAAAACAGTACTAAAATATTTTTGGCACTCATTAACTATTTGGTTAATAATAAAAAGAAGAAAACTGGAGAAAAGGAGACCATGGTAACAGGGAGACTGAAGAATGAGAAAAGAATTAGAGCAGCTGAGGAAGGGGAGAATTCCCAGGGAAAGAAAGAAGTCAGGTAATCTGACCTAATCTTGTTTATATGCTAACAACTAAATAACTAATCTTTTGGCAAACAGACTAATTATATTTGCTATGAGGGGAGTCCTCATCTATGGAATACTCTTAGAGGGTTATCCTGGTTTAAGATAGCTTATTACAACAAAACTACAATGTGTATAAGGCATGACTGCCTGGAGAATGTCACATAAACTATGTAAGTCCCTAGGACAGTTCTCAAATAGGGATGATTTTGCCCCCGTTGGGACATTTGGCAATATCTGGTAACACTTTGGGACATCACATCTGGGGGGTTGGGAGGGTACTACTGTTTTCTGGTGGGTAGAGGCCAGTGATGCTGCTAAACATACTATAAGGCACAGGACAGCCTCCTCACAACAAAGAATTATCTAGCCCCAAATGTCAATAGTGCAGAGCTTATAAAAACCTACTCTAGTCTAAAACAGAGATGTTTTATAACCCAAACACTTCTCACAGTGTGAAAAGACCAACAAAACTCAATTAAGAGACCTCACTAATTGTTTGGGCCAAAGAGCGTGTGTCTATTGTGAGACTGAAAGAAAGAACAACTAGGGGGACATATAGGATGCCTCAGACCACTCCTTGTTTCTGCTCTTCTTGATTGCATATACCCTTTGAAGTTATTACAAAGCTTAATACTTGGAAAAATCTCTGGCTCCTATATTAGTGTAATTAGATATAAAATAACTGTATGAAATGTTGAACAAAATAAGAGAGAATTTAAAAATAATGAATAATAATAAAATGACTAGGCAAATTTGAAAATATAACTTTTAAAAATAAATACTTGTTAAATTAAAAACTATCAATATATAAGTTAAACAATAGATTAAATACAGTGAAAAGTGGTGACCTGAAAGAGAGATCTGAAGAAATAACCCAGTATGCTGTTACAACTAGACAAAGTATACATTAAGTAGATCAAAGAGAAACAAGTCCAAATATATCGATACTCACAATAAATGTAAATGAATTAATCTTAACACCCAAAAGATTGACAGACTGAATTACTAAACAGCAATCAAGTAAACACTAGAGCTATACCTAAAATAGGACAGAGAAAGGTTGAAAGTTAAGAGATAGAATAAGATCCTCCTATAAATAATAACCAAAAGTAGCTGTAAATAATAACCAAATAAATAATAATAATATTTGGTTAAATAATAACCAAAAGTAGCTGGTGGCTATATCAATAGTATCAGATCAGACAAAATAGACTCTAAAAACGAAAGGTATTATTAGGGATGGGGGGAAAAAAACAAAAAAAACCCACTTCTCTACATAATAAGAAAAGATACAGCTCACTAAGAAGGTATAAAACTTTTGAATTTGCATGCCCTGATGGAATAGCCTCAAAATAGTTAAAACAAATAGACCTCCAAAAGAAAGTAACAAGTCCAACATCAAAGTGAAAGTTCAATAATTGATTAACTATTGATAGGTCAAATCAACAAAAATTCAACAAAAAATAGGGAACTTGAGCCGTGAAATTAGTAAATTTAACCTAACATATATGAAAATATATATTCTTTTCAACACTTGTAACAATTTTAAATGGTCTATGTATACGAGGCCATAAAGTAAATCTCAACAAATTTCAAAAAATAAGTATCATATAGATCAGGGGTCAACAAACTTTGCAGAAAGAGAGTAAATACTTAGGTTTGGCAGGCCACACGCAGTCTCTGCTGTATAATCTTTGCTTTTTTTTTTTCTTTAAAAAAACAAAACAAACAAAAAAACACCATTCTTGGGCTCAGGGTGACCAAATTAGTCTGCTGACCCCTGATATAGCTCATATACAAAATACAATTAGATTAGAGCAAAATACAATTAGATTAGAAATCAGAAACATAAAAGATTAAAAAACATAGATGATTGCATTACAAATCTGTAAGGAAATGGTATGAGAATGGCTGGGGCAAAAAATGGATGGATTATCCACACCACACTGAAGAACTTTAATCAGAAAAGTAAAATGATCCAATTTGCAAATAAACTCCCTAGCTAGCTGACTTCAAATTTCAAGTATCCATTGGGAATGAATTTAGGAGAGCATTTCTGGAAACGAGATGATTCCGAGAACCACATCTGGATTTTTCTAACACTAGATAACGTACTTTCTGGAGCATCTGGAAGAAGAAATGAAAGTAGGAGTCAGTGGACAGCAAAGAGACTCTCAAACTTTAGTGTGCATCAAAGTCACCGGAGGGCTTCTCAAATTGCTAAGCCCCACCACCCTATTCTTCACCTCCAAGTTTCTGATTCAGCAGATCAGATGGCACTGTGATGGGGCACAAAAATTTTATATTTCCAACACATTCTCCAGTGATGCAGCAGGTCAAGGACCATACTTTGAGAACCAGTTTTAGAGATAGTATCTTTTATTCTGAAGTCACCATTCAATTTTGTCTCAAATCAATAGTAACCAAGGAGTTTCCGTCTATACTAAGAATTGGGTGGCTTGAGTTAGGTTGCATAATCTGCTTCCCAGCAGTCTTTCTCAACAAGGTCTTACTGAAAGTGAACTGAATGACTTTTTTCTCAATTCTCCTACAGATGGAACATAGTTAATATCATCCATTGAGAAGTAAAGCATACAATGTATGCCTTAGGGCACTGGAGTTTAAATTCTCTACCTAGATTGAGAGAATTCTATTCAAAGACAAGAACGCTATTCATGATGACTGACATTAAGTCAGAAGTCTTTAAAGAAAGGTCTTGACACTAAACTGAACAGTATTCTGCCTCGGAACCTACTTTTTAACCTCACACGTTAGTGCTTTCAAAATGTAGAATCAGAACAAGAGACATGGGATACATGGGCTATTCTGCCTCAGGCAAGGTCTTATGAATTAACAAGTATTTGGGACCACTACTTCCATCATTTAGACATATCTCACAATAATCTGAATGTCCTGTCCCTCTCTTTAAAAAGCAGGCAGTAAGAGTTCATTGATTTTTACTCTAATTCACAAACCTAACAAACCCTAACAAAACAAGATACCACTCACACTGAAACTCTAAGAAGAGATCTAACAATGGGGCCTGGTAATGAGGTCACACTGTTATACACTGCACGAACAGGAAACTCTAAAGCTTCCTGAGGGCTCATCAAAATCATCAGTATGAATTATACTTGTCAAAAAATGAAGTAAAGCACATTACTTGGTTTTCTAATTTGGTTTTATCTATTTTCTTCCTCCAGTTAAATGACCAACACTGTAAAATGTAACAGCTCATTTCCTCATAGTCAGTCACCTATAAATCATTTATTCACAAATACTTGAGTATCTCCTATCTAGTAGGAACTGTGCTAGGCACTGAGTATAAATAAGGCTTACAGAACTCTATTCTTCAAAACTCATTGTATTCTGTACCAGTAAAAAGATCACCAACATTTAAGGGTATCTGAAATGTATAAAGGTCAAAATGAGAAAGCCTATTTTAAATCTTTGGTTATTCATTTAATCAGCAAATATCTATAGATCACCCACAATATATTAGATACACTGCAAGGATCTAGAGATTAAAAGAATAAAAATTTTGGTATGACTGCAGCTGCCCTAAATAAAAAGTTTACAGTATGGTTGAAAAGAAAGAAAAATAGTTGCAATAATTGTGTAGATATAACTGCAGGAAGACAAGGGAGAAAACACCTAAGAGGGTGAGAAGGAAGGTAGATAAGAAGAAAGGAAATTGAGATTTAAAGGACTTGAATGAGCTGACCTGGTGGGGAAGAAAAGGTTATTCCAAGGTAGAGATATAAAGAAGAAAACTAAAATAACAGATTATTGCTTAAAAAATCCCTATATAATAGTACATTTGGAGACTCATGAAATAAGACTAAAGATGTAAGCAGAGATCCAACAACATGTCTCAATTTAAGCATTTTTTATCCTGATAAAAAATTTAACATATTGTACAGAAATGACTCAAATATAAGTGTAGTGAACAGATGAAAGGTGGGGTTAAATTGAAGACAAGCAAACCAGTTGGAAAGTTCTTTCAAGAAACCAGGTGAGAGACAGAGGATACAACTGAGGCAGGGAAAGGCAGAAAAGGATGGATCTGAGAGATACTTATATTGGGGAGATAGAATAAATTCACGGGACAGGATGTGAAGATCAAGGGGAAAAGGGCAGGACACCCATATTTCTGGTTCAGGAGAAGCAGAACAGCAGAGTGTATGGGTACAGAGGGCATACTGGAAGACGAAAGATGATTAATTCTGCTTTGGAAAGTTTTGATCATGGGCCATCAAGTGGGATATATAGTTTGGGGTTTCCTATCACAGGTCTGGGCTGGAAGTACAGAATTTAGTGTTATCACTTCAACATAGTTAAAATCATGGATGAACATATTCCTTTAAGTCAAATTATTTATATATATAAACCTGTGGACCCTCTCCCTAAGAAAATAGACATATACACATATAAACATTTTGTAATCCATTTCAGAGGCTGCATGAATGTCATGAAACCTATCCATGTACCCCGAAAAACCTCTTGAGAGTAGACAGTACAGGGCCAAGGACAGCGTCCTAAGAGATCAGCAAAGAGCTGTCATATGAAGAAAGTGGTATCACATGAAAAAAGACAGTTTCAGATGTCATGCTAGAGAGTCCAGTGTACTTAGCCACTCTCAAGTCTTAGATGACTTTAGTACACATAGTTTCAAAAAAAATGGTCAGTGAAAGAAAATTTCAGTGGGTGAAAGATAAATGGAGGGCTTCTCTGGTGGCACAGTGGTTAAGAATCCGCCTGCCAACGCAGGGGACATGGGTCCGAGCCCTGGTCTGGGAAGATCCCCCATGCTGCAGAGCAACTAAGCCCGCGAGCCACAACTACTGAAGCCCGCGCACCTAGAGCCCGTGCTCCACAACAAGAGAAGCCACTGCAATGAGAAGCCCGTGCACCACAAGAAGAGTAGCCCCTGCTCGCCACAACTAGAGAAAGCCCGTGCGCAGCAACAAAGACCCAATGCAGCCAAAAATAAAAATAAAATTTATTTAAAGAAAAGATAAACAGAAAGGGAAGAAATGAGGAAATAAAATGGGTACTAGCTACTCTTTCAAGGAACTTGGTTGAAAAGAAAAGGAGAAGAGGCAAGAAATAGCAAAATGCATGCTGTTGAGAGTTTTTAGAAATACAGGAGAGAGTTGAGCACAATTCTATAATCAGAGTAGAGCCAATAGAGAAAGAGAGAGGTTGAATAACCAGAAGAAAGACTATGACTTAGGGTAGCCGGGTCCCTGAGAACGCAGGAGAGAGAATCATGGTTCTAGTGATAAGACTTGGATGGAAGGATGAACATGGAGGGATGGATGAGTCAAAGTGCAGATATGTTTGTAATATGGGAAGCAGAAGGTGAATGGGGGAGAAAAAATATGGTAAAAGAGAGTTCCACCAAAATGACTCCTATTTTCTTTGAGATCTGCCAAGACTATTCAAAAGATGAGATGGAATTTTTAAAGACAGAGGCAAAAGTTTGACCTTACCACCAAAAATGAGAGGAAATTGATTAATAAACCATAAAAGGATTTTTCAGGTGGCAAATGAATGCTCATCTCATACCGGAAACCATAAATTTAGAATGGCAACAATCTGGCAAAGGAATGAAGGTTGGTATTATAGAGGGTTAAGGCTTTATAACACAGGGACAGTAGGAGGACAGTGGAGCCTAAATGATGCAAATGATTAAGTGCTGGATTTGAGATCCAAAGGAAAGGAAAAAACATTCACCTAGGAGGTCTTAAAGATACAACGTCATAATGTTTATGGTTAAAATTTCTGATATATAAGACACAGTGAATGCTCATCAAGATAAACTGGCCTGCAAAGCAATTGTTACCACAGTAATTTCTATTCCACATTTAGCGTGGCCTACTAAATGACAAATGCACACATAAAAATATCCCTCCGAACAAATACAATTGCTAAAAGACTGAAACCCTAAAAGTCAATATTTTCCTGTTGGCCGAAGTAACCCCCACTACGGTTATCTGAATGAATCTTTACAGTGATTAGATATATGTACAGATAAAAAGGAACTGTCTTGAAGAAGTTAACTGCCCTTTTTAACATTCAAATAAGGAAGATAAAAATTTGACAGTAATGCATTTCCCTTTGTGAAATGATATTAACCAATAATGAGTAAGTTAGAATTCTAGTACACATTATTTTGAAGTATCACATAAAAAATTGTAGGATTTATTCTTCATATTCCAAACCTGTGCTTCTCAAGTCTAAAAAGGGTCTAACAGATTGATAGCAACTTTAGGAAAATATAATTACAGTATTTTTAATTATAAAAAATTAACAAAAACTCCAGAAGAGACAAACCGTATTTCCTAATGAGTATAAAGCCAAGCAATTACTTGTTGGTGATCATGGATACCAGGTAATTATTAGGAAGAAAAAAGAAAAAGTAAAAGGGATATAATGTAGGTAAGGAATAAAAACACTGAAAAGACGGAGTGGCCTATGAATGGAGTAAAAATTAGAATTTAAAATTTCAATACTTAAAATAAAATTATATGCCCACAAACCATATCGTTAAAAAAAGTAAGCTAAAATATTTATATTTTAATTCACCAGTTTAAAAAATCGAGCCGTGGGCTTCACTGGTTGGGAATCTGCCTGCCAGTGCAGGCGACACGGGTTCGAGCCCTGGTCCGGGAAGATGCCATATGCCACGGAGCAACTAAGCCCGTGCGCCACAACTACTGAGCCTGCGCTCTAGAGCCCACTCGCCACAACTACTGAAGCCCACACGCCTACAGCCCGTGCTCCGCAACAAGAGAAGCCACCACAATGAGAAGCCTGTGCACCGCAAGGAAGAGTGGCCCCCGCTCGCCACAACTAGAGAAAGCCCACGTGCAGCAACGAAGACCCAACACAGCCAAAAATAAATAAAGTAAATTTATTTTTAAAAAGTTAAAAAAATCAAGTTGTGATATAGTTTACACTGTTTAGATCAGAATTCAGAAAACATCAGCCTTAATAGCCTTAATATATGTAAAACATTATATATATAATCCTCTATTATGTCATTTCAAAATGGGGTGGTTTTTTTCATGGTAAATCCTATAGAAAATTTTAACTTAATCGTATTGAATTTGTATTCCTTACTTTTATTGTACTTTATTGCCGCCAACTGGTTAATGTAGTGGAATCACATTACAGGTGCATTTAATTATTTGAAACAATCAAACATAAGAGGCCAAATATAAGGCATAGACAGACATAAACAGTAATATTAGAGATTCTGCCCACTATTTCATGTACTCAATACATGCTCTAGAGTGAATGGGGGTGAGCAACAAGAATATGATGCTCTCTTAATCTGTTTCAATCACTACATGCATAACAAACTGAGAATCTTGCTGCACTGCATGACTCCAATGTTTAAAACTAAGCTCCCTTTTAAAAAAATATACAACATGGCCATTAAACACAAGCCAACTTTTTCATCTGGTGCACCCTCAGAAACTGTGATATGTTCCAAGTTTGGAGGAAAAACGTGGCTGCATACAACACATTGAGAGACAGTATGTTGTGACAACCTGGTGTCCTCCTAAAGAATTTTCAAGGGAAATTTTAACTATTTATAGTTTCCAGCCAACAAGTTCACTTTAGATCCTAACTCATTCTTAAGCATGAAGCAACTGCTCTTGAATAGTTTCCAGTCAAATTAGAACACACTCAGAGCATGGAGAACAGAGAAGGAAAGGGAAAGATGATTAAGTATATACATATATACTTTTTGTATAAATCAAAATCTATAATGGCTTGTTAAGAATAAAATTTATCTAAATGAGATTGTTGTTCTCTAACTTTTCCCTCCAATTACTTACTTATATCAACTCCAGGTTTCCCATCCAAAGGTGGGGCTGAAAACCTAGCCAGGCTCATAACTATAAACCAGAGTCTACAGAAGACCCCCATGGTTATATTTTAACAAAGGATAAGAAAAGTTTTCTTTTAAATGTTCTTGCGAAAATAAGAGGCTAGAATAACGTATCAGCACAGATGAGAACAAGAATAGTAAGAAAGAACATCCCACAAGGAACAAACCAGCACACAATATTGTAGAGAACACATGGAGGAGACCCACAACATACGAGGCAGCACATATTTCCATTCCAGTGAAAAAGGTCTGGGGCCAGATTAGCTGACAAAGGCAACATTCTCATTCCATCCCAATCTATGGGCCTCTTAAAGACAGACCCAAAAATTTGTGCCTGTCCCCTAATAAGCCCTGAAAAGATTAATTTGAATTGAAACCTCTCAGGAGGTACCCTCATACACCAAACCAAAGCTCAAGTGATGCTCTGGAGCAAGCCTTAGCTGTTTAGAGAAATTATCATGACTTTGTACACTTATTTGTTCCTCTGTACCACAATTATACGGAACACCACTACATTCCCGAATATGAGCTCTGGTGATCTTTTAGAAATCTGATGCAAGTTTTTATACTCAAACAACTAGGATTATATACTCCAAATCCAAAAAAGTATTTATCAAAGGATATGATGGCTTTGATCTTTACTCACTGCTGTATGCATAGTAAATTTTTTTTAACATCTTTATTGGAGTATAACAGCTTTACAATGCTGTGTTAGTTTCTGCACTACAAGAAACTGAATCAGCTATACATATACATATATCCCCATATGCCCTCCCTGTTGCGACTCCCTCCCACACTCCCTATCCCACCCCTCTAGGTGGTCACAAAACACCGAGCTGATCTCCCTGTACTATGTGGCTGCTTCCCACTAGCTATCTATTTTACATTTGGTAGTGTATATATGTCAGCTACTCTCTCATTTCAACCCAGTTTACCTTCCCCCTCCCCGTGTCCTCAAGTCCATTCTCTATCTGTGTCTTTATTCCTGTCCTGCCCCTAGGTTCTTCAGAACCACTTTTTTTTTGATTCTATATATATATATGTATTAGCCTACAGTATTTGTTTTTCTCTGTCTGACTTACTTCACTCTGTATGACAGACTCTAGGTTCATCCACCTCACTACAAATAACTCAATTTCGTTTCTATTTATGGCTGAGTAATATTCCACTGTATATATGTGCCACATCTTCTTTATCCATTCATCACTTGATGGACACTTAGGTTGCTTCCATGTCCTGGCTATTGTAAATAGTGCTGCAATGAACATTGTGGTACATGACTCTTTTTGAATTATGGTTTTCTCAGGGTATATGCCCAGTACTGCGATTGCTGGGTCGTATGGTAGTTCTATTTTTAGTTTTTTAAGGAACCTCCATACTGTTCTCCCTAGTGGCTGCATCAGTTTACATTCCCACCAACTGTGCGAGAGGGTTTCCTTTTCTCCACACTCTCTCCAGCATTTATTCTTTGTAGACTTTTTGAAGTTGGCCATTCTGACCAGTGTGAGGTGATATCTCATTGTAGTTTTGATTTGCATTTCTCTAATGATTAGTGATGTTGAGTATCCTTTCGTATGTTTGATGGCAATCTGTATATCTTCTTTGGAGAAATGTCTACTCAGTCTTCTGCCCATTTTTGGATTTTTTTTTTTTTTTTTTTGATATTGAGCTGCATGAGCTGCTTGTATATTTTGGAGATTAATCCTTTGTCAGTTGCTTCATTTGCAAATATTTTCTCCCATTCTGAGGGTTGTCTTTTCGTCTTGTTTAAGGTTTCCTTTGTTGTGCAAAAGCTTTTAAATTTCATTAGGTTCCATTTGTTTATTTTTGTTTTTATTTCCCTCTCTCTAGGAGGTGGGTCAAAAAGGATCTTGCTGTGATTTATGTCATAGAGTGTTCTGCCTATGTTTTCCTCTAAGAGTTTTATAGTGCCTGGCCTTACATTTAGGTCTTTAATCCATTTTGAGTTTATTTTTGTGTATGGTGTTAGGAAGTGTACTAATTTCATTCTTTTACATGTAGCTGTCCAGTTTTTCCAGCACAGCTTATTAAAGAGGCTCTCTTTTCTCCACTGTTTATACTTGACTCCTTTATCAAAGATGAGGTAACCATAGCTGCACGGGTTTATCTCTGGGCTTTCTACCCTGTTCCATTGATCTATATTTCTGTTTTTGTGCCAGTACCATACTGTCTTGATTACCGTACCTTTGTAGTATAGTCGGAAGTCAGGGAGCCTGATTCCTCCAGCTCCATTTTTCTTTCTCAAGGTTGCTTTGGCTATTGGGGGTCTTTTGTATCTCCATACAAATTGTGAAAATTTTTTTTCTACTTCTGTGAAAACTGCCATTGGTAGTTTGATAAAGATTGCAATGAATCTGTCAATTGCTCTGGGTAGTACAGTCCTTTTCACAATGTTGATTATTCCAATCCAAGAACATGGTATATCTCTCCATCTCTTTGTATCGTCTTTAATTTATTTCATCAGTGTCTTATACTTTTCTGCATACAGATCATTTGTCTCTTTAGGTAGATTTATTCCTAGGCATTTTATTCTTTTTGTTGCAATGGTAAATGGGAGTGTTTCCTTAATTTCTCTTTCAGATTTTTTATCATTAGTATATGGGAATGCAACTGTTTTCTGTGCATTACTTCTGTATCCTGCTACTTTACCAAATTCATTGATTAGCTCTAGTAGTTTTCTGGTAGCATCTTTAGGATTCTCTATGTATAGTATCATGTCATCTGCAAACAGTGACAGTTTTATTTCTTCTTTGCCGATTTGGATTTCTTTTATTTCTTTTTCATCTCTGACTGCTGTGGCTAAAACTTCCAAAACGATGTTGAATAATACTGGTGAGAGTGGGCAACCTTGTCTTGGTCTGATCTTAGTGGAAATGGTGTCAGTTTTTCACCACTGAGAAGGATGTTGGCTGTGGGTTTGTCATATATGGCCTTTATTATGTTAAGGTAAGTTCCTTTATGCCTACTTTCTGGTGGGTTTTTATCATAAATGAGTATTGAATTTTGTTGAAAGCTTTTTCTGCATCTACTGAGATGATCATATGGTTTTTCTCCTTCAATTTGTTAATATGGTTTATCACATTGAATGATTTGCATATATTGAAGAATCCTTGCATTCCTGGAATAAACCCCACTTGATCATGCTGTATGATCCTTTTAATAGGCTGTTGGATTCTGTTTGCTAGTATTTTGTTGAGGATTTTTGCATCTATGTTCATCAGTGATATTGGCCTGTAGTTTTCTTTTTTGTGACATCTTTGTCTAGTTTTGGTATCAGGGTAATGGTGGCCTCGTAGAATGAGTTTGGGAGTGTTCCTCCCTCTGCTATGTTTTGGAAGAGTTTGAGAAGGATAGGTGTTAGTTCTTCTCTAAACGTTTGATAGAATTCGCCTGTGAAGCCATCTGGTCCTGGGCTTTTGTCTGTTGGAAGACTTTTAATCACAGTTTCAATTTCTGTGCTTGTGATTGGTCTGTTTTTATTTTATATTTCTTCCTGGTTCAGTCTCAGAAGGTTGTGCTTTTCTAAGAATTTGTCCATTTCTTCCAAGTTGTCCATTTTATTGGCATAGAGTTGCTTGTAGTAATCTCTCATGATCCTTTGTATTTCTGCAGTGTCAGTTGTTCCTTCCTTTTCATTTCTAATTCTGATTTGAGTCTTCTCCCTTTTTTTCTTGATAAGTCTGGCTAATGGTTTATCAATTTTGCTTATCTTCCCAAAGAACCAGCTTTTAGTTTTACTGATATTTGCTACTGTTTTCTTCTTTTTCATTAATTTTGATCTGATCCTTATGATTTCTTTCCTCCTGCTAACTTTGGGGGTTTTTTTGTTCTTCTTTCTCTAATTGCTTTAGGTGTAATGTTAGGTTGTTTATTTGAGATGTTTCTTGTTTCTTAAGGTAGGATTGTATTGCTATAAACTTCCCTTGTAGAAGTGCTTTTGCTGCATCCCATAGGTTTTGGGTCGTCGTGTTTTTATTGTCATTTGTTTCTAGTTATTTTTTGATTTCCTCTTTGATTTCTTCAGTGAACTCTTGGTTATTTAGTAGTGTATTTTTTAGCTTCCATGTGTTTGTATTTTTTATAGTTTTTTTTCCTGTAACTGATATCTAATCTTAAGGCATTATGGTTGGAAAAGAAACTTGATATGATTTGAATTTTCTTAAATTTACCAAGCCTTGGTTTGTGACCCAAGATATGATCTACCCTGGAAAATGTCACATGAGCACTTGAGAAGATAGTACATTCTGTTGTTGTTGGATGGAATGTCCTATACATATCAATTAAGTCCATCTTGTTTAATATGTCATTTAAAGCTTGTGTTTCTTCATTTACTTTCATTTTGGATGATCTGTCCATTGGTGAAAGTGTGGTGTTAAAGTCCTCTACTATTATTGTGTTACTGTCAATTTCCCCGTTTATGGCTGTTAGCATTTGCCTTATGTACTGAGGTGCTCCTATGTTGGGTGCATAAATATTTACAATTGTTATATCTTCTTCTTGGATTGATCCCTTGGTCATTAGGCAGTGTCCTTCTTTGTCTCTTGTAATAGTCTTTATTTTAAAGTCTATTTTGTCTGATATGAAAATTGCTACTCCAGCTTTCTTTTCATTTCTATTTGCATGGAATACCTTTTTCCATCCCCTCACTTTCACTCTGTATGTGTCCCTGGGTCTGAAGTGGGTCTCTTGTAGACAGCATATGTACAGGCCTTGTTTTTGTATCCATTCAGCCAGTCTATGTCTTTTGGTTGGAGGATTTAATCCATTTACATTTAAGGTAATTAGCAATATGTATGTCCCTATTACCATTTTGTTAATTGTTTTGAGTTTGTTATTGTAGGTCTTTTCCTTCTCTTGTGTTTCCTGCCTAGAGAAGTTCCTTTAGCATTTGTTGTAAAGCTGGTTTGGTGGTGCTGAATTCTCTTAGCTTTTGCTTGTCTTTAAAGGTTTTAATTTCTCCATTGAATCTGAATGAGATCCTTGCTGGGTAGAGTAATCTTGGTTGTAGGTTTTTCCCTTTCATCACTTTAAATATGTCCTGCCACTCCCTTCTGGCTTGCAGAGTTTCTGCTGAAAGATCAGCTGTTAACCTTATGGGGATTCCCTTGTATGCTATTTGTTGTTTCTCCCTTGCTGCTTTTAATATTTTTTCTTTGTATTTAATTTTTGACAGTTTGATTAATATGTGTCTTGGCGTGTTTCTCCTTGTATTTATCCTGTATGGGACTCTCTGTACTTCCTGGACTTGACTATTTCCTTTCCCATATTAGGGAAGTTTTCAACTATAATCTCTTCAAATATTTTCTCAGTCCCTTTCTTCTTAACTTCTTCTTCTGGGACCCGTATAATTCAAATGCTGGTGCATTTAATGTTGTCCCAGAGGTCTCTGAGACTGTCCTCAATTTTTTTCATTCCTTTTTCTTTATTCTGCTCTGCAGTAGTTATTTCCACTATTTTATCTTCCAGGTCACTTATCCGTTCTTCTGTCTCCATTACTCTGCTATTGATTCCTTCTAGAGAATTTTTAATTTCATTTTATGTGTTTTTCATCATTGTTTGTTTGCTCTTTAGTTCTTCTAGGTCCTTGTTAACGTTTCTTGTATTTTCTCCATTCTACTTTTGAGATTTGGGATCATCTTTACTATCATTACTCTGAATTCTTTTTCAAGTAGACTGCCTATTTCCTCTTCATTTGTTTGGTCTGGTGGGTTTTTACCTTGCTCCTTCATCTGCTGTGTATTTCTCTGTATTCCCATTTGGTTAACTTACTGTGTTTGGGGTCTCCTTTTCACAGGCTGTAGGTTCGTAGTTCCTGTTGTTTTTGGTATCTGCCCCCAGTGGGTAAGGTTGGTTAAGTGGGTTGTGTAGGCTTCCTGGTGGAGGGGACTGGTGCCTGTGTTCTGGTGGATGAGGCTGGATCTTGCCTTTCTGGTGGGCAGTGCCGCGTCTGGTGATGTGTTTTGGGGTGTCTGTGACCGTATTATGATTTTAGGCAACCTCTCTGCTAATGGGCGGGGTTGTGTTCCTGTCTTGCTAGTTGTTTGCAATGGGGTGTCCAGCACTGCAGCTTGTTGGTCACTGAGTGGAGCTGCATCTTAGCGTTGCGAGGGATATCTCTGGAAGAGCTCTCACTGACTGATATTACGAGGGGCCGGGAGGTGTCTGGTGGACCAATGTCCTGAACTCAGCTCTCCCACCTCAGAGGCTCAGGGCTGACACCCAGCCAGAGCACCAAGATCCTGTCAGCCACACAGCTCAGAAGAAGAGTGAGAAAAGAAAAAAAAAGAGAGAAAGAAAAAATTTAAAAAAAATAAAGTTTTTAAAATTAAAAAATATATTATTAAAATAAAATAATAAAGTAATTAATTAAAAAAAAGAAGAGAGCAACCAAACCAAGAAACAAATCCACCAATGATAACAAGCACTAAAAACTATACTAAAAACAACGACAGAGCCCTAGGACAAATGGTAAAAGCAAACCTATACAGACAAACTCACACAAAGAAGCACACACATACACACTCACAAAAAGAGAAAAAGGAAAAAAAAAAAAAAAAAATATATATATATATATATACATATAAGAGGAAGAGAGCAACCAAATCAATAAACAAATCCACCAATGATAATTAGCTCTAAATAGTCAACTAAGACAAACATAAAACTTGAAACAAATTAGACACAGAAAGCAAACCCCAAGTCTACAGTTGCTCTGAAAGTCTACCGCATCAGTTTGGGGATGATTCACTGTCTATTGAGGTATTCCACAGGTGCAGGGTACATCAAGTTGATTGTGGAGATTTAATCCTTTGCTCCTGGGGCTGCACAGATTTCCCTTTTCTCTTCTTTGTTCACACAGCTCCTGGGGTTCAGGTTTGGATTTGGCCCCATCTCTGCATGTAGCTTGTCCTCTGGCTTCTGTTCTTCACCCAGACAGGCGGGGGTTAAAGGAGCGGCTGACTCGGGGGCTCTGGCTCACTCAGGCTGGGAGGAGGGAGGGGTATGGAAAGTGGGGTGAGCCTACGGCAGCAGAGGCTGGTATGACGTTGTAGCAGCCTGGGGCACGCCGTGTGTTCTCCCGAGGAAGTTGTCCTTGGATCACGGGACCCTGGCAGTGGTGGGCTGCACAGGTTCCCGGGAGGGGAGGTGTGGATAGTGACCTGCGCTTGCACACAGGATTCTTGGTGGCTGCAGTAGCAGCCTTAGTGTTTCATGTGCATCTCTGGTGCCCACGCGGATAGCCATGGCTCACACCCATCTCTGGAGCTCCTTTAGGCAGTGCTCTGAATCCCCTCTCCTCGCTCACCCTGAAACAACGGTCTCTTGACTCTTATGCAGGTCCAGACTTTTTCCCGGACTCCCTCCCAGCTAGCTGTGGTGCACTAGCCCCCTTCAGGTTGTGTTCACACAGCCAACCCCAGTCCTCTCCGAGATCTGACCTCCGAAGCCTGAGCCTCAGCTCCCAGCCCCCACCGGCCCCAGTGGGTGAGCAGACAAGCCTCTCAGGCTGGTGGGTGCTGGTCGGCACTGATCTTCTGTGCAGGAATCTCTCCGCTTTGCCCCCTGCAAGCCTGTTGCTCCGCTCTCCTCTGTGGTTCCTAAGCTTCACCCCTGTCACTCCCCATTTCCGCCAGTGAAGGGGCTTCCTAGTGTGTGGAAACTTTTCCTCCTTCACGGCTCCCTCCCAGATGTGCTGGTCCCGTCCCTATCCTTTTGTCTCTGTTTTTTTCTTTTCTCTTTTGCCCTACCCAGGTACGTGGGGAGTTTCTTGCCTTTTGGGAAGTCTGAGGTCTTCTGCCAGCATTTAGTAGGTGTTCTGTAGGAGTTGTTCCTCATGTTGATGTATTTTTGATGTATTTGTGGCAAGGAAGGTGATCTCCACGTCTTACTCCTCTGCCATCTTGAAGGTCGGTGTAGAGGAAATTCTTAAATCACCCTAACACTGACACTGTGTAAAAGAAGTTGGCACCTACCTCGTAATAGCAGAATGAAATCTCTACCCCTCTCTCTCAAGTAGAGAAAAACTAGACACTAAAATCAGGACTCAGATGAATTTATGTGGTAAACAAGAAATACAAAAACAGGAAAGTAAATCACTAATTTATTGGGCATTATGAATTAGAACAAACACATGGTAAGAATTTTATTGTGCTACTATATTACATGTCATGTATGCTTTACTTAATCTTTCTGAAAGAATGTATTGCCATGACCATTATTTAACATTCTGGTCTGAACTGTTTGTTTCAATCTTTATGAATAAAAACTTAATTACTTACAAAAACAGTGTACTCTCTTTCACTTTGTGTTAGTCAGAAATGTGCCCTGGCAAATATAGTCCATAAGAATGTTTTCTCTGTGCCTTGTTCTGAGCTGAACTCTCACTTCCCTATCGACTCCATCCTCTGGTATTCAGTTTCCTAAACTGAAAGGTGTGTGAAAGGGTCAGACCCATATCTCTCATTCTTTCTTACATTCGAACTTCTACGCCATTTTTCTTACCAACATATTATATATACTACAGTTCAGAGAAAAATAGGTTTTGTTAATGATACCTCCCACCTTTTTTAGAATGCAATTACTGAAAGAAACACCATGCTTCAAAAAGCATAAAAACACGAAGAACATTTTTTTAAAATTCACTTTCTCTGATGTCTTAAATATTTCAGGATGTGTACCCTTAACAAATTTTTAAATAGTAATATAGTCATTTCTCTAAAGATTGCTGGTTAACCATATTTACAGTAAAGACATTAGGAAAATCATGATTGTTGTTGATTTTTTTAAAAAAATGACATTTGTGTAGGTTGAACATTGATGTTTTTCAATGTTTTATAAAAGTTTCCATGTAAGTATAGACTATAAAAGAATTAGGTCACTAAGTACTACATGTTGCTTTCTGATATTAAAAGTACTTTAAAAATTATCTGTACTGCCTAATGTCAATAAGTTATCAAAGTTAAGTACTCTTTTCACATGAGTGACTTCTAGATAGTTGAAGGAACCTGTAATCCTACTTTAAATTTTCTCTTCACCAAGCTAATCAATCCCATTTCTTTCCATCAATCTCCCTCATTAATCCCTGGCTTATATCCTGTCACACAGAAATATGTAGAAACATGCATGAGAACTATATACACCAGCTTCAAGGTAATGGATTGAGAGGCAGCACAGAAGTGACAGAAGAGGGAAAAAAAATTAGCAATACTTTTCAAAAGAGAAGAACTGAAGCAAATAAGGCAAAAATTACTACTTGTTAAATCTGTATGGCAAGTATAGGAGTGTATTACATTATTTTCTGAAAATTTTCCATATTCTTGAAATACTCCACAATTAAAAGTTTTAATTAAGTTTTAAATAAACACAGAAGCCTAATAAGAGAGAGAAGAGTTGTGAAAGCATCAAACTGAATGTCTGCCAAATCGCAGGTTCTGAAAGCACTACTGAAAATGCTCAGGCTTATGAGAGACTGAACGCCGAACATTTGGGTGCTCTTTTAATATTGCTACCCATAATGTGCTTCAATTCCATTTAACCCAAATCAATTCTGCCATTTTCAATCCAGAGTCCATTCTCCATTCTCCTTAGCATAAAAGAAAGAAGAGATCAAGTAGTTAATGAACTCTATATTCTCTTTTAACATCCTAGTAACTGCCCCAAGAAACACACTGTTGAATGTAGCTTAAAAACTGTTTTTGCTAACCTTTATGTTTCTTCAAGGATACGCATCACAGATCCCACAAACTCTCTTTTCTTTAATTCATTCTTAGTTCGTGTACTCCTTCTCCATGTTCAATTTATATTTTTTAAAAATATTCAGGCACAGCAACATCAGTTTCTTGAGATACCTCTCTCTTCTTGATCATCAGAGTTATGTATGAATACACCATCAGTATTACATTCTCCAGAGACCCAGACTCTGAAGATCTACCTTTGTGTTTATACTCTCAGACTATGAATCATACAAACCTTTTTTTCTAAATTACAGTTGCCAGATTAGCAGATAAAAATATAAAGTCAGAGTTAAATTTGAATTTCAATTAATTTTTTAGTATAATATGTCCCATGCAATATTTGGGACATACTTACATGGGATATATTTATACTAAAAAAATTACTTGTCGTCACCTGAAATTCGAATTTAACTCTGCATCTTGTATTTTATTTGGCAACCCTACTCGGAACATTCAAAAATCTGTATTCCTTCACTCTTCTGGCAAATACTGTATCTTCTTAAGTCAAGAATAATAGTTAACAAGAGGTCTCAAAATTTTTGAAATAGGTACCAACTCTTTAAAAGTTCAAATGAGAAAAATGAACAAAAAGTAAAAGATTAGACAAGTCTGTAGTGGTGACACATTTTAATAGATCATTTGTGAGGGCAGCTGCAAAGACCTGAGAAACACCAGGTTCACCAGGGTGAAAAAGTAAACTTCAAGATGGTAATCTAACTAAAGAAGACTGAAGCCTAAAAAATCCCACAACGATCTGGAAAAGGAGGTGTTAACTGAAGTGTTCTTTCTTCCACTTTTTATTCAGCACTGATTAAAAAAAATTATACTGCATCTGGTGAAAATACTTCTACCCATCCATTAACTCATTCATTCAACAAAAACATTCAGGGACTTCCTGGTGGCAAAGTGGTTAAGAATCCGCCTGCCTATGCAGGGGACACGGGTTCGAGCCCTGGCCCAGGAAGATCCCACATGCCACGGAACAACTAAGCCCATGCACCACAACTACTGAGCCTGCGCTCCAGAGCCCATGAGCCACCACTACTGAGCCCACATGCCACCACTACTGAAGCCCGTGAGCCTAGAGCCCATGCTCCGCAACAAGAGAAGCCACTGCAATGAGAAGCCTGTGCACCGCAACAAAGAGTAGCCCCCGCTCGCCGCAACTAGAGAAAGCCCACGCACAGCAACGAAGACCCAACGCAGCCAAAAAAAAAAGAAAAACATTCAGTGGGGACACAGTGATAAAGTTGCTGAAGTGAAAGTCCCCTCTCTCCTTGTTAGTAATATTTTCTTCTCTATTGGATGATTTCCAAAACCCCAAAATATGCTGTAGCTGCTCCCATATTTAAAAACTCCACAGCCCTTTTCAATTAACACCCCACTTTTTTGATCGCTATCTACAGCAGACACTCCAGTCCTATCAGGCTTTAACCTGTACTATTCCACCAAAAGAGCTATAAAGGTCACAAATAAGCTCAACATTGCCAAATTCAGTTACTTCTCAGTCCTTGTTTGATCCCTGTCAGGAGATTTTGACCCAGCCCTTCTGAACAGTTGCTTCACTTGGCATCTAGGACACCAATATGTCTTGTTTTTTCTCCTACATTATCTCTTGGCTCTTTCCACTCTTCTTGGTTCCTCCTCATCCTCCTATCCTTTAACACTGCTTTGCCCCTAAGCTCAGAGTTCAGACCTTTTCTTTAGCTACAGTCATTCCCCATGTGATCCTTCAGTCTCAAGGCTTTAAGTATCATTTATATTCTAACACCAAATTCTTATCTCCATCCTGCGCATCTCACCTGTACTCCAGATTTGTCTACCCACGCCTCTTCCACATCTCCACTTAGATGTCTAATAGTGAGCTCAAACTTAAAACTGTCAAAATTTATCTCCCATGCAAACCTCCTCTTATGGTCTACCTCACTTTAATAAATCACAACTCCACTCTGCCTGCTGCTCAGACCAAAAAACTTGGAGTTATGCTTTACACCATCCACCTTATCAGTAAAGTCTCCCAATTCTACCTTCAAAATATATCCAGAATCTGACCACTTCTCATCATTACCATCTCTTCCCCAGTTTACTGCAATGGCCTATTTAGTCTCCCTGTTTTCACCCTTACTCCCTAACAATCTAATTTCCACATATAAACAAGAATGATTCTTTTCTAAAACAAATAACATTGTGGCTCTCCTCTGCTCAAAACCCCCCAAGGTTTCCCATATCTCTAAGTAAACTTCAAAACTCCCAAGGCATCTGGCTTTCTCCAACCTTTTGATTTGATCCCCTGTAACTCTCCTCCTTGCTCATTTTGGGGCATCCACACTGGCCTTGGTGCAGTGATATAACCATACCAAGCAGATCCCTCTGGATGAACACTCTTCCCCCAGATGCCACAAAGGTAGGTCCCTCATTTCCTTCAGGTTGCTGCTCAAACATCTCTTTACCAGAGACGCCTTCTCGGACCACCCTATCTAAAACAGCACCCTTTCCTTCATCCTTCTGCACCCAACCCACTTTACTTCAAGGCACTTATCACTGTGCTTGTTGTCAGCTACATCCAATAGAGTAAGATCCCCACAAGGGTGGGGACTTTGCTTTGTTCACTGCAGTATCCAAAGCACCTCAACAGTGCCTGGGGCCTCGTGCAGTCTCGGTAAATATTTGTATAATGGCTGGCTGGATGGACTGACAGGAAGAATAAAGGGAAGCCAAAGCTGCCACAAAAAAAAGAGGCAGAATTTACAGGTCTGGATTCCTATACATTTATTTTTTGAAGTTTATATCATCTTTATTTCAAGACCTCAAAAATATAGTTTCACAGAAATTAGCTTAATTATTTGATTAATTTATTTCAGTCCCTAAGAAAAGAGGTCTTACAAACAAGGAAGTTTACTCAAACAGAAAAGAAATCAAAACCTACTGTGATTTATTCAACTCATGATGCCATTCTTTTCAAAGAACTTATATATGCAGAAATGTAATTCTTATTTTGGGGGTAAGTTTTTTTCAAAATCTCAAGCTAATAAAGTAGAAAAGCAAAAGCAAGGGTAAAAGGATAGTCAACAGTTGCTAGAAACTCTAGGGTAGGAGTGGGCTCAGCAGGAATATCATAGTAGAAGAATGCAGGAACAACTTTCACTCAGTTGATATTTCTTAACTAGTATTTCCACTGCATGCTGGACACCAGGCTGGGTGAACCACAGTGAGCAAAATCAATCTGCTACCTGCCCTTGCGAAGCTCACAGCCTGGTGGGGAAGACAACCCAATTAAATAAGCTATCTCAATACAAACTAAGACTGCTATCTATAAAAGGAGGCAGTAATGAGTGTTATCGGAACACAAAGCAGGTGCCTCTAGCCTAGCAATAAAGGAGGTTGGGAAGGAAAAGCAGCTTTCTTACTTGAGACTTCAAGGATGAAGTGTTAGGTAAAAAGGGCAACATATTCCAGATGAGGGGTGAGAACATTTCACACTCAAGGAACTGAAAAGATGACTGGAGCATAGCGGTCAAAGAGTATGTAATGTGGCAAGAGATGGAGCTGGAGAGATAGGTAGGAATGAGGTCATGAAGGGCCTCATAAGTTATGTTGTTTAGAAATTGTTCTAATAGTAAGAGAAATCTTCAGAAGAGTTTTTGACTTGAGCTGTGTTTAATAGACATTACTATGACTGCAGTACTATGGACCACAGGAAGGCAAGACCTGAAGCAGAAAGATACTAGGAGGTTGCTGCAGTAATCCAGATGAAGAGATGAAGATGAGGAGATGATGGGTTCCTGAAACGAAGTAGTGGTAGTGATTTAGAGAAAAGTGGAGGAATCAGGTAATTCAATTAAATTTATTTGGCTTACTCTGATTATTTCTATCTGTGGTGGGGAAGGAGGCAAGGACCTCAGCTGACCTCCACATGTATAGATCAGGTTGATGACAGAATTCACTGAATTAGGGCTCAGTTTTTCTTGGGTAGGGGGGGCAGTTAGGAATATTATGAGTTCAATCTCGGATGAGTTGAGTCTGAGATGTCTGTATGACATTCAAGTAGAAACAGTCAGTAGGGGCTGAATATTCAGGTGTGAAGTTCAGGAGAGAGGTCTGGATACAAACATGAGAATCATAAAGAGTATCATGGGAAGAGATAAAAATCACCCAAGGATTTGTGTGACGACTAAGAAGACAAGAACAGCAGAAGCTGGAGGAACATGAGACTTTACAGAATAAATGGGTAGAAAGGTCTATAAAGGAGATTCTGAACAACAGGAGGCCAAATAAGGCCAGGGTGGTGTCTCTGAAACCAAGGAAAGGATAAGTTTTAATGAAGAGGTATGGTCAACCATGTCAAACGCTGTCAAGACATGTGGTAAAATGTCCATTGGATATAGAATTTTAGCTATGTTCTTCCAGTGTTCTGTTTCTAATAAATACAAACAGAGGAGTTTTCAAAACCTGGTGTTCAGCCAAGCCACCCCTCAAATTCCTTAAAGAATTTCATTGAACAGTCTCCCAAAGCCAACATCTTGACTATAATCTCCAAGAGTGCAAAAGTGATGTATGTCTTCTTTTCCCTGGTACCCTGTATGGTTCTTGGTCTGTGCCAAAGAACTCAATAAGTATCTGTTCAATGATGTGTACTCAGAGTATTACTGTGAAGCTTTCCAGAATTGATTTTTAGGTTATTCTTTACCACACCAATCTTCAGAGTAAAAGCATTGCTAATAGTTTTGCAAAGCTTCCTTCACTCCTTAAAGAACGCTCAAAAAGAACGTTTAGTGAGCCTCCCTGGTGTCAGAGGTACTACTTAAAGCAGGTCTCATTTTAGAAAATATATGTGCACTGGGAAAGGATGCACTGAAATTATTTTTGCAGATTGTATACTGTCATTAATTTATTCTTATAAATCATTTATGTAGACTTTTATAATTAAGTTTCTTAAATAAAGATTAAGACATACTTATATCTATCAATATTTATAAATAAGAGTAGCATTTATCATTTTTACATTGTTCTATTTGATTGGCTTGTTGGACATTTTATTCACTTTCAAGAATTTTTCTACAAGGACAAGTTGTCTCATTGGTAAGCAAGGATTTCCTCACCTGGAATGGAATATAAATTTTCCTTTATCAAATTCATATGCCATGTTTCTTAGCTACACACAACTGAGTAACTTGCTAGTTACTGACTTCGTTTGAAAATGACCTAGCAAGTCTTTGAAAATGCTGGAAAACATTAGCAACTGCCTCCCTGACTACTCCATAATCCTGAGATAAACTACCTTCCTTCTTTTGAAGTTCTGGTGTAATAAGATAGATATTATCCAAAATTAAGAGGCTCTTGAATTCATATGCTTTAATATAGAAGTTCTTCACAATATGAATTGGTGGCACTGGAATCACTTGGGAGTTGCTTGAAAATAGACATTTCTAGACACCATCCCCCAAGAGTATGATTCAGCAGTTTGACAATCTTTGGTTTAGTCATTAAATAACTAGGTATGAACTTTCTTCTCTTCAACTATAAATATTTCTTGTCAATTATCTTATTAAAACATATCCTGAGAATGCTTACTGTTACCGGTAATTGTCTTACATATTATATCTTTAAATCATGTACCTCTCAAAATTGCACCCTTATTTTCCATGTCAGTTCAAACCTTTGATGATGAATGCAATTCCTAAGAATTATCTTTAAAGAGGAAATCACAGAAGTGGAGGAAAACTAGTCAAAAACTCCAAAACCAGGAAGATAAAATGGGAATCTATCTTAATTTACAAAGGTCTCCAAGAGTTATTCTATTCAAATAACAACAAGGAGAGACAGACTGTAGTAGGAAGAAGCAGAATAAAAATAAAAAGAAATTAATTCAGATGCCAATTTTTGTTTGATGGTAGAAAATCAAGCTAACTTCTCAGGATATCAATTTTCTGATCAATAAAATGAAGAGGAATAACAAAATGATTTTTTATGCCCCTTTCAGGCTGAATGATCTGACTAAAATCAGAATACTCAAACATGGGTTGAATTGCATTAACTCTGAATCACAGAGACAGTTTCAGAAATAAATTAGGACAACCTATAAGACATTACCACAGCCAACGCAGAGCTGGAAAATGAACAAACAATAGACAAACTCACTTAAACATACTTGCTCATCTACATGCAAAATACTCAAATGAGATGGTACATATTGAATTAATGAACATCTATATGGGTCTGTCAACTATGTGCTAAGTATTATACCAGGCAAAAGAAATGAGAAATAAGATCCAGTCCCTACTTTAAGTAACTTTAGAGTATAACACACAATGCCTCCCTTTGGATGATTACTAAATACATATTAGATACCTTATTCTCTCCTCCTTGGTAATTATGCACTTTTTCTTTCCATAAATGTCTTTGCTGTAATTTCAGTTTCAGGTAGATATCTGCTCAAAGTTAAAAACTGTGTCACATTACATCAAGATTATTCTGTACTTAAAGGGCTCATGTAAACTACCTCCCCATGGAAGGTACTATGGGGCAATAAATTTACTTCATTCAACAAGTACTATACATTTTCCTCATGAATATGCTTTGTGCATAGAATGCTTATGAATTACAAGTTATTAACACATAGATCACTCAGACCAATGTAAAAACTGGAAAAATAAAATATTATTTTTCAGGTAGAAACTGATTTCCAATTGTGAATTTTACAACTAAGCCAACTTTGCAAAAAGAAAACTTACTCCTCTTAACTGGCAAAACACTAGCATGCATACCATCTTTTTGATCAAAGGCAAAATCAAGTCATACTGTGCAAGTAAAATAATCTGCTCCTCTTTCAATGCCACTTACATATAAACACTGACAATAACTTATTCTTGCAAAAAGCCTTGCTTAGGTCAACTAGAGATCCATGACATGAGGAGGAGCCCTAGTCCAGATTCTCTACTAAAAGGGTGATGGACTACAGAAAGTTCCATAAGTACCGACATCCTATGTCTCTTGATTTCCTAGGCCTAGCATAGTGCCTGGTACATATGAAGACATAAATAAGTGAATGACGAATGAACAAAAACTAAAACTATTCAGCAGGGATCACAACTTAAGCTATGAAAAATTAATTCATTTAAATAATATTATTTAGCTTACACTTAACTGGTATCTCTAAGAAGCATTTTTCTTATGCAAGAATATTATTATAATTATCATTAAAAATGAAAGATACATGAAGAGAAGCACGATCCAGAGTGGAATCAAAAGCTGAATTCTCAACTTCTGAGAACACTTTGAAAATCAGAAAAGTGATTTCAATCTATGAAACATGCAATCTGGTGATGGTGACCGCTCTTCAATCTAATCTTAGGAAAAGAAAGACAGAAAATATGATTACTAGTTTGAACTACACATGTGATACCATTCATATAAAATTTTTAGCTTCCGCTAAAATGTTTCTTTTAAACTAAATAGCAAAATACACGAACACACTGGAGTCAATGAATGAGTTAATGTGTGATACGAAGCCTATTTAAAAGAACTGCCCACGTACCCACAACACTTCAGCACGCTTGCACATACAACACTTATTTCGAAGTAACATTCTAGACTCCTCGATTGCTAAATTCACCATGGTCCACTCCCCACCCACTTTATTTACTTTTCAGTGTGGAGGTAAAAAACACAAGGAAGCTGATTTCTCTCCCAAGTCCACGTGAAGAAAACGAAAAAGTTACTACATTTTTGTAACGGGAAAAAAACACAAAAAAACAACCCTAATGAAAACAAATTACCCACGGACAGGAAAAATTTTTAAAAATTACCCATCTGGTCATCACGTTGTGGCCTAACACCTTGGCAACATGTGACTCTGGTTCATTTTTTGATTCCCACCCCCACCCCACAAATTCCATGAAAAGGACGAGACTATCCGAGACCACAGACAAGTCTCCGGCCCCGAGAGGGATGACAGGTCCGGGCTTGCCTCCGGGGCCGAAAGGGAATCGTCCAAGGGGCACCCTGGCCCCGCCTCCTACCGGCTTCTCAGGGCCGCAGCACCCCTTCTCCTCCTCCCACTTCCTTCTCCTCACCTCTCGGCCCCGGTTCATGCGCTTCCCATCTCTCCGCCAGCTCCTGCCTCCGCGCCTCCCTCCATTTCGGTTTGATCTTTACTTCCCACGCCGGGTGAGGGCCGGAGGGCAGTGCAGAGGATGCCAGCGGGCAGCTGCCCCGCCGCGTCCTAGTCCGCACCCCACGCCGGGCTTGCCGGGTCCCCTCCAGCCACGGGGCAGGGTACGCGAAGACAGCCGGACAGCCCCACAGATCCGGAGAAGAGGGAGGAGGCGGAGCAAGCGCGGGCCTACACGTCACCCGCCCGCAGCGGCGCCAACGTCTGCACGTCGGCTCCCCCAGCCCCACCCCCCCGCGTGCGCGCGCCGCCGCCCCGCCCGCCGCCCGCCCAGCGCTGAGGGGGACCAGGCCTGCGGCGAGGGCGCGCCCCCGGGCGGGCGTGGGCGCGGGCGCGCGCGTTCCCGGGACTCGGTGTCTGTGGGGTGCCCTTGCGAGGCAGGGCCTGCCACCTCCAGATCGCTACCTGAGCATCTTTCCCTGTAGTTACTTGAGTCGGCTCCATCTTCTCCCCGCCCTTCTCTGTGAGGTGAAGACACGGAGGAGGTAATTCCTATTACAGGTAAAGTAGAGAGGAGCCCTGAGTATGAGTGAAGAACCAAGTAATTGTCATTGTCATCGCCAGCCAGAAATCCTGGCTGCTGGTCACTTTATATACGGTTCCTTCCTTTCAAGTCCCGCCTTCCTTAAGCTTTCTGGATTCTCAGTTTAGTTCTCTTAAAGTTACCTCTTCTAGTCGGTCCTTTTGTCGGACGAACCCCACCAAAAACAAAATGCCTGAAGATTCCCTGGCTCAACTGAATCAGGAAGATGACATTAAGAAAAATTAACCTCAAGAATGTGCTGTATGTGTGTACAGTTCTAGGCTAAAAGCCGGGCATGCAAAGGCGGTATGAGCTAATAATGTGCTGTGGCTCCTTTTTTCACTTCCATACCCCTGTCGTAAGGAATGTGCCTTGACACCTCATAGAACCGTGTTTTATAGAGAGGCAGCCAATAGTGATCCAATTATACACTTCACTGCCCAAACTACTTCTGTAGTTCTGCGTTCAGTTCTAGATCAGGCACTTTAAGAAGACCTCAAAGAAGTTGGAATTATTTCAGAGAAGAGCAAAATGATGAAGAGTGCTCAAAAGCATGACAAATGAAGAAGTACTCTTTGAACTTAGGAAGATTCTCACAGAAGAGAGAAAGCTACTGGGACTATCTCTAAATATGTAAAAACTCATCGTGTAACATAGATTTGTTTCATGTGGTCTCAGGAGATGCAGACTTGAGGGCTTCCCTGGTGGCACAGTGGTTGAGAGTCCGCCTGCCGATGCAGGGGACACGGGTTCATGCCCCGGTCCCGGAAGATCCCACATGCCGCGGAGCGGCTGGGCCCGTGAGCCATGGCGGCTGAGCCTGCGCCTCCGGAGCCTGCGCGTCCGGAGCCTGCGCTCCGCAACGGGAGAGGCCACAACGGTGAGAGGCCCGCGTACCGCAAAAAAAAAAAAAAGAGAGAGAGATGCAGACTTGAGAGAAACAGATTTAGACCTGAAAAGAAGATTCCCCTTCTAGCACTCGCCAGAGGTGTCTGCTTTAGGTTACATTGATGCCTTGACCCCTGGATTTGACTTTAAGTAGATTCTGAAGGCTTACTTAATAGGAACTAGGTGCGAGGGATACAGGCATCAAGAGAAGAATTAGTTGATGGTTTTGTTAAAGGCGTTTACAGCTTTGAGAGTCAATCAGTTCATGGTTCCAGCCTTAGAATTTACAGGTTAGCTCTGAGACAAGTCAAATGCATCAAAAGGTAAAAAATGCAAGGAGGCTATATGATAATGAGAGGTACTAACAATAAGTTCTAGGAGTTTACATGACAGATTGTTCTCATCACAGTTTCAGAGACTTAGGGGACAAGAAGGAAATCGAAAATAGACTGCTTAGAACTGCCCTGTCCAGTAGGATAGCCACTAGCCAAATATGAATATTTATACTTGAAATGTGGCTGGTCCAAATTGAGACATGCAGTAAGTGTGAAATACACACCAGATTTCAAAGATTTAGTACAAAGAAAAAAATGTAAAATAGCTTAATTCTTATATTGATGACATGTTGAAATATTTGGTAGATATTGGGTTAGTATATTAAAACTAATTTCACTTATTTTCACTTTTTTAATTTGGCTACTAGAAAACTTTTAAATTACATAGGTCGCTTGTATCTTGTTCTATTAGATAGTCCTGACCTAGAAGGAAATATACTTCATTGAACTCTAAGAACTATCTTTGTACCCTTTGTAGTCCTTGGGGGATTTTCCAAAACATTAATGGAAAGACAGTCTGATGACAAGATTCCTCATGAAGAGAAGGAAGACTGTCCATAAAATATGCCATGAGCAAAGACAAGGAAACAAGACTGCAGATGCATTCTGTGGTGAGTAACCTGTTTGTCTATAGTGGAAGGTTCTTATTAGAAGGTAGTGACAAAGTCAAAATTGGCTAGAAACTGGTCTGTAAGGAGAGACTCAACTTTGAATTTAGTTCTATAGGCAGTTGGGATTTGGCAGTTACCAACTGGGATTGTAAGATTATCTTGGCAATATTGAGTATAGTGGGTTGAAATTAATGGGTGGTTGGGCAACCAATTAAAACTCATTGTACTTAAAAATGTATTATACCAAAAAATGTTCAATAGAGGGTTGATTTAAATAAATTATAGCACATCTATAAAGTGGAATCAATTGATATGGAAACATATCAAGATATACAATTGAGTAGTTTACAAAACAATATATATACAATATGACCCCATATATGAAAAATTAAATATGTATGTGTATGTAACTAGATCATTTGACTAAAATTACCTTAATTATTCCAAAATTGTCTCAAAAACAAAATCTCAGGGTGGGGTATTTTCAGTGGCTCAACGAAGTCATCCATGTTTTTGGCTCTTTCATGTCTGTGTTCCATCATACTAGCAAATTAGCCTTTCAGTCTCAGCCTTTGTCACCTCATGTGTTGTTGGCATGGGTTAATAAGCTCCAGACTCATTTCCAGCCCATCAGTCTCTTAGTATCTCAGTATGTAAGACCAGTAGGTCTGCCCAGCTCATTAGTGTCCCACAACCTTAGCTTATAGGCCTTTTTTGGTTTTACCTATTCTCAGTCCAATGTCCTGCCGTCTTCCCTACCCCAGCTTGCAACATTGGGTCTTAAAAGTCCATCTTTGATAGACCCCAGTGCAGTTCCTTACCTGGAGCTGACACTTAACTGCTGGAGGACACCGAATAATAAAAGACTCAATTCTAGGGGCTTCCCTGGTGGTGCAGTGGTTGAGAGTCCGCCCGCCGATGTAGGGGAAACGGGTTCTTGCCCCGGTCTGGGAAGATCCCACATGCCGCGGAGCGGCTAGGCCCGTGAGCCATGGCTGCTGAGCTTGCGCGTCTGGAGCCTGTGCTCCGCAACGGGAGAGGCCACAAGGGGGTGAGAGGCCCGCGTACCACAAAAAAAACAAAAAAAAACAAAAAAACTCAATTCTAAAATAAGCCTCCCTAAACTTTTTAATGAACTGAGTTGGGAAGGAAAAAAAGATGACTACCATGGCAGACTGTTGGTTGCCTACCCAACCACCATTTTTGTCCTCTTCCTCACTTAATAAAATGAATTTGTTAAAGTTCCAAAGAACTAAAGAAATGTGAGCTCCTCCCATTACCCTGGTAGTAATTCTATTTCTGTTTGAATAAGAATGTTGTAGAGGTGGTCACATGTCCAAGGGATAGTCAGCTAGGGAGGATTCTGCAATATGTTTTATTCAAATGGCAAAATATATGCTTATAAAATATAGAGAGTTGTTCTTGGGTTTCTGTTCCAGATGGTGAACTTGGCATACCATCTGCCAACTATTCTTTCCTAGACACTACTGAAATAAAAATGTAGAAGTAGAAAAACCAAAGAGTAAATAAAAGAATAAAGATATGTGTGTTTTTATGTACGTGCTTATGTTAAGGAGAGGACAGTAGGTAGAGAAGGGGAGAAAAGTAAATGAAATTTCAACAATTTCCTGGATAAAAAGCTAATAGTAGTGATTTGACTAGTAATAACACCCAAAACGAACGCCTAAAAAAATATAGTGAAGACGCTACAAAAGAGTTGGTTGGGAGCATGGCAGAGGGCAGAAGTGAGAATAAGGGCTGAAAATGGAGGTAACATTCTAAATATGGTACAAGTGAATCAGTCACAATACACATTTCCTTCTCTCGTTCATGCACACTGTGAGCAGACAAAGACACATCTGCCACCAGACAAAAACAGAAACCAAGGGCTTCCCTGGTGGTGCAGTGGTTGAGAATCCGCCTGCCAATGCAGGGGACACGGGTTTGAGCCCTGGTTCGGGAAGATCCCACATGCCGCGGAGCGGCTGGGCCCGTGCGCCGCAACTGCTGAGCCTGTGCTCTGGAGCCTGTGCTCTGCAACAGGAGAGGCCACCGCGATGAGAAGCCCACGCACCTCAACGAAGAGTAGCCCCCACTCACAGCAAGTAGAGAAAGCCCACATGCAGCAACGAAGACCCAATGCTGCCAAAAATAAAATAAATGAAATAAATTAATTAAAAAAAAAAAAAACAGAAACCAAAAAGACCCCAAAGTCTCCTCCAAATTAATTGCACAAATAGTAGAGAAGAAGTGAAAACTTTTATGTTGACAACACAGAGCAAAACCACTATTGTTCTGGCATTCAGAGCCAGCATTCAGAGAGCCAGCTAGCTACTTGGCCACCAGTCCTAAAGTGAAACCTGATTTCTGGCCCTGCCCTGGCCGTGTATTCACAATTTCCACACAGGAGAAAGAGCTGGAAGACATCCTACTTACTAAAAGCAAAGGAAAACCACATCAATGACCAGCTCTTTTTATGAAGGAACATACAGTGAAGAATCAACAGGCAAATCAGGAAAATCACCATTCTGAAAGAGAAAGACAGAGAAAAACAGAGTAACTAACTCCAAAGGAAGCCATTAAAATTCAGGAAATAAAGAAGGACATTTTTTAAAAGCACTCCAATTTATATACTCCAGTATTCAGGATATATTGGATCTATAAGATACAAACCAAATATTCTGAAAAAAGAGCAACCACAGAAGAAAATAGAGTTCTGACACACTAAAAACATGATTACTTAAATAAAAAATTCATTGGAAGTATTGGAGATAAAAATCAAGGAAATCTAGAACATAAGATAAAAGACATAAACAGAAAACATGAAAACAGATGAGTCATGGAGAACCAATCCAACCAGCCAATTTAATCAGTAGAAGAGAAAGAGATTTTTTTTTAAGTGAGAAAAAAAAAATCAAGAATAAAATCTATGAATAATAATAATAATAAACCTGCAAATTTTCCAAACATAAACATTTTACCAACAAAGGAATAAAAATAAGACCTACTCAGCAGCTCTGGATCTAGAAGACAATTACAGAATATTTTCAAAGTTTTAATGGTAGATATTTTTCAGTCTACAGTTCTGTACTCATTCAATTTATCAATTAACTAAAAGAGCAAACTAAAGATATTTTCAGTTCAGCAAGGATGGAGAACTACAGAACACTTTCCTCTGGTATGATCTTTTAGAAAGTTACTTCACCATATACTCCAGCAAAATAAGGGCAAAAACCAAGAGGAAACCATGGAATTCTGGAAAAGGTGTATCAATCCTAGAAAAAGGCAAAGAAAAAAATCATAGAAGAGTGCCGTGCATCGTCTAGAGAGGAAGCAGTGTAGATGGGAGCACAAAGCTGAAGGGTTCAAGGAGCAAGTCTTAGAGGAGGAAATGCAGGGGCGGGGGCAGGGGTGGGTAGAGGGGGCATTCAGTAGAATAGATGGTAAGGTAGGGGATTTGAAAAAAATGAAGTTGTAGTAAATCAAATGGTACAAGGATAAAATGTAGACAGGGGTAGTTCCTTAAAAGAAATTCAGAAAAGATATTACCAGGAAAAGGATCAAAACAAAATGTATCCATTATACTTAGGACTGGGAGGAAGAAAGAGAGCTAGCAAAGGAGAAGAGTGGTCAAAGAGATAAGTGATAAGCTAAGATATATAGAATTATTATTTTTTTAAGTCATCAACAAGGTTAATTCCTGCTCAAAGTCAAGGAGAGTAGAGACTGGATAAATGTCCTTGGAGATTTAGGTGATTGATGAATTGGAATCACTTTTAGTAACCTGATAAAGATGGAATCATATGGAAATGTAAGCGAGTAAATGAGAAGTGGGAAAATGAAAGCACCACTGATAATCATTTTTGTCTAAAAAAGCAAGGCAATACATGAAGAAATATTAGAGTCCGAGAGAGACTTTTGTCTGTGTGTGGTTTTTTTTCTTTTTTTTTTTTGCGGTACGCGGGCCTCTCACTGCTGTGGCCTCTCCTATAGCAGAGCACAAGCTCCAGACGCGCAGGCCCAGCGGCCATGGCCCACGGGCCCAGCCGCTCCGCGGCATGCGGGATCCTCCCGGACCGGGGCACGAACCCGCGTGCCCTGCATCGGCAGGCGGACTCCCAACCACTGCGCCACCAGGGAAGCCCTGTGTGTGTTTTTAAGATAGAAGAGGAGGGGCAAGGATTGATAAAGGGAAAGAACCTATAAGAAAGAGATGAGCTAAGTAAGGAAATAAGGAGGTAAGGGCAGACAAGGATGCACTGAAGACCATGGGTGAGGTTTTTCTTTATCTTGGTAGAAGGAAGTTTTTCTGTGAGATAGGACAGAAGAAGTAGAAGATGCTTGAATATACAGGAGTAAGTTCAAGGTATTGAGGTATGTGTAGCTATAATAATTTCCAAGTTGAACATATGAAATGAAAGTTATGCATCTTTTAGCAGCCTTGAAATTATGAATTGTTCAGTGGATGAATATTTTTAACTATTTCTTATAAGATAATAAGATACATTAAATTTTCATAAAATATTACAAAATACAAAAGCCAATTTCAAGGATGCAGTCAAGGTTAGGTATTAAAAAGCAACACCACTCAAAGTCAATATAAAATATGTGATGAAAACTACTATTCACCCAGTTCTTATTGGCTGTTTTAACTTGATATCCAATTGGTTTTCCCAAATGCCAGGTGATACCCCGTGGTCAGTGTGAGAATGCATTTGAGTATATGTTTGTGTGTGTGAATGGGACTTTGGGGAAAAAAGATTAGAGGCAGTTAGCTTCAAAACTAATTTTTAACTAGTCTTTTGATAGCAGAAGCTAGGTCTGGTTGTCTTATACAAGCAAATGATCCACCCAAAGTTTGGGGCTGAAACATGTTTATTCCTTAAAGTACTGTGTGGGAAGGGAAGAATCATTCTGTGCTAACTGTTGCCATTCTATGATTACTCCCATGGATAAGGTGGGAAATTGCTTAAGCTATATATAATGAGACCCAGAATAACAGTAGCTTAAACAATAGACATCTCATATACAGGATGCATGGATGATCCTAGAATGTCGTACTTTCTTTCTCGATTTATTCATCCAGGGACACATGCACCTTCTCATTGCTCTGCCATTTCTAGGGTGTTGTCCTCATTTAATAGTCCAAGATGACTCACAGTCATGACCATATTCCAAGTAGCAGTCCTAAGGAAGAGGAGGAACCAAAGGACATCCCTTGGGAAACTGAAAGTGTACCTATCACTCACAGTCACATGGCCATACTGAGTTGCAAGGGAAGCTGGGAAATGTAGTATTTATTTCAGGCAACCCTGTACTAAGTTAAATAATCAGGAGGTAGGAAATATTTGGAGACAAATGTTTCACCCAGAATACTTTCCTTCTTAATTAAAGCAAATATACTGGTATTAAACAGATAAGAATAGCCTCTCTTCCCTTCTTACCAGAACTGAGCCAAAGGGAACAGAAGAGAATGTCAAGAATAACTTTTATCTCTTTCTAACACATAAAAAGTGAGCTAGTAAAAACTGGCAGAATGAAATCCTGAACAGTAATTACTTTAAGGATTAATTTTTCCTGAAGTTTAACCTATTCTTAAGCATGTTCAATGTCGTCAAAGTGAAGTTTTCATTCATTCTACCCACAAGAAATTAAGCATATATCACAAAATCCACACTTTGCTAAGCAGTGTGACACATTCCAAAGAAACACATGATATGATCTCTAGTCTCAAGGAACTTAGAGGAATTTATAGTTTGGGTAGAAGACAAATTTAACACTCAAGACGCTTCAAGAACAATTAAGTGCTGAGTTGCATGATACTTACTTTATGAGTGCAAAAGGAATTCAAAGTAAAGATAGGCCACCTCTGGATACAAGACATTAAAAACCTTTGTGGAAATAGTGAAAACTGAACTGGGCATATAAGAATAGGTAGAACAAAATGTTTCATGTGCAAAATTATGAAAGGTTTATTTGTAGGATTAATCCTAGAGAATAAATACATACTGAATTTTAAAGTGCAAGCTGTTGCTGATGGTAGCCTAGAGGCTAAGAATGACTGATTTGGTCATCTATTAACAAGTGCCATTTCTGTTTTTTGCTTTATGTTGTATCCACAAGTACTAACAGAATGCCTGACACATATTAGACACCAAGTATCTGTTAAATAAATACAATTTTTCTTTTACCCTCAGTGTTTCTTTTATTATGTGACAAAGGACTTAACATTTTTCTACTGAGGTATAGCTTTTTTAAAAAACTGAAATGTACCAAAGTGTACAAATCTTAATTGTACAGTGCCATATACCACCTCATGTAACTACTACCCAAATCAAGTTATAGATCATTTCTAACTCTACCAGATATTCTTATGACCCTCTCAGTCAGCACTCAAATCCCCTCACTCCACCGCAGCCACCCCAAAGAAGCCACTATTCTGATTTCTATCAATATAGATTATATTCCTAGTTTTAAAATTCATATAAATAAAATAATATATCACGCAACATTTTTTCAGGTTTTTGCTACCTTGATCTTAATTTGTGAGGCTTGTTGATACTTGAAAGAGAGATTTCCACCCTCCATTTTAAAGTCTTTTCTTATGGAAAAACCCTAGAAAAGTATGGAAAAGGTGTTTAGTAGGTAGTAATATACATTAGAGTTGTCATTGGTCTTTGAACTTCAAAGACAGTTTGTGCTTACTTTAAGTAGGCAAGGCCAGCGTAACTCCATCCTGCACTATTATAGTACAGCTTGGTAGTTCCAAAATGACAGTCAAGTTAACTTGCTGTGACTTTTTTACTCAGACAAATCTGGAAATCCCCTATGAGAAGTTTAGGTCAACTACAAAGTTAGAGGCACCATCCTTATACAGAAACACCCTCACTTCTGACACCAACTGCAAGTCTGCAGGGGTATGGGTGGGTGAGGGGTCCCCAAACTACCTCAGTTTCAATAATTTGCTAGAAAGACTCATAAAACTCACTGAAAGCTGTTATACTCATGGTTATGTTTTATTAAAGGGAAAGGATACAGATTAAGATTAGTCAAAAGCAGACACACATAGAGCAGAGTCCAGGAGGGTTTCAAATGCAGAGTTTCAGTTGTCTTCTAGCCACAGAGTCAGGACATGGTACTGTTCCAACATTGATGTGTGACAACATTCACAGTGAACTGCCAATCAGGGAGGCTCACCTGAGGTTGGTGTCCAGAGGTTTTGGGGGGGGGCCTTATTATGTAGGCTTGATTGATCGCCCAGTTATTTAATCCCAGTTTCCAGGTCTATGGATACTTTGTGACTCAAAGCCCCCACCCTAACTCACACAGTTGGACCTTTGGAAGGGCCAGCCCCCAACCTAAGACTGTATGGGTGTGGCCAGTCCCCACCCTAGATCCTATTGTTAGACAACCTAGTAGGACCCAAGGCCCTCAGGCAAACGGCAGATACTGTAAGGCTGAGGGCAAAGGCCAGG